>NC_135743.1:2265000-2577500 GCF_041903045.1 Epinephelus lanceolatus
TCACTGTGATTATGCGTAACTTTAAGCCTTAATAATTAAATGTGTGAGTAGCACCAAAAAACCAAAACGTTGACGCCCAAAATGCCGAACTTGAGACTTCAAAACAGGAGTCCACAAACCTGTGTGTGATGTCACAGTGGCTGCGTCCATTATTTTAACAGACCTTGACAGGTGTTGGCAACCTGCAGGTGTTTAGCTCCTCCCCAGTGGCTACCTGTGACTTTGATAAAAAAGACAAAAATCACGTTAAACTGAATAACAGCTGTTTACTTATTTATTTTTATTTTTTAACATTTTCATTCTTATTTATCACTGTTGTAGGCCTAAATAAATTCTTACATTCTCTGCCTGTAAAAATGTGCACTTAGTTGTAACATTTCGTCAACTAAACCGTGCGTCATACGTCCACAGCCTGGTGCCTGTTCCTCTAAACTCCCTGTCTCGGCTAAAAATGCATTCCAAATCCATAAAAGTTAAAATCTCGGAGGAAAATACAGAATTAATAATGAGTAGACACATTTGTTTGTTTTTACCGCCAACGCTGCAAAGTTAAAGTACCAACTGATCATCACAGACCACTGCAGACGAGCCTGGTGGTGAAACATTATTAAATGTTCATTTAGACCTATGTTTATGTCAGTACGCTAATTTAGACTAAATACACAGTGTTAGCATGAGGCTCAAATATGTTTTGCTGCTCCAGGCAGATTTTTCTGGATTACGTTTTGACAAAAATGGCTCTTTTGATAGTTCAGATTGATTTTCACTAAAAACCTCAGAGTTGAGTCTGGCTTTGAGGAGAGCTCAGATCAGTTTCAGTTCAGTTTTAAATACTAATGTTTGAAAAGGACTGTTGTTAAATGAGGTCCCCAATCAATCAATAAATCAATATGTTCACTGTTGTCCATGCAGGAATGCAAGGAATTCAAGGTAACAAAGCATGATGTATTGATTTACAAACATTCACTGTGTGTGTGAGTTTTAAAACAGGAACACACAGAGAGAGAATTTACAGTTTGAACACAGCACAAAGATTTAATGAGAAGAAACAAGACAACTAAACTTTCTTTGAAAACTGTCCAGCAGGAACTCAACTTAACACTCAGTGTGTGTGTGTGTGGGTGTGTGTGTGTGTGTGTGTGGGATCACATGGTCAGATTAGATATGAACAGAAGAGTTATGTAACCAGCTGATCCTCAGCAGCACGTGCAGCGCTCGCTTCATCCACAGTTTTAATCTCTTCTACAAACTGATGCTGGATCAGTCAGCACTCCTCTGAGTGATGATGTCACCAGGGTCTCTGTGACCTCTGTGACCTCACAGACCTGTCGTCCTCCTGAACTCATCACTCAGCCGTTGACCTGCAGTCACAGTAAAAACACTTTGTTACAAACTTCATTTATATTCACTGATGGATCACTGAGAGGACGAGACATCAGCACACACACGTCAGTTACTGCAGCTCAAGAGTCGGACCGACCGAATGTACTGAAAGTATCTGAAGTAAAAGTAAAGTAGAAGTTGGTTGAGTTGATTTATAATATTTAGAGAAAATAAAATGTTAAATCCTCCAGACTTATGAAGACACTTCTGAGCGTCCTAAACCCTTTTTTGTTTTGCAGAGAATACTTGAAAATGTCTGAACTGAATTAAAATAAATAATAAATAAATAAATAAAATCATCATCTAAATCTCGCAAAAAGAAAAAATAAAGCAGGAGGCTGCTCTAAAAATACTGAAGAAAATTATTTTAGAAGAAAATTTAAATTTGATCATTTCAAATAAAATATAAATGCCAAACTAAAATGATTTGATGATGTGTTTTTCACTGGAAAATGAATTTTGTAGGACAAATATGTGTTGTGTTAAAAGTAATCAGAAATCCGGAATTTGTGATTCGTTACAGTCACTCTGATGTGACGAAGAGAGAACTACAGAAGTAAGAATAAGAGTTTGAAATACAAGCATGTTAAGTAATAAAATAAAATAAAATGAAATAAATAATAAATTAAAATTAAAAAGTAAAATACAAATATGCATTATGCTACAATGTTTAACACTAGTACTTAAGATATCAGAAATAAAATATATATCTTCACTGTGTTGAGTGTGTGAACATATAAAAATATGTGCTACATCACACTGTATAAACTCGTGTTAGATTCAGAAATATTAAATATGTATTGTGCTATAATGATTACTACAATCTCAATCTCATCTCATAAATATAAAGAATAAAAAAAGCCTCTGAGATGTGGAGAAGAAGGGTTTAACTTGTGCTTAATATTGTGTTTATATGCAATAAAAAAATGAAAACACATGAAACACAAAGTGATAAAACAACAAAGTAAAAGCAGTGATTAAAATAGTTCAGTATGACGTCAGTGAATCTGAACAGTAATCACTGCAGACAGGAAGAGGTTAACTCTGCTGAGGAAATACCCTGTGTGTGTGTGTGTGTGTGTGTGTGTGTGTGTGTGTGTGAGAAGTCACTCAGATGTGCTGAAGCTGCATCCAGTTATTTTATTTCCAAAATAAAATAAAGTTTGTGAGATGAATTTCAGGATGCAGCTGAAGACAAACAGTCTGTGGAGTGTGTTACATTACGTATCACACAGTCTGTACATGGTTTAAACTTCAACATGCAGTTAATATATATGATACTTACGGTCTGTTCACACTGTAGAAGTGCGTCCAGACTAAAATCACATAGTTTTTGGACTTTGTTGTCACAGACTGCAACACGCTGCTCACAGCTGGAGGGAAATTAATATATAAGTACATTATTACATTATACTACAACCAATACACATGATTTTATCTCCTGTGACCTCACAGTCATGCCTCCATTAGACTATATTCTTAAATGCCATAAATTTAAACAGTCAAAATAAACGTGTTTAATAGGATTTATTTATCAACAACCAGCTAATTAGGATTTTGGTTTACTTATAAATAGTTATTATTGTGAGTGTAAAGATTAAGAGTACACCGTATAGATAAAAATAAAAGAGGGAAATTTGAGGTTTGTGATTTTGGGCTGTATAATAAAATTCACTTCACTAATTTGATTTATGGAAAGACTCATTGAATGTATACATATTTTAAATTTAAGTTAAATTTAAAGTCTTACCTGACTGTAATGGAGGCTGATGAGCAGAGGTGTATTGTGGGTGATACTTTGGAATGTAAAGAAAATGTTTTTTATTACAGTTTTATTTTGCTGTTGTGCTTTAACTTAAAAAGATATTGAGCCTCTTATCTACAAAAATCACGGTAGATTTAATTTTTGATTTTGATTGGAAAGTAAGCAGGTTTTGATGACGTCTTTATATCATATTATAATTAATTAATAGTTAAATTATTCAATTGATTATTATTATTAGTTTTATTATCAAAGTGATTTGGAATTAATAGTCAAATATAAATACAAGGTAAATTGTTGTCAGTCGTTTTTATTTTGAAGGCTGTCAGACTACTTCCGTTCTAAATCTTGCTAGCTCCGGTTAGCTTAACGCAGTTAAATGACGTCTCCGTTAGCCCACGGTATAAACACGGGCGGTCCGGTGTCCTCCGTTAATTAGTCGCGTACAGCGCTCTCGGGACGGATGAACCAAACTGTCCGGTGTCCGGTTAAACACAGCCGACATTAACGGAGCCTCTCAGGCCGGTGTGAGCGTTAGTTTCTGGGGCCAGAAACTGTTTTTAAGAGAGCTACGCAGATAACGGTCCGAACCAGAGAACCGGGCTCCCTGCCCGCTACATTCACCCCGAATTAACGGTCACTTTCCCCGCGGGTGGTCCGGTGTAGCGGCGGCTCTGACCCCGCTTTGTTTCTGTGGATGTTACCGGATCAAAGAAGCACCATGGAGTTTCTCTGGAGCCTCTCCCGGTGCTTGGACACGGTGAGGTAACGGGAACGGGACCAGGTTGCTTCACACATACACACACACTCACTCACACACACATCAGAGAGCAGCAACCTGTTGCCGGTGACGCAGAGAAGATGAACGGAGCTGCCGCAACGATCCTGCTGCTGCTGCTCAGCGGCCGTGCTGCCTTCACTGCTGCCCGGTCCCTGAACGCACCGCAGGACGGAGAGGTTCTGCCTCTGGACGGACAGACGGACGGTACCGACAGTCTGACAGCTGCTGTGACAGGTACACACGTTAACGGTTACCGTGAACCGGCTGACGCTAACTACAGACACTACTGTGTGAGGAGGGGAATTATTAAGAAGCTGTAATTCATTAAAACATTAAGTTAATCTGTTTGATGTGACGGATGAAGTCTGTCTGTGTCTGTGACCTTTGACCTGATTGAATGCTTGCCTGTTGTCAGGGTAACCTAATCTGACACTAGCAGCCTCTCACTCAGCTGACTGCTGTGACTGTAACTGTCTGTACTGAAACTAGGGCTGCAAATAACCAATATTTCTATGATAGATTAATCAGCCTGTTATCTTATTGATCAATTGATTAATTCATCAATACAAGAAAATCAGAAAATAGTGAAACATTCCCTGTTAAATAACTCAGAGCTCAAAGTGATGTCTTCAAATAGTTTGTTTCACCTGAACACGTCCAGATATTCAAAGTTATTCAGTTTATTAATATGTACGAAAGAAAAACATCTCACATTTTAATTCAGTTGTTATATCGTAAACAACTGGACGTTAAAACGTCATCAAGAAATTCAAACAAGTCCAGTTGCCTTCGATATAGCACTAGAATATGTAGAATATATGACCTTCACATAATCCGCTCCAAATTAATCTATATTTTTAAAGTCATTACTAAAAGTGTGTGTCATATAAAAACTAAAGTGATGGTCAAAGTTGTCACAGTGAAATTTAAGGTGTGCTGATGGATTCACGTCATCACCTCATGCATTGAGTAACATTACAAGTTAACGTTCCACCTTAAAAGTTGCCAGCAGTTGGCCCAGTTTTCTCTGATTTCAGATGTCGTGACATATTTAGGTAAGAGATAAAAAAGGTAAAAAAGTCGACTTGGGCTCAAACTGAAGTTTATCAACTTGGAAAGTTTTCTGCGTACAAGTGAAGCAGAGATATTAAACACATAGTGATGAAAAATAGTCATTTTTGGTGAGAAGCAGAGAGTCATTTTTTTTGTTTGTTTTTTTGGGGGGATGTGTGATAATTTAAAATAAAATGGCAGCGAGCTCCAGAATCTTATTTTGCTACTTTCTTCTGTGTCAGGATACTCTTTACCAAAGTTCATACTTGTATGACTGTTTATCCGGTGATCGTACCCTAATATTTGCATTTACATAATTTCGCCAGAAACATGTCTCTTAAGGCCCTGACACACCAAGCCGACGGTTGGCCATTGGTCAAAGTCGGGCCGTCGGTGAGTGTCTGTCGGCCTAGTTTTTGTGGTATGTCCCACACCATCGGCACTTCGGCGTCGACGGCTTTTCGGCCGATTGAGCGTGTTTTGTTTTTTTTTTTTTTTTAAGATATTTTTTGGGGCTTTTTAGCCTTTAATGTATAGGACAGACAAGCGAGAGAGGGAGAGACATGCAGCAAAGGGCCACAGGCTGCGGCAACAGCCTTGTACATGGGGAGACTGCTCTACCACTAAGCCACTGACGCCCCCCGATTGAGCATGTTGAATCGGCAGCGGAGCTTGTCGGTGAGAGAGATCACTCTGATTGGCTGTTCAGGTTTTATTTCCTCGCCCCTGTAGCGAGTGAATCTGCCTGTAGTGAAACCGGGGCTAACCGGTGCTTCCTCCTCAGGCTCCACTTCACTCAGCTGCCCGAAACCGGAGCTAGCTGGGAGCGGCTAGTGGTTTGTTATTCAGGTTAAAGTGGGAAGAAGCAGCGGGTTTATCGGGCAGCTGAGTGAAGTGGAGCCTGCGGAGGAAACACCGGGACCGTCTGGATGTAATAGTCCGTGGAGGTGCTGCGGTGCTCGGCTGCACAGATAGGAAACCCCTCGGCTGACAGGATGTACCACTCTCTCACTCTGCTCTCTCTCACGCAGGCGCAGAACGTACGTGCTACTTGGCTGTCGGATGTAGTCCGTGTAGTGTGTTCAAATGCAACTGACACAGGGCGACGTGAGGCGACGTAGACGATGCAACAGTTGGCTTTCGTCACCGCTAGTTCTTTGATGTCGGTTTGGTGTGTCTGCACCTTAAAAAGGGGTTTTGGGTCCCCTGAAACGAAACAACCCCAAGCTGTGGGTGCACGTTATCAACTTGTGATGGCCCAGGGTATAAACAGGCTAACAGGAAGCAATAATGATGAAACGATAGCAGATGATTTTATACCTAATATTTATAATCATGATTTTTGTCTAGTCATTTTATTAACTTTTATTGTATATTACTGAATTGTTTTATTTTATGATCTATGGAAACACTGCTGCTTTTTTTAACTGCGTCTTCTCAGGTGTCCTTGAGTGCTCTGAGAGCGTCCTATAAATAAAATGCATTATCATTATTATTAGAAAACATAACGAGGGCAGGACCTGGCTCCAGGCCGAGACTATTCGCTGATCAAAATAGCTGACAGATGATTTTCTGTCTATTGATGAATCACTGCAGCTTTACTTTGGAGTCTTGAAACTGACAAACAAAACCCAACTCAGTTTTATTAGTTTATAGTTTATTTAAGAAGAGACGGTGCACATTAATAAATACACACAGTTAAAAAATGCCAGAATTAACCAAAGGGCTTTTTCATCTGTAGTCCCTTTAATCTATTTATTTATTTAATCTTTATTTAAACAGGAAGTCCCATTGAGACTGAAGAGCTCTTTTACAACAGAGACCTGGTCGAGGCAGCAGCCAATCAGAACACATTAAAATGCAACTAATACAACATATAAAACAAAAATCCACAGTAAAACAACAACTATTAGTGTCCTCTCAAGAAAAACAAGCACATGTCTCTGTCACCATATTCTTTATGATGTGTTTATAATTTAGATCTTTTTGAGGATTGTTTCATGACCATGGTGCAGAGTAGGAAAATACAGTTTTCCTCACATCTGTTAAAACCAGATGTTCGTTAGAAAGCAGCCATAGCTGGAAACTACCAGAGCTGACACACAGCAGGGTTCAGAGGTCGGCTGGGAGTTTGACCAGTCCTGCTTTAGAGATAAAAATATACCAGTGCTGCTGTCTGTGAGTGGTCAGTGACGTCCAACACACCAAGTCATAATGAGAAGTGATGTGTCAGGGACTGTCCTGGATCAGTTTGTTGACTGTGTGTTTTCCTCGAGTTTCTGTGTGACCTCAAACTTCTCTTTAATAAAATTAAAGTTGGATTCAGATGACATCATATTTATCTGGACTCTGTCACGACGGGCACTGTGTCAGATAAGTTGATTATAGAGTTATAATTTCGACTCTCGTTAAATCAGTTAACTATTAGGTAGTGTTAGATGTGTGATGCTAACAGTTAGCCCCGTCACTGTGTGTGTGTGTGTGTGTGTGTGTGCGCGCGTGTGTGTGTGTGTGTGTGTGTGTGTGTGTGTGTGTGTGTGCAGGTGATACACTGAGAGAGGACGGTTGGAGTGAATCACTGCGCTGTGATGAAATAATGTTTTAACCATTTTAAAGACAAAAATGATTAAAAATCAAAACATGGTGATCAGTGTTGTTAAGGACACAAATAAATCAGTGTGATTGGAAACAACAAGACTTTATATTTATTTAGAATTTCTTTGTCATTTCTTAAAAAAACAAAACAAAACACGAATACCTGAATTCAAAAAATAAAAGCTGAATACCACCCAACAAATTTTCCTACCCAGTTTACCCAGTCTGTGTTACCAGTTTACCCAGTCTGTGTTCCCAGTTTACCCAGTCTGTCTGTGTCCTCAGGTGTGGACAGATGGCGGCGCCCCCTGCTGCAGAAAACTCGTCCCTTTGTCCTGGTGGACGGACGAAGGCGGAGCCTCACTGAAGCTCTACAGGTCAGAGACATGAAACCTCGTATCTCTAACAGGTCAAAGGTCAGGACTTCAGACCAGTGATGATGTCATACTGGGATCACACTGGACGTCTACTGGTGTATTGCTGGTATTGTACTGGTGTGTTACTGGTGTATTGCTGGTGTTGTACTGGTCTGTTACTGGTGTGTTTCTGTGGTCCTGAGCTCAGTCTGGTTTCCATCAGACTGCTCTCTGGATGTTTTGAATGGGTGGAGTGTGCACTCACATACTTCCCTTCCTCATTTGAGAAAACAAAAGCACATGAAGTTCCCACACACCCACCCACGTGTTACCATGGTTACCTGATGGAGGCATTTCAGGGTGTGACAGAACGTCTGTGTCAAAGCCTCATGGGAGTTGTAGTTGTTGATGCTGCGGCAGCACAGTGAGCAGGTCCTGGATCAGTTTGTTGCACATGTGTCAGCTGTCATGGGTGTTGGTTTAAGAAGCGCTTGATTTGATACGATGCAGAGTTTCTCTGAACGGAGCATTGTAAACGTTGAAATTGCATCAGTCATGTTGTTTTATTGTGGGAAGCCAAAATTGTGATTGAGATTATTGTTTGATTTGTGCAGCCCGAGAGAGAAGACAAAAACAGATGACTGATAAGTTTGTTTGTCAGAATATTGTGAGGCGTCTCAGACGAAGCATCAGTTGTCGTCCACAACTGTTGCACCTGACGCCGTTTTCATTCCTGATGCCTTGCAAGTGTCGGGTCGCGCTGATATTGTGCAGTCTGAACACTGCAGAACTGATCAGACCTCGTATACACTGAGACATCTGTGTGACGACATTAGATCAGACTTGATATTAATATATATGAACTCTATATGTCTACCTTCTCTTTCTTCTGCAAACTATAACTTTGGTTTGAAAGCAGCAACGACCTTCAGTCCTCCTTGACCCTGGACACGACTCTGTGGGTTTGAAACAATGAAAATGCTGCAGAGATCTTTGTTAAAATTAGGACTGCAATGGTATACTGATTTTAAGGTTTACCATGATATGAAAATTGACGGTTATCATCACACTGTGTACATTTGCTTATCTACAATAATGAAAAAAAATACAACTGAACAAAGAACATCACCTTTATTTTAGTTCTTTTCAGAAGGGAAACTTTTTACACATAAAAATGTTTCCAAGTTTCAATTTTAGTAATAAAATGTTTGTTCAACCAAAAATAATCCTTCAGTTTTTATCCTTAAGGGTCGTTCTGACTGATGATAATTATAACTTGTAATACCATAATGTTTTCTGAGATGATTATGACACTGTGAAAATCTCTTAACGCTGTTAAAAAGAAGAGTTATTCAGTCTTCACTGTTCAGCACAGAAACAGACAGTATTTTTATTATGAGGAAATGAAGAACAGATCATCGTCTTGAGGACGGACAGGAAGTTATGTCTTAATTTTCTCCTTCATTCATGAACAGACAGTTTCCTTCACGGCTACAGTCAGTGTGTTTCACTGAAATAAGAAAGAGGAAGGAAGTCCGAGCGTTGACAGTTTTCACCAGGAGTTTCCTGCAGGAACACTGAAATCTGAGGAAGGGGGGAGTGTTGGAGGATGGACACTTCCTGTGCAGCTGACAGCAGCTCTTAGATCATTTCCTGTTAAATTCCCCCCACCCTCACCCACCCTGACTCCACCCAGCTGGGAGGAAACAGGGAGAAAGAAGGAGAATGTGTGATGTAGTGTGTTAAACTAAAGGAGCAGTCCGCTAAATTAAACTCTCCTCACTGTCACAGGAACGGATGAACCCTCTGCTCTGAGGACGTCTGAATGATTTAATACTTTCTAACTGATCTAATGACGTCATTTATTGGGTTATTGGCAGAAATGGACTATGGTATAATAAGTCTGTTTTCTTTAGTGTGAAATCACCCAAAAACCAAACACTGGCTCCAAATAGGGACATTCAGGTTTTTGCGTCAGCCACTTTAAGCCCGGTCTCCACCAAACTCTCTCAGTCCAGCACCCTTGAAGCCAACAGTAACCCTTCAGACTAGGGGTGTAACGGTACACAAAAATCTTGGTTCGGTACGTACCTCGGTACACAAGTCACAGTTTGTTTGTTTTTTTCCGGTACAGTAATGAAAAAAATAGGCAACTATTAAATATCTTTTACTTATTGGTAACCTTATTAAAACATACCACCACAGCAGTTAACTCTTTTTACACAATTTTTGAATGAAACAAATATATATAAAATCCTGCTTTTTCACATTGTTTGAATGAAAATAGAAATATTAAAGTGAAAAATAAAATCCTGCTGTTTTTTTAACACATTTTTTTGAACAAAAAATATAAATATACATTTCTGCTTTAACAGTTTTACTCAATTAAAATAAAAAGTATAGTGCAGCTGGTCAGCTTTAAAGCCTGCTCAGATTCAGTTTTACTAGGAACTTACTTAGCTTTCCCACTTTGTTAAAGTGCCGTAAACAAAACATGCTTATATCTAAAGTACAGCTTAAACAATTTTACTCAACTCCAATGGCGTTGGTTATTTCTTTAGCACGATGGTCAGGGAAACGCTCTTTCTTTTTAAACGACGACGATATCGTAGTTTGCACCAGATTGCTTTTTCTAGTCGTGCCGGTTAACGTTCAAACTCAGGTGGTGTCGCTTTAGATGCATTAGCATGTTAGACGTGTTTCCAAGTACATACCCGACCGCTGTTCTGCAGTGTCGGCACACTGCTTTTGTCTTGTCCACTTGTTTATTTCCATCTTCGTATTTTACCCTGAAACCAAAGTGTTCCCAAACGGAGGACTTAAGGTTTGCGGGTGGGTCTTCAGGTTCGTCAGGCTCACTTGCCATGTTGTCACAATGCGAGAATGCGCTGCACAAAGTGAAAGCGGAGATTTATGGTTGGACTCGGTCCATCACTCAATTATGTCCGTCGGGAAACTAGATATTGTAAATGGTTCGGCTCGCAAAAACGGAATTAAAATAAAACAAAATAAAATAAAATAATGTCCTGCGCCCAATAATTCGGTACAGGGTCGTGCCAAACCGAAAGTCGCGTACCGAACGGTTCGACACAAATACATGTACCGTTACGGCCCTACTTCAGACTGATTCAAATAAAATCATACTGAACTGAACTGAACTGGCCTGAACTGAACCGGACTGCACGGTGCAAACTATGCTGTAGTTAGCAGATTTTTTTAACAGTGAAACAGCTTTATTCAGTGTTTGTCCCGGTTTTAATCACCTGGTCTTTTTGTTAGAAGGTCCATTTCAGCTGCAGCTCGGTATGGCACGTTGTGTCTTAACTGATAGTGGAAACGCAAATCGGCACAGCATGGCATGACTCAACTCGGCCAAAAGTGACGGTGGAAAAGGCCCAAACATTGATCTGCACAGTGGATGCAACATGTGTCCCATCTGTTGAGCACTATTGCCTAAAAATGACTCCCTGCACATCTGTGCCCTGCTCTACTCAAAATACCTAAAACACTCGCCTTGAAAAAGTTTAACCCCAAAACATATCTTACAGTACCAGGTTACAACAGAGACAAACCAACCCTCTGACATCACTGACTAGGTTGTTGAAAAACAGCTGCAACATACAGGTGAAAAAGGGCTGTACCATCTAGTTTTTAAGCAAATCTGGGTGAAAGTTTAACTTCAGTGAGGTAAAAATCAAATAAACCACAGTCATCAGTGTTTCATCTCCACTTCTACTGCTCTTGTATACTTTCTATTTTTATTCATATTTTTATTTTATCTGCTTCTAATTATTTAGTTTTTACTTTTCTTTGTGCTGCTGCAACACCTGAATTTACCCTCTGGGGATCAGTGAAGGATTATCTTATGTGATCTTACCTTAAATCGATTAATCAACAAGTTATTTTTAGAACAAAGATTTCCTCGTTGCGTCTGTTTTCTGTGTTGATGTTGGACTGTGGGACAAATTAAGATATCTGAGGGTGTAACGTCAGTTTGTCTGAGACTCAGACGCCATTTTACAAACTGTTGCTGCTCTTTGTTTACTGTTACCAGGAGAAATGAACTCTTAACTCCCAGCCTCCCTCCTCCTCCTCCTCCTCCTCCTCCTCCGCCTCCTTTCTTCTTCTTCTTGTGTTGTGGTCGACGGCTCGGAGCCTCGCCCAGAATCTCTGCAGCTCTGACATCATCTGGAGACTGAGCGAGAGACATGACCTCACCAGAGAGAAAGAGAGTTTGGGGGAGAGGAGGAAGCAGTGTGTCGAGGAGGAGGAGGAGGAGGAGGAGGAGGAAGAGGAGGGTGAGGGTGGTAACAGATGGTGAGAGTGGGCGAGAGCGGCTGTAAAACACAGCAAGGGCTAGAGTGATGACAACATGAAGCTTCACATGAATGAAACCTACAGTCTTAAAAAATACAACATTCAAATAAAATCACAGCCACTGACATAACTGACTCCTGATTGGTCGGTCAGAGTCAAAGTGAGGGTTAAATAACACAGTTACAGAGAGAAATGTTGTGCTTCTTCTTTTAATGTGAGTTCTCAAACTGTAAGAATCCAGAAATGATTCAGAGGAAGACGTTTACGAACAACAGAAGGTTAGCGACCCGACTGGAGCTGCAACGAACAGTTAAGTCAGTGTTCATTGATCAGCAGAATCAGAATCAGCTTCATTGGTCGACTGTGTGAACAGGAACTTGTTGCTCTCAGTGACAATGTTTACATTCACAAAATATTCTGGTTTTTACTAAGCTGTTCACATTGCTGATGAAAATGAAATTTACCCAGGGTTTCCACACATTTGTTTATTTGTGGTGGCCCGCCACGATTAAAACATCTGCTGCCATCTGGAGCTGGACTGTTCATTAGGAGCACTGTTGGAATATATAACCGTTCAGTTGCTCCACGCTCTCGTAGCACAGAGTGACTCTGGGTACAGACGGAGCAGCAGAACGTCAGGCGCAGTGAAAGTGAGACTTAGGCTGCTGTCAGCCCTAGAGTGGTCTCCTTTGGACTCATGTTGTTCCAAAGTTGTATAATTGCCTAGAGTTGGTTCGTGTTCTCACGGCAGCATTTACAAGAGGACCAGATCAAATGTCTTGTGTGAGAAAGCTGCTCTTGATTGGTCAGAATTTCCATGTGGGAAAAATCCAGGAAGTAAAGCAAACGTTGAAGAAGAGTACACTTGCAAGATAAATGTGACACTTTCTAATGTCACAATGGAGGGACAACTACGCAGGTTGATTTTAGCGCTACTCATCGTGGACTATATTGCTGTCATTGTTCATTTTAGTCAAACCATACAGTTTGAAAACGAGGCGCGGCTCCAACTAGAAAACAATGTTTTGATGCATTGGATGTGCTGAATGTGCATATTAAGGCAGTACAGGAGGAGGTGCACATTAATAATCCTCCAGGACTGTAACATGCTCATGTTTAACCCAAACAATGTGTCATGTGATTGCAGTTGCTTCACATCCAGGTCGGAACACCTTCTCACCACAAACCAACCGCACCAGAGTTCCTTTGGAACCGGACTGAGACCACCTCTTCAAGAAGGTCTCGGTCCGGTTGTTTTGGTGTGTTCACACCAGCACAAACGAACTGCACTGAGGGGGCAAACCAACTAGAGCTTGATTAAACTGAACCAAACAGGGCAGGTGTGAAAGCAGTTACTCCTCTCATCTACCCATCCAGCTCTGATTGAATCGACTGATCAATCTCCACTCCACGACTCAAACTCCACAAACTGCTGCTGAGGAAAAAAATGTGCTCATTAAGAGTTCTGCCTGTGCTGCCTTCATGGACCCACAAAGAGAGAGGAGGCACAGACGGAGACACAAGGACACAAAGGCAGGAAAAAAAGAGAAGTAAAGTAATGAGAGGTCCTGCTGTGGATCGGACTCAGCTCTGACCTGTCGAGGCTCGGACACAGGACCTCTGTACATTCCACAGATGCTCGATAGGATTGGGATCTGGGGAATTTAGAGGCCAGGTCAACACCTTGAGCTCTTTGCTGAGTTCCTCAGACCAGGCCAGCTGCACATTTTCCAAAGCGGGCCCCGTCTTTCACAGTAATTGGGGGGGGGGGGGGGGGTTGGGCCCAAAAAAATGCCCTCCAATGAATGATTAGAGAAAAGTGAAATCAAACATTGCCTGAAGAAATTACAGTGAGGTATCACATCATCAGAACAAATCATGAGTTTACAAATATTACTATAATTAAATATGGGTCAGTTGTGTGCAGAACTGAAACAGTGTGAAGAGTATATTCCTGTCTACTCTGAGTTTTCCAATTATACCCAAGTAATAGTAGAAGTAGTAAATAAATTGTTTTAATTGATCCCATTAAAGGATCAACCAGAGACTTTTTCATGGACCCCTCCTTGGCGTTGTGCTGGGGTCATCTGTACCTTTGACCCCTTCCCTGATGGCGGTCCTACCTTAGCCCATTCCTGAGCAGTTTTTGTGGTGTGGCATGATGAACAGTCCTGCTAGAGAGGCCACTGACATCAGGGAATGCCGTGAGAGGGTATGAGAGGGTCTGAAATGGTGTTTGGGTCGGTGTTGTATGTTCAGTGGCATCCACATGAGTCTGACAGGAGTGGCACCTGGTGTGGTCTTCTGCTGCTGTAGCCCATCTGCTTCAAGGTTGGACAAGGTGTTGTTGCTTCAGAGATGGTCTTCTGCACACCCTGGTTGGAACCAGTGCTGGCATCAACAAGGCATTTTGGCTCACTGGATATTTTCTCTTTTTGGGACCATCCTCTGTAAACCCTAGAGATGGTTGTGCTGAAAATCCCAGTAAATACTCAGAGCAGCCCGTCTGGCACCAACAACCATGCCACGTTCAAAGTCACTTCAATCACCTTTCTTCATCATTCTGATGCTCCGTTTGAACTTCAGCAGCTCGTCTTCACCATGTCTACATGACTAAATGTAAATGAGCTGCTGACACCTGATTGGCTGATAAGATATTTGTGTTAATGAGCAGTTCAACAGATGTAACTAGTAAAGTGTCCAGTGAGTGTATATACACACAATTTGCCATGTTTGTTCACGTGATTATCAAAATATTTGCTGATTACTTTTCTGTAAATCGACCAGTCACTTCAGTTCGAGAAAATTGATCTCAAATCAGTTTTTAATCCATAATTGAACTGATTAGTGTAACCTGTGTTGTTTCTCAGATGTAATTTTAGTTCCTGGAATTGGTCTATTGAACAGGACAGCAAAGTATATTTTTTACTATTAAACGATCTTTTGATTATTTCCTTGTTTAATTCATCATATTGTCTCCCTCAGTTCAGTGTTTCATCTGTAAATGTTTGTTTGTCGGACCAACACTCAGAAACTCAAAGATATTCATTTAATTAGGATAACACTGCTCAGGTTTAGAGGCTTAATCAGGGAATGTTTAGCATTTTTTCTTCAAAGTGACTCAAACAATTAAGTGGTTATTAAAATAGTTTTTGTTAATTGGATCATTGTTTCAGCTGTAATGTGCTTACTGAGCGCTTGTTTTGTCTACACAGAGTTTAGGTCAGTGAACGCCTCCTCGCTGCTGCTGTTTGAGTGTGTGTCACTGTGAAGTTTATTAGGGTATTTACAGTATCTCGTTCTGAACACACACTCGTCGGTCCGACAGCTCCGGGATCAGTTTCCTGTGCGAGCTGAGCCACAGTATCACAGTCACACCCACCCAGCTGCACCCAACATGACTCAGCTAACAAACACCCCCCACCCTCGCCCTCCATCCTGCTGCACAATGACTTGACCCCACCACAGCATAAAGTACAGAGAGGGTGGAGAAAACAAACATGCCTCAGAGGGGAATTTTGTTCATTTTAAAGGAACACTCCACCCAAAATCTCCTCAATTAAATATCAAACACAGAAGCCTGCAGAGCCGGAGGTCGTGTCCTCAGTCGAGTTCAGAGTCTGGTTTTAAAGGCTGATGCTCGTCATGTTTGACTCAATACATGCAGAATATTTCTGTTTCTGTCAAAATAGAATAAAATATAAGGAAAATAAAGACATCAAGAGCCACAGAAACATTTAAACTACATTTAAAAATTACATTTAAGCCATTAAATATGTTTAAATCTAATCTTTATTCTGCACTTTGCTGCTTTTTGCACCTCTGGTTAGAAGCTAAACTGCGTTTGTTGTCTCAGTTCCTGCACTGACAATAAATCTAATCGAGTCAAAATGAATAAATAAAATCTAGAGGAAATTAAAATGATCTGAAAATCATGTTTTTCAGTGGCTCAAAACTTCTCTGGGAAAGTTTGGACCCGTCAGTGTTTCTAACATCTTGACTGATCTGACATAAATCTAGTTTGAGTGATTTTTAAAATACAAAACCGTCAACTGGTGTTCACACAGTGGTGACAGAGTGATGCATCCTTTCACTCACAGACAGTCTTTGTGTGATTACAGACAGCAGCGGCTCATTAACCAGAGAACTTTTCATTTTACTGAATTAATGTTGATGATCTACAACTGATCTGATCAGCTGCCACTGATCATGCTAACCAGCGTCACTCGGCTGAAAATAAAAAGCCTATCGTGGGCCAAATCTGGCCCGTGATAGGCTGCCAGGTGGCCTGCTGTTTTCTAATTCACAATAAATATAAACTGATTCACAGTGGTATTTTTTGTACTGTGAAAGAAAATAAGGTGCCAGAGTGTGTAAAAAACATTAAAATAGAGCTTGCTAGGAGAGGATCCCCTGAACCCTCCGACACACGTCTAGGCTCAGCCCCACGTCTTAAAATCCTAGAAATGCCCCTGTGTACACCTGACTCAGAGGCGACTATTTCTGCCTCTTGGTGAAGATGAGTGAGGACAGCAAACGTTGAAACGTTGAAAACAGGCAGTTCATTTATTATTTATACTGATAGGTATTATCAGTGTTTGTTTATTAACTGGCCCTCGGCCCCCTGTAATGTTAAGAAAGTCACTCCCGGGAAAAGCCAGTTGAGTATTTCTGCTGTACACGTCTTCTGTTGCTCTTTGTTAATTTAAAGACTGAGAAGAGCTGAGAGGTTTGACAAGAGGGTCGTAGCATCTGAGCTTTTTGTACTCGCGTATTCTGCAGATCCAGAGTCTTTTTTCAGCTGACGTTTGACTTCCACTGATTGATTAACTGCTGCCAGCTGATAATAATAAGACAGGGGTGTCCAAACATTTTGAATGGGGGCCAGATTAGATAATGTGAAAGTACATGTGGGCTCTGCTGCTGCTCGCATCATACGGGTTATTAAAATTAAAAATCACGCAAATGAGACAAACTGTTTCATCTTCACATGTCTGTTTCCATGACATCAGAGGAAATGGATTTATTGTGTCAGACTTTTAAAACCCCTGTAAACATGTCAGTGTGAGTGAAATGGTCCTGCAGTGAATGTGTCACAGTGGGACTAACACACCCAGATCATGTGACTCCTGCATGTATACAGTCAATCAGACCCAAACTGGCCGAGGCGCTCTGAGCATGCTCCACAGTTTCCGCCCCGGGCTTTGACCCGGAAGTCCAATAGCATTAAATGTGTAAGAGAAGAAGAAGCCGGTAACAACATGGAGAAATCTACATCCAGAGTCGTGACTTTTTGGACGGACCAAATGTACAGAGCTGTAAAGTTGTCCACCATGGTAGCAGTTAGCTGCTAGCTAACCGTAGCTAACTTGTTTCTCCATTGTTTGGTCTGTGACTTCTCTGCTGCAACCATGTCTGATACCTGACAGGAAATATCTGCTGTTAGCTTTGTTTGCTGGTTTACCGTCTGTTTATGAAGACACGTGTTCTGCCCGCGTAGCTCCTACTTGGTGCACGTTTTCAAACTGTATAAGAGTCCTGCAGTTGTTAGCTGAGCAGAAAACAATGAAAAGTATGAGCTTGTTTGATTAACCAGTAACATATGGGGCCATGTATGGTATAGTTTGAACAACAAGCCGAGGGCAGTTTAAAGTTGGTCCGAGGGGTGTGCTTTGGACGTGCCTGATTTAAGACATGATTGTGTTCATGTTCCTGAAACACAATCAGTGTTTATGTGTTAAAGAGATGCAGCGAATAAGGAAGGAATAAGGAAATGAACAAAACTTGAGAGAAACACTCTCTAACACATACACACACACACACACACACACACACACCTTGACTTCCTGCTGAGCTGAGAAGAGAAAGCGAGCAGGCGTTGGACAGGAAGTGTCTCCTCTTCAAAGAGCGGCTCCATTAAGAGGCAGGAAAACACACTGATTGGATAACGGATGTACTTATCCCCGCCCACATCCTAAAGGACCAGAAAGGGGAAGTGACAAAATAAAAATGGTGGAAACAGGCGAATTCCCACCGGACACGTCCCGGATCATTGAACCAGACTGTGGTGAAAGAAGACGCTGCAGAACTCGCCTGAGAGTCATGTTTTAACGTTTTCTTCAGTATCACAGTGATCCAGTGATAAATGTCGGTACGTCCATCTATACACTGCTGACAGGAGCTGCTGATGCAGTATTCAGCACACTTTAAGTGTAAAAAAAAAAAAAAAAAATCAGGATAAATAAAATGACCCAGTTGTCAGCCAAGATAAAAAACGTCTGTTTTTCCCAGTAAATTTGAAGAAAGTTTTTTTTGCCATCCAGGACTTTACATCCTTGATGCAGTTTAAGAGGACATTGACAGTGCATGGATCATGAGGTTTGAGCAGGAGATATATCTGAGTTTTGTCAGCATAAAAGTGGTAGGAGATATTATATTTTCTAAAAATAGACCCTAGGGGAAGCATAAACAAAGAAAATAAAATGGGGGCCTAACATGGAGCCTTGTGGTACGCCACAGGAGATGAGTGCAGAGGAAGAGGAAACAGAGGCAGGTCGGTTTTGTAGGTAGGAGGAAAACCACTGTAGGGACAATCCCTGAATGTCAACAACATGCTTAAAGCAGTCCAAGAGGAGGGAGTGATCGACTGTGTCGAAGGCATCCGAGAGGCCTGTAAGAATTAGTTCTGTGTTATTTTCTGAATTTGGAGACAAGAAAAAATCATTTGGGGCCTTAAGGAGGGCAGACTCTGTGCAGTGGTGCTTCCTAAAGCCTGCCTGACTCAAACTTGTCCAGTATGTTGAATTTGTTCAAAAAGGAGACAAGCTCAAGGTGCTTCTGAATCTCTTGCAGCAGGAAGGAGTCCCTTGTTACTCTACCATCATGCTTAAGAGCTTCTTCATAGCGAAGCTTACAGGAGGCTTCCACATCGGATACTTGGGCCCGGATCAGAGTGCACTTGTCATTCCAATTTGTTTGATTAGTGTGAACATGGTGTAACATACCCAGGCCAGGTTTGTCGAACTGTGCCTGGTTCCACCTGAAAAGGTGGTCTCGATAATGACTTAAAAAAAGGTAGCACTCAGCGAGTAGAGTTGCAAAGGCAGCGCTGCCAGTCTCCGTATGTGTCTTGTGTCCATCTCCAGTGTTCCTCCAGAAGTCCTCCGTCTCTTGTCCTTTGTCCACTCAGTGTTGAATCACCTCAGTAAATAAAGGAAATGTTCTTCCTGTGTGTTTTCAGGACGGTCACCCCGACAGGCTGCAGTGTGGACTGGAGATGGGAGGACGTCTCTTCCTGTTGGACCTGGAGAAGAACCAGTGAGTGTGATTTACAGTGTGACATTAAACACAACATAAAGAGTTAGAGATGTGACGTGTCGTCTGTCTGCAGCGACCTGCTACCCAAACCGCCCAACGTCTTCTACTACCTGCCCAACGGCACCGGAGTGTCTGTGAGAGCCGACCCTGTGGTGAGTCAGTGAACGCACCGCCGTCCGTCCTCAGACTGTCTCTGTTGTGTTTCTCAGCTGTGACAGATGTTTGTGTGTATGTGTGTGTGTGCAGACTCACTGTTATTACCACGGCAGCGTCCGAGGATTCCCTCAGTCCAGAGCGGCTCTGAGCACCTGCTCCGGACTCCGGTCAGTACTGATACACACACAGTACTAATACACACAATACACACACTGAGTACTAATACTTGTAATGTTACTCAATGCATGAGTTGATGACGTGAATCCATCAGCACACCTTAAATTTCACTGTGACAACTTTGACCATCACTTTAGTTTTTATATGACACACACTTTTAGTAATGACTTTAAAAATATAGATTAATTTGGAGCAGATTATGTGAAGGTCATATATTCTAATCCTCACTTCCTGTGGGCTACAGCAACACTAAACCCCTGAGCTTGCCTGAGAAGGACTAAATGCACAAAGCTGCTATTTTTAAATATCCCATGGAGAGAGACTCTCACTGCAGCCTGTTCTATTTTGTTGTGAAAATGTGGGCGTGCAGCCTCGTTCTGTGGACGATAAACCAGGTGCAGACTTCCATCTGTGTCACCGCTGATGAGGAAAACTCAAATACATCTCAGACATCGTTCCTTCACAGACTCAAAAGAACTCTGACAAACATGGTGAATATAGTCCAGATATATATGAAACTTTGCCTTTAAGGGTTTTGGCAGAAGGTATTTGTTTTTCAGTTTCTCTGAGCTGTGAGCTTATTTTCCTGTCCTTCAATTGTGAATCTATAGAACACCCTAATTTGAAAAACTTTAAAAGTAATTCTTGTTTGGGATGTGAAAAGGTTTTACCTGAGAGATCCAACACACCTTTCAACATCCAGCTTCATAATCCAGTGTGTCTGATCTCATGAAGTCTGGACTGAAAGCAACAGGAGGAGATCTCGTCATATTTTATATTTAGTCTGAAAAAAAAGAGACAAACAGAGAGCTGCAGATATTTGTTAACAGGATGGAAACCTGCTGAATGTATTCATTGATGTTTACTGGAGGAAACTCCTGTGCGCATTTAAATAAAGAGCTGAATATTTTCAGGCTGAACAGAAACAGATGGCCGACAGCTCCGTTCTAACACTTCCTGCTTATTCAGAGGAAAAACTTTTTTTCCTCAAACAACAGAGAAGGAAAATAAGAAGTAAAATCTCTTAAACCTAAAAAAACTCCAATCCGTTTTGTGCAGAGTCCAGGATTTACAGTGATTCAGGTCTTTGTGTTTCTGGGCTGATCTCAGCATATAACGTGAGTGACGACATCAGCGCTCCTCTGCAGATCCAACTGATCCGAGATCCATGTGAGTGACCTCTGACCTCTGCAGCAGCACACAGTGTGCAGGCCGCAGGAGGATTAGCTGTTTAGCAGCTCACGTGAAGAGAACCTGGTCCAGTTTGTGGGTTTCAGGTCTGAGACACAGAGACCTCTGTTTACCTGATCAACAAACAGCCGATTATTAACGAGAGAGATCTTTTTATTAATCAGGTTATTGAGAGCAAACTGAGATCTTAGAAGCAATTAGAGAACAAACAAAAAGTTCAGTCAGATGTCACAAGTTTCAACAAACAGCTGCAGGAGAATAAAAACCTGCAAAACCTGCACGCTGAAGGCAGAGCTGTTTTATTATTAATAGTATGTATTGTAAAGAAAATAAAAGTTATATATCACATTGAGTTTTTCATTCATAAGGTATTAAATAAATCAAATGAATATTTCAGACACTCTTATGGAAACGTGAAATGAAAAAAATATATATCTATAAATTGTGAGATGGTCACGAAGTTCACTTTTTTATGCCTTCATAATATATCTCAAGAATGCCTCAAATTGGCACAAACTTTGAGTCACTTTGACTCAAGAATGAACTGATAAGAACTTGGTGGTCAAAGGTCACTGTGACCTCACAAAACATGTTTTTGGCTGTGAAGACTGTGACATCATCATGTTTTAACGTCATATCTCAGGAACAGAAGGGGAGACATTTGGTCAGATACTGAATTGGTGACTCTAATCTTGAAACTGTGCTGATTGTATAGATCTTCTGTGTGTGAAGCATCCATGTTTTCACTGACATGGATGGAGACTGTCAGAGACACTGGACTGGTGGGCGGAGTCATACAACCACAGTTCCAGATAAAATTTTTCTCTCAACAGATTTAAAGTTCTTAACTTCCAGTTCATGACAGACTTAGATAAACAAAATAATTCCCTTTAATCAGCCACATCGATCAGTGGCAGGTAATAAATCAAACTTCCTGTTTCCTCCTGCAGCGGCATCATCGCCTTCAACTCCACCCTGAGCTTTGAGCTGCAGCCACAGGAGGACGACCACCACCATCACCAGCAGGGGGGGGAGGAGGGGGGAGGAGGGGAGAGTGGAGGAGATGGGAGTGGAGGGAGTGGAGGAGGAGGAGGAGGAGGAGGAGATGAAGAGGAAGGAGTTCACTTACTGTTCTCCACCAGCCCTCTGGAGGGCGACAGTGCTGGAGGCTGTGGAGTCTCGCACACCGCTGTGCCCCCCATCCACAGCCCCACACACACACACAGGGTGAGACAGGAACTCACACACACACACACACACACACACACACACACACACTTTTATTATTATTAAACTGTTATTTCACCAGATTAGAACATGTTGAGATTCAGTAAGACACTGCATTTTACTGTGTAAACCTAGTTAGATGGCGGTCAACACTCCCAGTTTAGAGAAGCAAACAGGAGTACTGGGCACAGGAGCCAAAGGATGTACTGCTGTAGACGCCATGTCAGGTTACAGAAATGTACAGATCAGAGGCACCTGATCTGTACCAACAACAAGTCCCCGCGTTCTGGACGGGAGCAGCAGCAGAACGTATTTTCGCCTCCTTAAAAAGGACCTACTAAAGACATTTATATCAGTTTTAGTGTCCAATATGTTTAGGTTAATTTTACCACTTTGCTATAAAATGACCCCATACAAAAGAGAACTGAAGCCATCACATCGAAGCAGCTAAGGCTCATGGGTACTGTAGTATTTAGAAAAAAACCTGATTGTTCCTAACAGAACACGAACAGTCAGGCTTCATTATATGATTCAGGACAGACATGAATTTATAGTGGAGAAAAATGTTTCAGGAAGCAGCAGATTCTCCCAGTTTGTAGTTCTGCCATTAGTGGTAAAACTGTGTACAGTAACACTTGGGTTAGAACCAGCAGTATGTGTGTGAGGCAACACGTCACTGTGACAGTCTTTAACTTGTGTCCTCTCTGTCTGTTTTGTCTGCAGAGGAAGAGAGACATCCTGTCTGAGACCAAATACATCGAACTGGTGCTGGTGGCCGACCACCAGGAGGTCAGTGTGTGTGTGTGTGTGTGTGTGTGTGTGTGTGTGTGTGTGTGTGTGTGTTTAATAATTACATAAGATGGCGTCACTTCCTTTAATTTAAAAGTCAACAAAATTAAAGGCAGAACCTGCAGAACCGACAACAGTCACGTCTAAATGAGTCTCTGTGTAATACAATTTTGTTTTCCACAGTTTCTGAACTACCAGAAGAACAACAAGACGATCATCTACCGCATGCTGGACGTGGCCAACCAGGTGGACTGGGTGAGAGCTGTGACCTCTGACCTCCCCGTCACTGTAAACCTGTTTAAATGTGCAGTAGAGAAAAACTGAAGTGGCCCTGTCTGCCTGTCTGTTTCAGTTCTACCGTCCTCTGAACGTGCGGGTGGCGCTGACCGGTCTGGAGATCTGGAGCGACAGCGACAAGATCCAGGTGAAGAAGAGTCCCACCGACACCCTCAACAACTTCCTGGATTGGAGGACCAGAGAGCTGCTGCCACGCCTTCGCCACGACAACGCACAGCTCGTCATGTAGGAGGAGGACATTTAACAAAATAAAAACTTCAGATTGTGATCATCATGATTATCACGGGTTGACTTTTATCTCACAGGGGCGGCTCGTTTGACGGCACCACAGTGGGGATGGCGTCTCAGTCGTCCATGTGCTCCAGAGACCGGTCGGGTGGAGTCAATGTGGTGAGTGGACACATCATGATTTGAGACACAGCGGACACAGAGTGTGTGTGTGTGATGTCCTGGGTTTAAATCCATTACAGAGTTGAATTTATTGTTATTATGCAGGTGAATGAAATGTTGTTTCTCCCGTCTGTGTCACGTGAATTGAAGCTTTCTCACGACTACATAGTTGTGAAGTGTGAGGAGGTGTTTTGAGTTTAAGTTTCAGTCTCTTTCATTCTCCTGTTGAATCATCAGAATTAAAGAGCTGAGGCAGAAAATATCTGGTTCTTTGATTAAAAAAAATTTAATGTAGAAGTTTGTAGACGTTGTAGAAATTCCGTTGATTTAATTTTTTAATACAGACGCTCATATTCTAATAAGCTCATATGGAGAGGCTGTGTTAAGGATGCATGGTATGTAGTGCACATCATACACCACCAGAGGTCAGTCTCTACTGGTGGAACAGGCAGCTGAGCTGAGTAAGGTGGTGGCTGCAGGTGGTGGGGATAAAGTTACAGGACTGTGTACAGCACAGTTACTCTGTGTGGTGGGGGCGTATTTTGACCGAACCAGAGTTGGTGATTGTTGGAACACTGAACTAACTGAACGACTAACCAAGACACAAATACGGTCATACTGCGGTGAAATTTCAAGGAGGTATTAAGGTATGAAAAATTACTGCTGAAGCCGACCTGTCTGTCTGAACACCCGTTCATTAAAAGAGCACGTAATGTAGTTAACTGTTTAAATGAACACCCCAGGAACATTAGCTGACGTCAGGATGTTAGCTAACAGGGATCCTACTAAACTGAGCCTGTCTCTGTCTCTCTCAGGACCACCTGGTCAGTGTGCTGGGCGTGGCCTCCACTGTTGCTCATGAGCTCGGTCACAACCTGGGGATGAGTCACGACACAGCAGAGCGCAGCTGCTCCTGTCAGAACGAACGGCGGCTCGGAGGATGCATCATGGAGCCCTCGACCGGGTCAGTACCAGAATCATTTAGTCAGTGTTGGATAGGGCTGCTCCCTGAGAGTCGAATATCAGATCACCCGTCAGAGACGCCTCAGTTGACTGAGATTCCATCAAGTCAAGCAGTCGGGGTCAGTCAGTGTGCAGCGCACTTCTGGAGATGTTTCAGTCCCCAGATTTAGCTGCAGAGTGTGAGTGAGACGGAGGCAGCGGTGCCGAGGAGGAGAGCTCTGAGATATGTTACCTTCTGCCTCCTGATGAGAGCAGCTCAGCAACTTAATATGAAACAGTCTCTGGCTTCTGTTTGATATCTAGTGTCAGCAACAACAATTAGTTGCACATTTATGATCTTTCGTTAGCGTAGTTAGCATACGTTAGCTTGGTCGGCTAACTTGGCTTGTTTACTGGTTCTTGTTGGGGTTTTTTTTCTGTTTATTAGAAAAAAAAACATAGAATACATTATGTATGAGTGTTAACTAAAGTCCTGCAATTTCTTTAAAAATAAATACATACATGGTGACGAACTGTGTTCAGACAATTGAAAATTTATAGCACACACACACGCACACACACACACACACACACACACACATGTAGAAAACAGCCACATCTGATTTGACTGACAAAAGTCCGGTACAGCCACAGTACAGGAACATTTAACCCGGATCAGCTGAGCACCAAAACACCTCCACACTTCACTGTCCTGATTATTTAATCCTCCGTTTTTATTGATCAGCTCTGTTTACTGATTAGATTAATATGTTGATCTGAATATTGTGACACTGTCTCTTTTATAATGGAGGTCTATGTAGAAACACAGCTCCCTGACTTCCTCCCTCCCCGTGACCTCTGACCTCCAGGTTCATGCCGGGACAGCAGTTCAGCAGCTGCAGCGCTGCAGATCTGTCCGTCAGCCTGCTGCACGGTGGCGGCATGTGTCTGTTCAACGTGCCGCAGCCGGACCGTCTGCTGGGAGGACCTCGCTGTGGAAACCTGTACGTGGAGAAAGGAGAGGAGTGTGACTGCGGCCTGCTGGAGGTACTCACCTGGACACCTGTCTGATCGCATCATTGTGATGGCATGAAGCAAAACTGTTCAATCAGGATGCAGGGTGTGTTTGTGTTGTTCTTCCTGTTGATGTGTTGCTGTGCTCTGATTGGTCAGGAGTGTGAGGACCCCTGCTGTAACGCCTCCACCTGTCGGCTGGTTCCTGGAGCTCAGTGTTCATCTGACGGCATCTGTTGCCACGACTGCAAGGTAACACACACACACACACACACACACACGATATTATTCCTCCCAAACTAAATTAAAGTGAACGTTTCCTCCTCCTCAGCTGCGGGCGGCGGGTTCAGTGTGTCGTGACCCAATCGGAGAGTGCGACCTCCCCGAGTACTGCACAGGCTCCTCCCCTTACTGCCCCCCCAACGTCTTCCTGCAGAACGGGGAGCCCTGCGAGAACGACGCCTCCTACTGCTACGAAGGAGTCTGTGCCAGCATGCACACCCAGTGCCAGATGCTGTGGGGGCCCAGTAAGACACCAGTTTACATTGAGACAACTACAGCTTACACCAGTTATACTGAAACCAGTTTACGTTCATAAACATTTCGTCACACTGTGGTTCACACTGACCCAGAGCCAGCTCCGGTCTGAAACCAGTTAACCAGGTTGACCTGTCCCTCTCTCTCTCTGTCCGTCTGTCTGTCGGCAGATGCCACCAGCGCTCCACCTGTCTGTTTCTCATCCGTCAACAAACAGGGAAACAAATATGGAAACTGTGGTCAGCTGACCAACGGCTCCTACATCCCCTGTGCAAACTCGTGAGTACACAGACAGAACACAGAGTACACAGAATATGTAGACAGTTAAAGTTTCTGTCTGCTTTGAGTAGAAGTGAAAACCAGCCTTAACTGACATCACTTCCTGTTGTGTTTGCTGCAGTGACGTCCACTGCGGCAGGATCCAGTGTCAGGGAGGGAGGGACCGCCCACTGCTGGGCACCAACGCAGAGATCCTCACCACCACAGTCCGCTTCAACCACAGCGACCTGGTCTGCAGAGGAACCTACTTCCACCTGGGAGATGATGTGTCGGACCCCGCCACTGTGGCCCAGGGCACCGCCTGCAGTCCTGGCAAGGTCAGACACACAGCGCCCCCTGCAGGCGTGGAGGAGTTGATCAGAGCAGAGAAAACATCCCAATCTGTAAAATCTAATCTATAGAAACAAGAAGACAACAGTGCTTTATAAAACAGCTCAGTTTGACTTTAATTGTTTATGATCATCTAGATTCTGTAAACATTATATTTTACTAGAAATGTGAAAAAAGAATTTGTTTTTAGGAGTTGTTTGTTAAAGTGTTTTTGTGTTTTTAGGCGTGTTTGAACCAGAAGTGTCAGGACGTGTCGGTGTTTGGGGTGGATGAATGTCGCAGCAAGTGTAACGGTCACGGGGTGAGTGGACGACGGTTTATCAGATTTTACAGTTCAGTTAAAGACGACGATCGTCCTGAAGGATCAGTTAGACTTTGGCAAGAAAGAGTAAGGTGAGAAACGTTCTTTTATAGTTACACTTAAACTTTTGAGGGGTTTTGAGGAACAGATTGTTCAGCAGAAGAAGAAGAAACATGTTGTCTGTCCAAATACTGAAAAGAATACATAAAGAAAACATTTTCATGTTCAGAGTTTCCCTCACTGACAGACACACACTCAGGTCTGTGGGATGATTGTGGTAAATATGAACAGCTGTATCACACCTGTTTCTCATCCTGAGACCTGCTGTCCAGGCCTCAAAATGATCAAACGTGCATCATAGTTTTGCTCCACGTTAACTACAAAAAATGAACGACGTTAAATGTTTATGAGTATCTGCTGAAGAGTCAGGTCATTCAAATCAGCAGTAAACACTCACTCACATCAAACACCATTCACCTCCATTGTTCTGTGGGGACAGAAACCTGATCACATAAAATCAAAACTATCTGAATTAATGGGAAATAAAATCAATAAGATAATAACAATGACTCAGACAGTCTTACATCTTCAAGCAGGTTATTCCAGAGCCTCGAGTTCCTGATTTCAAAAGCTCTGTCCCCTTTAGTCTTCAGTCTGGACTCTGGAACAGACAACTTCTGCTCGAGGATCTCAAACCACACAGAGGTTCATAAGGGACTAAAAGGTCTGAAATGTAATCTGAAGCCATGAAGAGCCTTAAAAATAATCAGTAATATCTTAAAGTCAGTCCTAAAACAAACAGGGAGCCGATGTACAGAGGATCAAATCTGTGTGATGTGATCAAACTAATTGGTTTTGGTTAAAAGCCAAATAAAGGCTGTTATAACAATCAAGGAGCGAAGAGATAAATGCACGTACAACAGTTTCTGTATCTCTAAAAGTTCAATAGATTTTATTACATCAATGTTTCTGAGGTGATAAAACATGTTGTTCAAAACATAAATTACTGTCGAACATGTCACCACGATTTCTTTCAGCAGGTTTTATGTGTTGTGACAGGTGACCAGTAGATGGCAGCGTCTGTTCAGGGGCCTTAAACATTACGTGAAGGGTTTGTGTGTGACGTGATGTGACTCTGTGAAACATTTTATTGTCAACAGTAATCTGACAAAATCGGAGAATGAAGGAGGCTGAGTGTTCGTCCCCACAGCGCAGGGAAACCAGTGCAGACACAATCAGAACCAGAGACAATAAATACATGTTGCACTGTGAAGTGTCTGCAGTGTCCTACAGTGTGCTGTGTGTGTGTGTTTCAGGTGTGTAACAGTAATAAGAACTGCCACTGTAATGTGGGCTGGGCTCCACCTGACTGCAGGTACTCCGGTCACGGAGGCAGCGTGGACAGCGGACCGGCCCGAGCAGCAGGTGGTACCTCACACCGACAGACACTGTGTCAGTAAAACATCCAGCTTCTGTCTGACTCTGGTTTTAACCCCGCCCCCTCTTCCTCTCTGTTCAGAGTCTGATCCGGTCCGAGTGGCTCTGCTCGTCATCTTCCTCTTCATCCTGCCTGTGGTCCTCCTCTTCCTCGCTCTGCGCTTCCCTCGGTTCCGGCGCAGTTTCTTCTGTTTTGGACCCGACAGCCCGCTTCATAAAGCCCGGCAACACAACCGGTAATACTGAGTGTGTGTGTGTGTGTGTGTGTGTGTGTGTGTGTGTGTGTGTGGACACAAAGGTCAATACAATCAATAAATTCAGGACAAACAAACAATATATAAATCAGAAGATTTAATGTGAGTATGAGTGTGTGTGTGAACGGGTGAATGTGACATGTACTGTTAAAGCTCTGAGTGCTTGCTACACAGGTGCAAGTCCATTATCCATTTGTTTACTCATACGAGTCTGATTGTGGTGTGTTTTTTTTACCCATGATGCAGTGTGGCTCACTTTGAGTTGTTGGGTTTGGAGTTTCATCCCGCCCACGTCTACAGGTACTGCTGGTCCTGCTGGGACCAACTTGGTCCTGGTCTGTAGTCTGTCCCTGTAGATTCAGAGAGGTGAAGTTTTTAATTTAAATCAGATTATAATATAACTCTTCACCTCGCTGACTGATTGGATCACACCTACAGAGGAAATGCACGTCAGACCTTAAAGCTGCACTGATCCAGATCCCACCTGTGCTGTGGTTTCATCACCATTCATCAAGAACAGTAATAATAATCTGTATTTTAAGACATGACGACTGTCTGGAAGTCACAGATGAAACATTGGACAGCACAGGGAGGTTTCTGGGTAATGAAGTCCTCAGAGTTTAGAGAGAGGTGCATCTTTACGTCTGGTCGTTGGTTTAGTTTGTGTTTGTGAGAACAAGTAAAGAGTCTGTGGTGTTGTCATCGTGATTTGTGTTTAGCTGAAGGAGAAAGAAATAAAAGTTGTGATTACAATATAAAACATCAGTCCGCACATGTCTGAGTGTCCTTGAATGCATCACTGTAAGATAACAGTGAAGAGAGCAGTGGTCTGTATGAGGATGATGATGAAATGATGATGAAACGAGCTCCACAGTGTTTTAAATGTTTCCTAATCTCACGTTTCTTCAGGACGCCGGTGATGGAGCGAGTTGACGGCAGGAACGGAGAGCAGGTCCGACCCCTGAGGTACCACCTGAACCCACCGACTGACATCCCACTGACGCCGTCACACAAAGAGGTAACCATAGCAACCACACCTCCACTGATTCACCCCCCCACAACAAGACTGTAACAGGCCTGAGAGGGGAAAAGTACAAAAAGTTTCAAAGTCTTGTTACCAGGCCTGATTGTGCTGAACGTCTCTGATGAAAGTCTCTTCCACTGACATCCAGGAAATAAACACACAAACCGATAAATCACCTGCAGCATCACCTGGTCCAGGTGGCGTGCCCGCAGTCTTTCTGAAAACTACCACTAAGACGCCAGCGTCTGTAATAACAGACGTGAACTAACCACAGATACTCGATTCAAGTTGTACGTAGAGCTGTGATGTTTAACCTGCAGTGATCTGTGGGATTATGGGAAATGGTGTTCATCCACTCAAAACAAAAATATTAAAGGAAATGTAAATAACTTTTTACGTGTTTTAATTATTTTTCATTGCCAGTGGGTGAACAAGTTGTAACGTATTTAAAATACTGAGACTGTCCTCTCCTCTCCGTGGTTGCCTCTTACAGCCTGTGGGCTGTGATGGACACGGGACGAATGTTCCAGGAAAATCCAAAGAATATGACGTTATGCGTGTTCCTGAGTGCCGCAGAGAGAGATGGTTCATCAGTAACTTACAAACAGAACCTGTAAATTAAGAACATATTAGAAAATATTTTAAGCTGCCGTTTATATCAAAATATCCAGATTTAACATGAAGCAGTGAACTGTCAGTGAAGATATTTGTTACAAAGGTCGACGAGGTTCTGAATGGAGTCATTATTCTTCTGAAACATGAAGCTGAAAGTTCTGCTTTCACTTCCTGTTTCCTGAACACCTTTATAGTGAACGGAGACAAAACGTCTTGCGACATGGATTTATTGTGAAAGAGTAGGAGGAAGTGACACAACACGACAGCTGCAGACGTTTCTTCTCCTCCTGTCACTCACATTAACACACCTGCTTGTTTGACCTTTGACCTCCTCTCCTCTGCATGTGTCAGCTGTCACTCTGCCTCTGCTTCCTCTTTTCTCTCCTATCAGGTTCATGACAGACCTGCTCCTCCCACTAAGCCACTCCCCCCTGACCCCGCCTTAAAACCCCCGCCGCAGGTAAACTCACCTGACCTCAGCTGGAGGTGTTAACGTGTGTGTTTGTGTCGCGTCTGCTCACAAACCATCTGTAAACTGTCCGTCTGATCAGCTGTTAGTCTGATGTGTGTTTCTGTCACGTCTCTGTCTTGATGTCGTGTCGTGACTGTTGTCCAGGTGTGCGTCATCTGTTTGAGCTGTTTTATCATCGTAGTAGTGACGACAGTCTGAACGGGTCCAAACCTTTGGACCTGATCTGAATCAGAGACGAGGAAAACCTCCTCAAAAACGACACAACAGTCTGAAAGAGACCTGAATATGTTCAGGACCAGTCCAGATGCAGTCTGTCCAAACAAACAGACTCATCTTAAAGAGACTAAATCTGATGTTCTGTTTGGTTTCAACTCCTCGTATTTATTTTCTATCAACTTCCTCCTCATGTCGTCAAAGAGCACTTCCATTTATCCCTAACATGTTCTCACTTTGTCAGCCTAAAATATATTTTTCTCCTGTGATGGTGATGATTTTTATTTATTCTATTTATCCCATATTTAACCAGGTTAGTGTTGCTGATATCAACCGTCTCTTTTACTAGGGAGACCAGGCCAAGACAGCAGCACACAAAAAGTTACAGCCAAATAACAACACAATAAAAACAAGAAGATCGACAGTGACATGTAGAAATATTAGAACACCTACACACAGTGACAGGAACCAACATTAATTGATTAATTCATCCTTGTTCATATGAGAGCTTTAAAATCAGACACAGAGACCAGTTCATGTAGTTTAAATCTTTCTGAAGGTTATTCCAGGTGAGAGCAGCAGAGCACATAAAAGCTTTGTTTCCCAGCTCAGTCTGAGCTCCAGGAGCAGACAACAGAACTAAGTCTTGAGATCTCAGACTGTGGCTACAGTCAGATCTCTGTTCAGTCAAAGTACACATGTATGAAGGGAGTTTATCCAGTATGGGTTCATAAATAAATGAACAAATCCCAGTGACTGAGCCTACAAAAGGTCAGAGATGGCCGACCAGCCTTGGAAGATGATGATGATGATGATGATGACACACATGATCAGAGTTTATCCAAAGTTCAGACCTCACGTGTTCCTCTGAACTCTTTTAGTCCATTCGTGCTTATGACTGACATGTTGAGTTTCCTTCGGTGGAAGTTTTCCTGTTTTTCTTATCATGCTATATTTCAGATGTTTTCACATAAAGTCCTTTTTAAATGAACTGAACTCAACCCTCTGAAAGTGCACCAGTTCTCCTTCTGATCACCTTCAGCTCTGATGGGGCCTCAGTCCTCTTCCTGTTCACACTATAGCCTGTATATAATATACACTGACATAGTTTTGTTTTTACTTTGACGTGGAACTGCAGTGTGGTTATGAGGCCCCACACTTTCAGGTGAACTTAACGTTGGAGGAGAACCTCACTGTCTCTGTGCTGTAGACTGCTGTTTGATGTATTCTACATTCCACATCTGGAGACGTGCTGTATCTTCCGTAGATCAAACTACTACTCGTCCTGCGTCCTTGCAAGTGTTACAGGCCGACGCATTTTCGTCCGTTTTTTCAAGCGTCCCAGGTCAACATCATGTGATCTAGAGGGCTGAATACAACAGCAAAGAGCAAAGTGAACCTGAATTGCTTTATGTTCACAAGGCACAGGTTAACTGAACCGCACCAAGGACTTGAAGGGAATTCAGATCACCTCGGGAGGTGGTCTGAGTTTGGTTCGCTTCAGAGGGGTCTGAGTTCTCTTGGAGTGTTGACAAAATGCTGAGTCACAGCTCTGAGTCCGTTTAGAGGGCTGAAAAGGACCAAGTGTGAAAAACCCTCAGTCTTTGGGCACATCAGACTCATGATCTCAATGCCCCCCGTGCAGCTCTCAAAAACACCTCGAGGGAATTTCTTCAAATTTGGCACAAACGTCCACTTTGCCTCAAGAATGAACTGATAAGAATTTGGTCAAAGGTCACTGTGACCTCAGAAATATGTTTTGGGCCATAACTCAAGAATTCATTTGCTAATTATGACAAAATTTCACACAAATATCAAACAGAGTATAACGATGATGAAGTGATCAACTATACTGCAGCCGGCCACCAGGGGACAGTGTAGGTGCTTTGGCTTCACTTTTGGTCAGCTGTTGTGTCGTCATTGTTATAAACAGCTACGGTGACCATACGCTAACTGTCCAGCTGGATGATGGGAAACCAGTGAAAAGTTTGAGTCTCATTATTATTATTATTATTGTTATTATTATCATCATCATTATTATTATTATTATTATTATTATTATGAGACAAACACATGACATCAGAACACAGACAGAAACTTTACTGAGGATCAGAGAAACTGTTTGATGGTCTCGTCCTGCTGACCTCTGACCTGCTGCTCTTCTTTATTTCTGCTGCTTCGACCTGTTAAACAGCGACCTGCCCCCCCCACCAAGCCTCTGCCCCCCGACCCCCCCAACCAGGTACAGTCACCGCTACCTGTAGTGTGTAGTGTCACTGTGTGTCCTGTGTGTGTCTGCACTACATGTACAGATGTAGCTGAAGTTAAATCTGACACCTGTTACAGGCTGCAGCTCCTCCTGCTGGTCGGAGGACGAACAATCAGTGAAACATGCACACTGAACATCTCTTTATGTTCCTGTGAAACCAGTTTAGTATCAGTTTTTTCTTATCATCATCAGATCATATATTCAGACTCAAACCAACATGCTAGTGCGTCTCTCAGTACTGTCTAACTTCCTGTCTGTGTCTCAGCTCTGAGCCCGTTGGTTCCTTCTGAGGACGTAAAACTTTAACAACACAAATACATAGTTTTATTGGTAATTTCTAAAACAGCGTCTCACAGAAGTTTTTACCAGACAAACAGGAGGAAACAGTTGTTGGTCTTTGTTGGACTTTTTTCAGCGGCGGATTGATCCACAGCTGATGTTTTAGTGCAGGGACTTTTCCCTCCCCTCTGTGCTGTGATTCGGTTTGCAGGTGTAGTTTGGTAGAAAGAAAATAGTTCCTACGTGAAACGGCTCACAACAAGGTCTGTGGATTATGTTGAGAAACTGAGTGTTGATTTCTGGAAAGAGACATTGATGTTGAGTTTATTATTTTTTGGCGCTTTGAGCACCTCAAGCCGAGTGTCATCTAGTTCCATTATGTTAAAGAAATGGCAGACATCTGTGCGGCTGATATCTCCAACAGTCGACAACTCACATCAAAACGATCTAGATCAGTGGTTCCTAAATGGTCCGGCCATGGGGTCCAGATTTCTCCTGAGGCAGTGGTTCAACATTCACACAGCGTCATACTTGTCAGTCCATGTCGTCAAGCTAGTTTGTCGTCTCTGTCACGAAGCTGTCCGTTAGTCTCTCACTCTACAGCAGGAAACAGCACTCCAAAGTAAAAGCTCTGTGCCAGAAATTCACTGTACTTCATAATAAAGAGCGTTTTCTGACAAACTTGACATGTTAGTGAGTCACTTATGGTCAATTCAGAATGGACCTGCGACCCGCTTTTGGACTGCGACCCACCAGTTTGGAACCACTGATCTATAGTGATAGGTAGCACCACAGGTAACAGGAAACATTTGTATTTTTGATTTGGGGAACTGTTCCCTATTCCTCACCCTCTTTTCCCATGTGTCTTTAAGTGACAGTTTTTTAAACTGGTCCAGAGAGCTGCAGGTGACAGCAGTGAAACAGGCTGTGATGTCACCATTCATGCAGGTTTCCTCCGTCAGTTTACGTCCATTAAAAGTGTTTTTACCACTGACAGACTCAGATTGTTATTCTGAGAGCCTGACAGCATCACGGAGAGACGAAATGTTTCTATATTTTTCACTTGTCCTTAAAAACACGGACACATGGGAAAATAGGGTCAAAGTTGAAAAATATCAGAGCTCCGCTTTACGTAACAGATCAGAGTACTTCTTCCTCCACTGGTGGAAATATGTGTCCAAGTTCAAGTTGAGCTCTGAGAGTGAAACTGCATGTGTGTGCTCTGACTGCACTCATCAGTCTGAGTGTGACTTTACAGCATGATGGTTTTACATTTTCCTTCCCTTTTAATGCTTCTACTTGCATGCAGCATTTATAATGATAAAGTGCCCTTTAAGATAATTTAATTCTGTATTTATAAATGAGTTTAAGTGTGTAAACGTCTGTGAAGGCAGCAGCAGAAAGTCAAACAGACAGAAATCCTCTCAGCATGTTTCTGTTTCCTCCTGACTGCATCAAACAGGAAGTGTAAAGCATCTTCCTCTCACAAAGCTTCACTCTTCTCTCTTCCTCCTCACTAACCTTCCAGCTGCTGGTGAGTCGCCCAGCTCCGCCCAACAAGCCCCTCCCCCCTGACCCCGTCACACCTGGACAGGTACACCGCACCTGCATGCTGTTAGCTGTTAGCATGTAGCACGTACGTTCTTAGCATGTAGAAAGAATCTGATCCACTGAATGAAGTGATGAGAGGGTGACGTGTAATCCTGTCCGACTGAGCGCTGTGATCTTTGTTCCTGATTGATGAATCGTGATCTGATGGATTGATCATTGTGATTGTTGATTTTAGCGTTGAATCAGGAGTCAGTGAGTTTCAGGTAAGATGTGGTTTGATGATCAATAATTGGTGGAGGTGATTGATTGGTGAAGGTTGCTGGGGTCATGTCGGGTGTTGAAAATGAAAGTGAAAATCAGCACTTCCTGTACATTTCACATTAAAAGTTTATAAGGAAAGTTTCTTTGTCACTAAAAGGCTTTTAAATTGAAACCTGGTTGCAGCAAATGTTAAAAATTATTTAAAGTAGATTTCAAGAAACTTTAAAAATGACAAAGTAGAAACAGTTCAGTACATGTGAGTTTGAAAACAGTGTGACATCAGTGTTTGAATATTTCCCTCATGGAAACACTGTCAAGCTGAAACATCTCTGATAAGTATGAAGTGTTAAATTGATAAATCCAGATCTGAGGTAGAACAGGATGCTGTAACTGATGTTTATGTTGCTGTAAATAAGGTGAAAGTTAAAGAGAGTAAAAGTTAACACTGGCGTTGGAAACGCACCTTTCTGTTGCACTAAGGTTCATATTTATTTCCCATGATTCTCTGTTCAGGTCCCAGTTCCACCCAAACCTGTGGTGCCCATAAAGCCCCGCCTCATGGCGCAGCCACCCCATCACCACATCCCCCCTCACCCCGGCTACCCCGCCAACACCAAACCTCCACAACACGCAGCCGTCGCACCTGCAGCTGCTCCCAACAGGTGAGAACGTCACAGCAATCAGAGATCCAGACCCTCAGAGTCATTTACACAGGTGTTCTTCAGGAAGTCACAGCATCAGTGGAAAGTCAGGAAATGATAAGAAAGTCATGACTTTTTTTTTTTTAGAAAGTCAGGAAATGATAAGAAAGTCAGTTTTTTTTTGTTTTAGAAAGTCAGGAAATTTTTGAAAAGTCAAGACATTTCTAGAAATTCTGAACATTTTTAAAAAGGAAAGATTAAAAAAAAAAAGACTTGATTTGATTTTAGAAAGTCCAGAAACTTTTATAAATTAAGGAAATTATACAAAGTCATACAATTTTTGAAAGTCAGAAAATTTTTTAAAAGACAGGACATTTTCAGAAATTTGCAAAATTTAAAAAAAAGTTGGGACTGTTTTAGAAGGTTAGGATTTTTTTTAAAAGACAGGACATTTTAAAAAGGAAGGAAATTTCACAAAAGTCAGGATTTTTTTTAAGTTAGTTTTTTTTTAGAAAGTCATGACTTTTTGCGAAAGTCTGGAAATTTTTACAAAGTCAGGACATTTTTAGAAAGTTTGGACATTTTTAGAAAGTCTTGTTTGAGTTTAGTCAGTAAATGTTATCATTAATCAAAGGAAGTCATTTTTTCTACAAATAGTGGAATTGACCAGGTCTACTGGAAACAATCAAAAAAGGATAGATACCAAAGAGAAGATATAAATACAAAAGTAAAATGAGAAACCTTTTTGTTGTCTCTCTGCAGACGACCTCCTGCTCCTCCGCTCCGACCCACAAACCCTCAGAAAGTTGACACGTCGCCGCTTTAACAGACTGTCTGCCGAGAGACTCTGAATAAAACTTTCCTCTGTTCGGCCTGGTGAAGATGATGAAGATGATGATGACTTTATTATCCAGTTTGCACTCAGTCGTCGGATTTCTCACTCAGTCCTTCATGAACTCTAGATACTGTAAATAAAAGTTAACGTGCCTTGCTCAGCAGCACCTCGGCAGTGATCATGTGGACGCTCGGGACCGCCGGCTGCTGGAAATGATGTCACATTAAAATGTCCTGGTGTTGCTCATACAGGCCCCTGCAGGGGGCGCAGTGCCTTCAGAGCTCAAGGACCCTGAGATGGGATCAAACCTGTGAGCAAAGTACAGACTCTTCAGTAGAGTGGTTCCCAAACTGTGGTCCAGGACCCTCTGCAGGACCCCGAGGAGGTCAAACATGATTTCTCTTTGTTTCTTCTTCTTTTTTTTTTTTTTTTTCTTTTTTTTAGTAAAACCGAATGTAGAAGGTTTTTCTTGGCAGGACGGACGATTTACGTTTCAGGTGGATGAAACTTTATCAAGTAGGATTACATCATCATCATGGAGTTATAATCTTTTAACCTTTTATTGAACTCAGTGTTTTTAAATGAAGTGTCTTCAGATCAGACGAACCTTCATCAGACGGTATCAAATCACAGATGAGTCCTCTGACAGAAGATATTTGGCATCTCAATCTAAATAATCATGGAGTTTGTGACATTTTAAAGACTTGAGATCCTGAAGCTACCCTCCAGGATTAAAGGGATAGTTAGTATATTTTTGAAGTTGGGTTGTCTGATGTACTTATCCACAGTCAGTGTGTTACATGCAGTCACTGTCGGTCGGCATGTCTGTGTTAGCTGCCTAAAACATCTATAACTGTTTGACATTGAGAATATTCTTTCACAGCTTTATCTTTCTGTCAGACAGCCTGATCTAGCCGTAAACGGTTTCAGTTCCCCATCTATGCTCTCGTCACAGCCGCCACACTCCACTGACAAAAACAGCAATTTAACATGGCTGAACACAGGAGCTGCTGGTCTACTGAGTTGGTGTTACTGTGTGACTGTGGTGAATCTGAGCTAACAATATTAAACGTCAAACTCGCACAATAACACAAACAAACTAACTGGTTGAGGCAGAAGTAGACCAGTGAGCTAAAATTACTGTTTTTCATAACAGAGTCTGGCTTTGAAGAGAGCGATGTAATAGCTTTAGTTCCCAGTCAGAAAACGCTGTCTGACAGAAGGTAAAGCAGTGAAAATATTCTAGATATTACATACACTTCGTCTGTTTCTTATTTTTAAAGATGACACTTTTTAAAGTGGCTAAAATATGTTATGTTGCTGACCCCTCCTCAGCAGTACATTGCTTAGCTTTCTTATCAGACTCCAGTCTGCTTCTCCAAACTGAAGGCGTGCCGACTGACATCTACCCTTCATATCACGCTGACTATGGATCCCGTACAACCCCACTTTAAAAAAACCTGAACTATCCCTTTAAATGTTTGGACTGACAGCAGATGAACCGTGATGGATTTGAGGCTCTGACGGGGGAAGAAATCTGAGATTTACAGAATGGAGGTTTTGAGAAAGAAGTTTTAAGAAAAATGTAATATTTAAAATAAATCAAGACTAAAGTAATATTTTGAGATTGAAGTCATCATAAATCAAGTTGTACTATTATCCGAAAGTTGTAATATTACAAGAGAAAAGATGTTTTGACAATTTTAAAAATTAAAACTTTATCCTCTAAATGTTACGACCTTTTCTCAGAATGTTTCTACTTTGAATTTAACCTTGCACCTTTATTTTAAAATTACATTTGGACTTCCTTTCTCGTCTTGATTTCTCAGATTTTTTCACCCTGACGTTCAGTCTCAGTATTTTAACTTGTTAAATCTCTGTGTCATCGTACTCGCTGACTGCTGGAATGAATCAGAAGGATTTCCTGATCATGAGAATCTTGTTGGACCTCAGACTTTGTGGTTCTGGCTTACTGGGGCTGCTGGTTCTATCCCAGTTCACCCAGTCTGTTTCTGCTTGATCAGGTTTTTATTTTTCTAACCCGCCTTGAGATTTCTATCTCAGACCGTCAGGAATGTTCGTGACGTTACGCCAAAGACGAGCTGGAGATAAAAGATGCTGTGAGATTCATCTGAGCTGTGATTTTACGTCGAAGGAAAATCTGTTTATTTGCCTTTTTACCAGCTGAAGTTTTTCATTTCTACAAAATAATAACACTTCCAAAACCTGTGAGAATTATAAACTATGTTTCTATAAAACCCTTAAATACATTGAACACAAGACGAAGCTCTCAGCTGTAGGAGAACTTTGACTAAATGAATATCTGGAATCTGTCAACAAGTCGACAAAATTATGAATCTTAAATGTTTGATATTACCTTTTTTTGTGCTTCAGAAACTTAGTTCAGTTTTTCAGGTGAAAAATGAGACAAAAGCATTTTTAATAAAGTCAGAGCAGAGTTTGAGTCAGAGTCCTCTGCTTGTTATAAAATAAGGTTCAAATTGAAATGAAGCTTGATGGAACAGAGCAGAGGTTTAAGAAGGTTTGAGACTGATCTGTTGCCTTTTGTAGTTTCAGTGTTGCTGCTGTTCGTCCCATCATGTTTCACTGTGAAAGTTTTCCAGACTTGAAGGGTGTTGCAGGTTTTACTCCCGCTCCTTCAGTGTCTTCAGTCCTGATTCACATGTGTGTTAGACTAAACTGTTCACAGTCAGGCAGAGGTGGAGGAAGTACTCAAATCCTTTACTGCAGTAAAAGTACGAATACCACACTGTGAAAATACTCCACTACAAGGAAAAGTCCTGCATTAGTAAAAGTTTGTGAGCATCATCAGGAAAGTCAGTCCGTTAGAGTAAAATGTTTTTGGATTTTTTTTTTTTGTTTGTTTTTTGTTTTGTTTTTTTGCTGTAGATATTTCAGGTTTGGCTCATTTTAACTCCTTTATATCCTGTTGGGTAGTTTAATCTACAGCAATGCATCATGGTCTATGAGATCATCATATGTTTGTAGTGTGGCTGTCCTGTGAGAACCATGTATCTCTAAAAAGTCAAAAAAACAGCCTGTTTCCAGCTTTGGGACGACGACTGTTCAGTTGATCCAAGAGGGTTTTTAAAGAGTTAATTTAGCTTAAGACAGAGAATTTAAATAATGATGCATTTTATTTAAAGGCACCTTTCAAAGCACTAGAGGACCCCTTACAAGACACAATTAAAAGAAAAAAAAAAATGATGTGGACCTCAGAGGACAGTGTACTGTCCAGGAAGACACCCAGACTCTTAACCTGAGGGGACGGATGAACTTTGGAGTTGTCAGTTAAAGAGAAACTATGTGGTTTAGCTGAAGTAGATTTAGTACCCACAAGGAGAACCTCAGTTTTATTACTGTTAAGTTTGAGGAAGTTGTACGAGAGCCAAGATTTAATATCCAATAAGCTGTCAGAAAGGGAACTTGGTGGAAGTAGGCCTGGGTGTCATCAGCGTAGCAGTGGAATTGAATACCAAATTTTCTAAAGATATGACCGAGGTAGAAGGTAGATAATAAATAAAAGGGGGCCGAAGATGGAGCCCTGAGGAACACCACTATTAACTGGAAAAGAGCTGGATCTGAAATTTCTAAGTTTGTGAAAGTGTTGAAAGTGTATTGATTACTTTAAACATTTCAGTTCAACAGAAACATTCAACACATTTTGAGAGTTGTGGTTTTTACTGGACAGGAAATAGATTAAACAACTGTCGTCTGTAAAGTAAAAATGGAAATACTCAAGTACATGTACCTTGAATTCATATTCAAATACAGAACTTGAGTAAATGTTCTTACTTCGACCTCTCAATCTTTTCTCACAGTAGAGACAGAATATTTTTCTACTTTGAATTTACTTGTGTCTTTAAGCTCCAACTGTCACTACAAAAGGCAACAGATCATCTAAAGAATCATTGGTTGTTTTATTAAACTGTAGAAATGTGAAAAATCATTTGCCCTGCCCACAGGAAGTGATGTCACTACTCATGCTGGACAGAAAACTCGCTGCAGCAGAACTGAATGTTTTCACCTTACGATCCTTAGACTCCGATCATTCAGGCTGATTGATCAATCAGCTGACTGACTGGTTTTCATGCTGTTAGCGTCTGTTGTGTTCACATGTGCTGCTAGAGGAAACGTCCTCAATAAAACTGTTTCTACGTTATCTCTGTTTGTTCACGTCATTGACAGGTTGAGTTAAAATACATGAGCTTGATGAAATATTTAATGCAATTACTGACATCATAGTTTTCTTATTAATCTACATTTACTTATTTTTTTGTTTTAAGACTCACAGACAGAAAACCTCAACCTGAAGGACGACACTCAGGAAACGATCTGAAGAGACTCCAACACCAGAACATCACAAAGTTACCAACAACGTTAACAAGCTAACAGCTAGCTGAATGTGCAGTTATTATTAGAAACCAGGCCAGCACAGTTTTCAAACATGTAGTTGAACCTTTATGGCACTGCATCACACTTTCTCCACTAGACAGGCGCCCTACAGGGCACCTCATCACGTTTTCTCTAATGGAGGGCCGCCCCAGAGGGCACTGCATATATTTTTTCCACTGGAGGAGTATCCTTAAACGCACTTGATCACGTTTTCTCCACTGGAAGGGCACCTTAGATCAGTGGCTCCTAACTGGTCCAGCCACAGGGTCCAGATTTCTCCTCAGTCATTACTTCAAGGACCACACAGTGTGATATATTCAGCGTCATGTTTGTGTTTGTTCATGTTGTTGAGCTAGTTTGCTGTCTCTGTCATTGAGATGTTTGTTAGTCACTCACTCTACAGCAGGAAACAGCACTTCAAAATAAAAGCTTTGTGTTGGATATTCATTATACCACTTCAAAATGGCATCTAAGAGGGCACTGCTTGTTTTTTACACTGCAAGGGGACTCTCATTTTCTCCAATGGAAGGGCATCGCATCCTGTTTTCTCCAATGGAAGGGCATCGCATCTTGTTTTCTCCAATGGATGGGCATCGCATCCTGTTTTCTCCAATGGATGGGCATCGCATCCTGTTTTCTCCAATGGAAGGGCATCGCATCTTGTTTTCTCCAATGGATGGGCATCGCATCCTGTTTTCTCCTATGGAATGGGCATCGCATCTTGTTTTCTCCAATGGAAGGGCATCGCATCCTGTTTTCTCCAATGGAAGGGCATCGCATCTTGTTTTCTCCAATGGATGGGCATCGCATCCTGTTTTCTCCTATGGAATGGGCATCGCATCTTGTTTTCTCCAATGGAAGGGCATCGCATCCTGTTTTCTCCAATGGAAGGGCATCGCATCTTGTTTTCTCCAATGGAAGGGCATCGCATCCTGTTTTCTCCAATGGAAGGGCATCTATCTTGTTTTCTCCAATGGAAGGGCATCGCATCATGTTTTAATAATAATAATAAAACATTTTATTTATAAAGCACTTTTCAAAGTTCTCAAAGTCACTTTACAGAGACGGTTCAAACACATCAAAAAACAATTTTCAGCAAAAGACATCGAAGACAAAGAGGAATAGCAATGGGAGTTAAAAACAAATAAATAAATAAATGAATAAAAGTAGATTAAACATTAAAAGTAGAACGGAACAGGTGAGTTTTGAGTAGTGATTTGAATGATGGGAGGTCAGTGCAGTCACGGATGTGTTTTGGGAGGGAGTTCCAGAGAGTGGGGGCAGCAACAGAGAAGGCTCTGTCCCCCCAGGTTCTGTCCTTGGTCTTGGGGATGGTGAGAAGGTTGGCATTGGAAGAGCAGAGGCTGCAGGAAGGGGTGTAAGGGTGGAGCAGGTCTGTGAGGTAAGAGGGGGCCTGGTTGTGGAGGGCTTTATGGGTGAGTAGGAGGAGTTTGAAGTGGATGCTCCAATGGAAGGGCATCTCATCCTGTTTTCTCCAATGGAACGGTCCTCTAGAAGGTACTTAATGTTTTCTCCACCTGTAGTAAACCCCAGAGGGCACGTCATCATGTTTTATTTACCACAGGGCGTCAAAGAGAGCAGTCTGTTTTAAATTGCAAAAGGAAAATTTAACTTGAAAATGAAGATACTCTTTACAGTTTAAATTATTCAGAACTGTATACACATGGGCAAATATAAAACACTATGAACTAATTCAAACTTTGTAAAAAACAAAAAAAATCTTTGTTCTTCATTCACATTAGTTGTCACCATAGTAACTACTGTTCCTTCTGGCGTCCACACAAAATGTAAAAAATAAGACATTACATTATGTCATCGTAGATCATTTACAACATCAACAAAACTATAATATATAAAATGAAATATATAAAACTAAGAAATACTACTACCAATAATAATAATTACTATTATTAGTATTAGTAGTATATTTTAGTTTTATATATTTCATTTTATATATTATAGTTTTGATTATTTATTTTATTATTTAAGTTTTATTTATATATTTGTATAATTTATTCATTCAGTTAATTCAATTAATACATGATGATATTTATTATTATATATTAATCAAAGCAAATGGTCTTGGCATTAATGCTAAATAAATAAAAATAAATAAATAAATAAATCAGACACACACTGTGTTCATCATTATTATTATCATTATTACAAATCATAACCATACGACAGTAATTTAACACCGGATAGCGTTTATAGTACTAATGGAGGCGAAATCAATGTTGAGCTGGGATCAATAACTGTCTCCATGACGTCAGGACAGACATGTCTCCTTCATCTGTCCTGACGTCATCACCACAGTGACAACAGCCGGTCCACCTTAACAGTCCACCTTAAGTCACCCTGGTCCGGATCCAAAGGGAGGCGAACTCTGCTCCTCTCGAACTTCACAACTTCAGAATTCACAGCGAACTCCTCTTCATCTTAATCTTCATCTTCATCAGCAGGCGGGAAACAACACACTGAAACTTCTCTGCAGGAGTTTATAATTTATCCACAGGCACAGAAACTCAGCTGTTCACACACCGAGCTTTAACTCTGCTCCGTGTTACACACACACACACACACACACACACACACGGTGCACACACAGAGACCTGCAGCTGTGGTTCGGTCCAGTCGGTACCGATCAGACAGGAGCGGCTCGTGGTGCCGAGCTGACCCAACGGAGGACACGGACAGACTGAGGACAGCTGCACATCAGGTTGGTGTCAGTCTGCTGCAGAGTGTCTCATGTCCTCCTGTCCTGCTGCACGTCACATTATAAACCTGATCAGATAATCGATGACACGCGAAGCAGGTACAATCGATCACTGATTACGTCATCAGGGGGACTTTTGTCTCCAGCTTCAGATCACATGAAGAAGAGTGACGTCATTTAGTTGTTGAAAGACAAACTGCAGGAGTTAGACATCAGTGGTGACAGTGAGGTGGGTCTGTCTGCACTCTGACCTCTGACCTTTGGCTGGAGTTCACTACTGTCTGTGTGTGGGGTGTTGATGGTGCCCAGGTGACGTCAGGTGGAGGCAACATGACAATCTGAGGACGGTCTTTACTTTCACTTTCTCTGGTGAGTGTGTTTACCAACAGTAACCAACAGGATGGGCAACATGTCTCTGAAATCATATCAGGATATTTCAGGGTGATTTTGTGATAATGATATTCTTGACTACATGACACATTAGTAAAAATAATGATTATTGATCTAAGACGATAGATATTAGTAGAAATCAGTGATGTAGTTTCACAGTTCAAATCTTCAGTAAAAACGAAACTGATGTTTCATTTCTTTAGTTTGTGAACAACAACAGTGACTCAGTCAGATTCTGTCACAATATTAATAGTTCAACTGAATCAAATCTACCACTAATTACACATTGATAAAAATGTCCCCTGGGATCTATAAGCTATATATATATATATATATATATATATATATAAATTATCTCTAATCATCAGGCTGTAACCTGACGCTGTGCCAAACCACAGATCCATCTCACGCTCCATTCGACCCTCACTGTGAACGAGTCCCACAGGATGGGAATCAGTTCCACTATTCGTCATGTGATTTGGACAGGACGGGAAAAAAAGTCACTGGGAACGGGCGGGACTGGGAATCAATAACAGCTGCCAAGTTTTTATAAAGTAGTTGAAACTAGCTCCACCTCCAGCAGCTACAACAGTAACATGCTGCTCTAACACTGATGCTTCAGTATTGATAATCTAGTGATGTCATATATGATAATATCAGTCAGAGGAGCCAAACACTACTTTTACTGCAATGCTTTAAAGGGATAGTGCACCCAAAAATGTAAATTCAGCCATTATCTACTCAGCCATATGCCGAGGGAGGCTCAGGTGAAGTTTTAGAGTCCTCACATCACTTGCAGAGATCCAAGGGGAGAGGAGGTAGCAACACAACTCCACCTAATGGAGGCTGACAGCGCCCCAGATTCAAACGTCCAAAAACACATAATTGAAACCACAAAATATCTCCATACTGCTCGTCCGTAGTGATCCAAGTGTCCTGAAGCCCCGACATAAAAAGTTGTTTGGAAAAACCTCATTTGAACTGTGTTTTTAGCCTCATTGTAGCCTGTAGCTCTGACTGCCTCTCTGGGCACCGCGCTCACGTGTGCGCTTTCGCGAGAGACCAGCGAAAGCAAGTGCCCATGTCTCACGGTCTTTTGAGGCTAAAAACAGAGTTCAAATGAGGTTTTTCCAAACAACTTTTTATGTCGGGGCTTCAGGACACTTGGATCACTACAGACGAGCAGTATGGAGATATTTTGTGGTTTCAATTATGTGTTTTTGGACGTTTGAATCTGGGGCGCCGTCAGCCTCCATTAGGTGGAGTTGTGTTGCTACCTCCTCTCCCCTTGGATCTCTGCAAGTGATGTGAGGACTCTAAAACTTCACCTGAGCCTCCCTCAGCTTGTGGGTGAGTAGATAATGGCTGAATTTTCATTTTTGGGTGCACTATCCCTTCAACTACATTTTTCTCTCTCAGAACTGCTTCTTATGACGTGTTGTTTGACCACATCAGAAATCAAATGTGTTTCATTCTGAACAGCTTAAATGTGGAGTGAATGTAAAAATAATTGGGCAATAAATATCAACACACAACATTAGATGTCATATTTGGGTTTATATTCAACTAAGGTAAGGATAAGAATAACTTTATTCATCCCTAAGGGGAAATTAAATTATCTGTCATCTCATCTATTACATGTCAAAGAATTATAAAGCCTGATGGCTGTTGGTATATAGGATCTCCTGTATCTCTCTGTCCTGCATCAAAGAGAGAGGAGCCGTCCACCACAGGTGTTGTGGAGTGGATGATCTGGGTTGTTCATGACGGCCTCGATCATCTTCAGTGTGCATCTCTCCACCACCTCCTCCAGTGTGTCCAACCTGACTGCAATCACAGAGCCAGCTCTTTTGACTAGTTTGTCCAGCTGCCTTGCATCTTTGTGTCTGATGCTTCCTCCCCAGCAGACTGCAGCATAAAACAACACTGTTGCCACCACAGACTGATAAAACATCTGCAGCATCTTACTACAGATGTCGAGAGATCTGAGCTTCCTCAAGAAAAAGAGGTGGCTCCTCCCCTTTTTGTAGAGAGCGTCTGTGTTTAGGGACCAGTCCAAGTTATTATCCAGGTGTACACCTAGATACTTATGGCTTGGCACCACCTCGATGTCCACCCCACAGGTATTCACTGGCTGAAGAGGGGGCTTGGACCTGCGGAAATCTATGATCATTTCCTTGGTCTGTGAGGTGTTCAGGAGGAGACAGTTCTGGTGACTCCAGTCACTGAAGGCTTTTATCAGGTCCCTATATTCAGACTCCTGCCCATTCCTGATACACGTCACAATAGCAGTGTCATCTGAGTATTTCTGGATGTGGTAGGACTCAGAGTTGTATTTGAAGTCTGTCGTGTACAGTGTGAACAAGAATGGAGCCAGGACAGCTCCTTGTGGAGCCCCCGTGCTGCTCATTAGTTTCAGTTTATTTTATTTACAAAAGGACAGTACACATTAATCAGCAGTGTTACTGTAAATGTGCCAGTTTTAGCCAGCTGGCTAATTCGCAACTGCATGTTATCCATGTATTGTATTTTTTAATTATTTTTTTTTACTATAACTGTAACACAACACGGGAGCGGGATGGGACAGGAGTCATTCTTGTGGGAGTGGGATGGGACAGGACTGAAAATCCACTCCCGTGTCCCCCTCTACTGTGAACAAGACCACGAGATACTTGAACTCCTTCACTTGAGGCAGCAGCTCTCTGTAAAAAAACAAAAAACAAAGATGGGAAACTGGCGACGCAGACGGTGAGGTGGAGGCCACATTATAGATATTGTAGAATATTTTTTGTAGCACATCATTTTTGGCTTTTGTCCGTACGTACATTTTCAGTATGGCTCCTGCGCAGTGTTCTCTGGTCACTGAGGAAGAGACTCTGTGGATGATTCAGCTCCTGATCAATGAACACTGAAGGAATTCTAACCAGGAGAAGTTTCAGCTGGTTGTAATTCACAGTCTTCACTACTAGATGTCACTAAATCTGACACACTGAACCTTTAAGAAGCTGAATCAGAGAATTTGTTTCCTAAAATGACTCAAACTGATAATCAATTATCAGATAAGTTTGCGATTAATTTAATAGTTGACAGATAGTCGATGAATCGTTGCAGCTGCAGTCCTCACTGTGCCACCTCTGACTGAACGCTTTGCTGTCATCTGATAGAAAGTATAATTTCCTGTCAGTGACTGTTTTCAGATCAGCTCTTTGTTCGTGTGCCAGCGGGCGTAATATGAAACCAGCGTGGCGGAGGATGTGAAACAAGATGGAGTAAACCTGAGAAACAGAACCTTTCCGTCACAGTCACTCTGAGAAACCGTCTTCTTCTTTTCTGCACATTTAATGACTCTGAACGTAAAATCAAACTGTCCTCATGTCAGGTGTCCAGCTCACTGGCTGTGGACTGATGATGATGATGATGTTAGAGAGGCTCTCAGCCCCCCTCCACCCTCCTCCACCCTCCTCCGCCCCCTCACCTCGGACCACAGTAATGAGGAAGCTGTGGTGAGTGTGTCTTCAGTCACACTCTGTCAGTGCTGAGTGCCGGTACGATCAGAGCTGTAGAGTCAACGTCGAGGAGGATCAGATCTTTATCTTCATCACTCCTTCAGCTGCTCCTCCATCAGCTGCTCCTCCATCATGGCTCCATCGATCCTCCTCCTTCTCGGCCTGCTGAGTCTCGCCGGCTCGCTGTCTCCTCCACGAACCTCCTTCCTCCTCAGTAAGTCCAACAAACGTTTCTGATCGATAATCAATCAGTTCCTATTGTTGATATTCTGATTGTGTCACTGGAGGATTCTGGGAAGAAAAATAAATCTTGATGATGATGATTTTTATTGAACTTGTCATAGTGGTATTGATTTTGTTTCATAATTTAATGAATCACATTGTTAACTTAATATATTGGTTTTTATCAGAGGTCATATTATATTTTTTAATGTTTCAGGGGTGTAGCTAATTATTATGATGATCCTAATTACTGATGATTGTTTGGCCAAGAAAGTGTCAGAAAATAGTAAAAATCTTCATCAACATTTCAGCGTGACGTCTTCAGATGTCCTGTTTTGTCCAGAATCCAAAGACATTCAGTTTATCACGTGAAAAATCATCAAATATTCACATTTAAGAAGCTTGAACAGGTGAATTTATCTCTTTATTTGCATTAAAAAAACCTAATTAATCAGATATCAGAATAATTTCAGATTAATGCTCTGATCAATTGAATCACATGACGTCAGTTTGTTTTATTTTGTCATTAAATATATTTCTGGATCATTTAATGTCACGTGTTATGACAGGTCAGATATTTCATTATTCCGTCTCATTGTTTTCTCTGGATGTTTCCTCCGTGCTGAGTTTGTGAGTCGATGTTGCGACACAGAGCTGAGCCACATGATCAGATCTTCATCCTCCATGATGTTTGTTAAAACGGACGGTGTGGTATAAACAGGAAGTTGATGTAACTGGAAGTTTGGACAGAGACATGTCGTCTGTCTCAGCATCAACACTTCTGGTATTTACATGTAGTGAAGTGTGTCCCAGAGGACGTGTTTCAGTTTGACATTTACGCCTCTTCTTCCTCTCTCTCAGAGTCAGATGTTCAGATTCAGTCGACTCTCACGTCTCGACGCTGAATATGAAGCTTATTATCTTAGCTTAGCATAAAGACTGGGAACAGATGGGAACAGCTGGCCTGGCTCCGCCCCTCAGCATCTCTAACTCTCACTCATGTTTCATCTGGTTTAATTTATCTGAACACACTCAGTGTTAGCACAGAAATGATAATATATTTTTAAATGTGCATCAGACGGCAATGAAGTGAAAACATTTAAATAACTATTGAAGCAGAGCAGCACGTGACACCAGTGCCCCCACCTACACACACCTACACACACCTTAATTAAAGAGTAGCCAGCCCTCAACATCTGCTGGATCGCACCCAACCTATCTATTTATTTATTTATTTATTTATTTATTTTAATGTTAATCATCTTTATTACTCCCTTATCATCACATATTCATGATTTATTTTTCAATATATGTATTGTTATTATTATCATTATTATTATTATTATTATTATTATTATTATTATTATTATAGCTTATATTAAGTGATTAATTCAAATAATTTATTTAGATAAATTAATATATATTATATTATTCATATTTAATTGTTTTTACATTATTTTTTTTATTTTATTTACATTTTATTATTACTTTTGTTTATATTTCCCATACAACAATCAGTAATTAATTAATGTTACTTCAAGTGTAAGTAACTGCAGAATATTCATTAGATTCATTAGAATGATCCTTATTTATTTGGTTTGCTGTGTTTTTTTTTTTACAGATAAATCTGGATAAAGCTCTATTTCTCACCTTATTTTCTTTTTCTATCCTTGTATTTGTTTATTTATTTGTTTGTTTTGTACCTGTAAAGTCGTAAAAAAATAAACATAATAAAAATAAATTAAAAATTAACTGAGAATTTAAATAAAGAAATAAATAAGGATACAATTAGACTTAAAAAATCATAAATTAATAAGAAATAAATTGATAAATAAAGCAGAGCAACACAAAAAAGATCAGCTATGACAGTGACACAGTGAAGAAACAAGTGGATGAAAACAAATATATAGAAACATAATGTGATATGAATTCTGTGCACACACAGAAGCACATGGTCGTGTTTATATTTACTGTGCAAATCTAATAAACAGGACGGGACACGTTCATTAACATGTTCATTAACACGTTCATCAGTGAACAGACTGAAGACCAGAAAGACTAAATAATTAAATCTGCTTCACCGCTGGTAGTCTGAACTGTCCATCCCATAATAACCTCAGAGGGAGGAGTCAGATTACAGCCTGACATGTGGCATTAATGCTAAATAAATATCAACAACATACATCAGACACACGTTGAATCAGTTACTGCTAAACAAACGCTGCAGCTCTGATGATGTCACTCACTTCCTGAGAGGCTTTAATGTGCGTGGGACTTTTCTGTTAAGGCGTAGACCGCTGTGTGTGTGTGTGTGTGTTAATGTGTGTGTGGATCTGTGTGTGTTAATGTGTGTGTTTTAGACGCATTATCTCAGTGAGGAAATGACAGATCCTCAGATGGGAGTGATCAGAGCTTCGATCTGCAGCCTAAATGTTGGTGTGTGTTTCTGTAAACCACAGATACATTCGCTTGTTTCATACGTGTCATATCAGTGTTTCTATAGTGATGTAGTGTACGAGCTGCCTCTGTCATCTGGTGGTGGAGGGGATGGTGGAGGGTGTGACACCGAGGTGAGAAGCTTGTCAAGCTGAAAACGACTGCAGACCAACAAACAACAAAACCAGTTGTGTTTTCATGAGTCATCGTTGTGTTTCCTGTCCAGATAGTGCCACGAAACACGTTTGTTTTTACTGAGACATCGCAGCTTTCCCAGCCGTGATTGTGCCCCAGAGGTTGGTACTTTAAGCTAAAACATGAGTTTTTCCTAACTGTAACTAAGTGGTTTTTGTGCGTCATCAACCACACGTTAACCACAGCTTTGCTAAAATATTAAGTTTCATCATATCTGCTGATTAATGGCGAACAAATGTAACGTACCTGTGGTTTGCAGAAATGTGATGATGCCAACATTTATACTGGCAGCTGGGTCGTCATCCGACATGATCGTCATAAACGTTGCTCAGTTTATGTCTGACAAACATTCACATGAATTTCTTTTCAACATTGTTAATTTGACACCACAGTGATGTCAGCAGTGAGCATCTGGATCCATCATTTATATGATAAATGTTGATTAGTGGAACCTTCCAGAACTTTTACTCTGAATCATATTAAACTGGGCCTCAGGGCCGTCCTCAGGTTAGTGTGTTTCCACAGTTGTGTTCCTCTGATGCAGTTTGTGACTTTATAAGGCTACATCCACACTTACACATCTTAGTTTAAAAAAAAAGGTAACTATTACTATGTTTACACCTGGTGTCTACACTACTCAGGCGTTTTGCAGCCCCTAAAATGGAGATCTGAAAATTCCAGGGTTGTGTTTTAGTCTGAATGGGTGGAAACAGAGACTTTTTTAAAAAAAACAATGACACAGACACTCACGCTCACTTCCTGATTGGGTTTTATCAGTCTCAGTGTGTCAAGTCAAAACCATATAGACCCTTTTAATGTTAGTAAACAGAATTATGTTTTTGGTGGGCGGGGCTTAGCTGGAGGCAAAACAATCCTCCACAGACAAGTTGTGTTGTCTTGTTTTAGACGATGGAGGAAGATGATGTGAGTGGTGTGTTCAGAAACACTCATTGTGAGTGTGGGAGCGCACTCTGACACAAACTGGAGCGTTGATAAATTGGGAGCGCTGTCTGAATGTAGCGTTGGGTTATCCAGAGCAGCGCACTCTCAGAGCAGCAGAGCGCCGAGCGGAGTGAATGTGTGATTAACTTAACCGTTGGTTCATTCATGTAGAAATATAACGCTGCGTTTCTTCCACCAACAGGGCTCTCATTTTAGTGTAGAGCGTCAGACTGAATTTACCAACGCACCATGTCAGGTCACTCACTCTCCGGGACCGCCAGTGTTACTGGAATAAGTAAACACTGACCAACGGGACCAGACTGGCCGACCCGTATGCTCTCACTCAGTGGATGGATGATGTCACAGGAAGCCAATCTTACAAAGGAGGACCACACTTGTTTGTTTTGCTATGGAAGCTAACGTTAGCTAATGTGCTAAAAAGTTAGCGTTGCAGAGAAATCCAATATTCCTCTTAATCCCTCCCCAGTTTCTGATGAGGTGGACATGATAACCCTTAATACACATAACCTTATTCATCCCTACAACAGGAAATACTTTTTCCCTAACCTGATATGAAGTGTGCGCTGCACATGTGAGCATTTTTGATGACGGCCTCCGTCCAGTCCTTTGGTCTTATCACATTTAACCATAGTTGTCTTTGTTTTTGTTGACGGGCAGTGGCGGCTGGTTTTGAGCCATGACTCCTTCTATTCTGGCTCCCAATAACACAACAAGACAAACACATTTTAACACTCCTGTGGAGCCTACAGCCCTGTGGGGGAGAGGCAGCTGCACCTCCAGGTGACAACATGATGTCATCGTAACGTCGCCTCTAAAAGCAGCTGCAGATCAGACATTCTGCTTCCTGTTTACACACGACACACACATGCCCAGTGTCTGTGAATGGTCATGTGATAAGTGTATTCTGGTGTGTTAGTATGGACAGAGTTTATTTCTGAAACTTAAAATGCTCGTGTACAGAGATCCCGTCAATGTGGGCGTGGCCTCACTGTAACAGTTATTTACATGAGCTGAACTAAGTGTGAAGTGTGACATGTTCATATGTCACCATCGCTGCCACTCATGAGAGATTAAAAAACCCCACAAAAACCCAGTCTGAGTCACAGTTACCATGGAAACAGTCATTCATTCATGGCTGTGTGAGACTGGTAAGGAGAAGTGAATCCAACCACACAAACTGAAACAGACTCTGATGGGTATCAGTTAATATTTCTGGATATTTCATCACTGACATTTAGTTAAGTTAATTAGACTGATAGTTAATTAATTTTCAATAACTTGATACCAGGAATATTTTCACACAGAACTATTTTGTCTCGTGGTGAAAATCGCATACACTTATATTCATTGATGAATTTAAGGGCATCATAAAGAACGTGGTGACAGAGACATGTGCATGTTTTTCTTTAGAGGTCGCCATGTTTGAATAGTTGTTGTTTTATTGTATTGATTTTTGTATTATATGTTGTATTTGTTGCATTTTAAATGTTTTTGATTGGCTGCTGCCTCGGCCAGGTCTCTGTTGTGAAAGAGATTTTCAATCTCAGTGGGACTTCCTGGTTAAATAAGATAAAAGAAAAATTGTTAGGGTTTGTTATCATTCACATTTGAACTGATACTGCTGCAGAAAACCTCAAATTTGGTACCAATACCCAACGGTGCCTTTTTTCAGTACCTTTATCTTCCTGTGGCTGATAACAAAGATGTAATTTTTGCAGTCAACAGATGACTGCAGCCTCCCAGTTCCATGGGCAGCCTCCAGTTTCAGGGTGCTTTACAGTGTTTCCGCCTCCTGTCTGAACTCATTCAGGTGCGCCCTTAGGTACTGAAATATGGCACTGATTGATTTAACGTGAATCAGTAGTCAGTAGTACTGAGGTAATTCAGTTGGTAACCTTAAAGTACTGAGTTTGGAACTCAACCCTAGTAATCATGCATCTGTGTGGAGTTCCCCAGGGCTCAGTCCTTGGTCCTCTTTTATTTAACATTTACATGCTTTCGTTAGGCCAAATTATACAAAACAGTATCATCAACTATCACAATTATGTAGTTGACACACACCTGCCTGCGGTCATTTTGTCTTGACCAGTGGACATCACTACAAACTGACTGGCTGATGAAACAGGTGACGTGCTTTAAAACCAGTGGCCGGCCATTTGACCAGCTGTGTCAGGTGACACCATCAGCCGGCTCGGGTCGAGCTCAGACCGGCCAGTTCACACCGCTGCTACTTTTCTCTGCAAACAGTTTCGTCTCATCACGAATCTTTGGTCTGAACCAGATTTTTGTGACCTTTGTCAAAACACAGACTGAGGATCTCGATCCTGCTGATTCCCCTTTGATATATGGAAGAAAGAGCCCACTCAAAAATAAAAATTATGCTTTGGACATTTCATTTTTTTCCTTACAGTCCTCAACAGTCCCACTCTCAATATTGTCCTCATCTGGTTCGACGGGGTCTGATCTAAAACTTTACACTGCTGATACTGCAGTGGACCAAGTAACACTGGGCGCAGCAGACGGCTCTGTTTGTCTGTAAAGTGGTACAAAAGTGTAAAAGAGTCAATAGCCCCAGCAGCCCTGGTTTTTATTGTCTATGGCAAAAGCTCATGACACAAAGAAATACTGGGCATGAGTTTAAAAACTGTACCTTTGAAGGCATTTTCAAAAATCTCAGTTTTAGTGACATAACTCTGTTTGTGTGTAAATGAAAGGCCAAAAATATCATATCAAAAGAAATTTGCTTGTTGCTTCGTGTAGCTGCAGCCTTGTGTCTCTCGTGTCAGGTGGAACACGTGTGTTGAGGCACTTGTTCTCGACGGCCTGTCGTTGATCTGCTGAGGTTGGACTGAACCTCGTTCGTGTCTGCCACATGAATAAATATAATGTAGAATCTTTAACAGAGAGAGGACACAGTGTGTTTGGGTTCAAACGAAGTCTGACAGACAGAATCGTCGCTGCAGATCACGAGAACATGTCTACTATGAGACGTTGCATATTTCTGTTCCTATTTTAAACCCTTATCTCTGTACAGTTTCTGTGATCAGTTTCTCTGCAGCTCTGAACCACATCCTCTCCAAACCTGGACCCACTTAAGCAGCCTCAGAAACAGGAAGTGGTGCTGTCTCTGTGCCGTTCTGCTGATGATTGAAGCAGGCGATGTTATTATTTATTGCTCTCTGTTCGCCCACCTCCTGCTATAGTCACAGTCTGGTTAACACTTATAACCAGGTATTTGGGCCGTCGCTAGATGTGAGAAGAACCACAGAACATTAATAACCCTTCTGTTTCCACACATGCTGAGAACAGGTGCGTGATGGGAAGGCTGAGGCTGCCGAGACCACCGACTAACTGCAACTCTGTCTTTTATCGTTTGAGAATCAGTGGTGTTGGTTTAGAAACTGACTGGCTCAAGGTTTTGGTTCTAGTTTAATTAGATGTAAGTGCAACACAGTATTGCTGACGACTCTGAAGACGTTGAAAAACAGTGCTTGATCAGTGACTTTGAGCATCAGACACTAACAAAAAAAAGCCGTCCCTTCATGCAAGCATGATACACAGCCGGTTGCTGTTATTGTTTAACACTGATTTTGGTTTAGCAACTGACGTTACTGCTGATAGCACCATTCTGGTTGCTGTGGAAACATAATGCCCACCCTTTGATCTCCCTAGCCGTGTTGACACTGCTAATGGTGCTAACAGTGGTGCTAAAGGGGGTTTGCTGCGAGACCAGAGGGCGGGCACAAGGTTTCCATAGCAATGCTGTTGGGTCGGGACTGTGTTACCGATGAATGAGCGTTGCTGCTAGCTATCTCCCAACAGACCCGGGTAGTGCACAGAGCAGTAAACTGAAAAGCAACAGAATGAACCTACAGACCGACATGCAGCTCAAAAGTATCATCAGGGGTTAACCACTTAAATTTTAACCGCTGATGTCCCTAGGCTGCGTCATTACCCCCGGACTAAAAACAGCTGTAAATTTTATTTCCACACTGAAAGAACGCAGCAGCCATGTCTGGAGTCAAACCCGCTGCTCCCTGCTGCTCCATCGCCTCGCTGCTGCTGCTTTTGCTGCTGCGCTCCATCAGCTGTGTTGTTAACTGTTGTGTTTGTGTCCAGACTCTGCAGACAGACCTCTGGTCTTCTTCAGCCTCCCCAACGTCCACAACACAACCACACTGTTGCTAAGCGACGATGGATCCACCCTGTACGTAGGGGCACGGGACGCCGTGCTTTCATTGGACGTCAATCAGAGTGATGTCATAAGGCTGAAGAAGAAGGTGAGCGTGGGCCAGTTTACTTTAACGATGCTTCGATTCATAGATAGTTAAGTTAAATGATTTCATCTGTAATGTTGTGTGTTAACGTCTGATGTCTGTGCAGGTGGAGTGGAGTCCGTCTGTGACTGAAATAAACGAATGTCAAAATAAAGGGAAGAGCGCCGAGGTGAGTATGAGCACACACCTCTGTCCTCACTGACGTATTAAATGATCTTTGGCTCTGTCTCGTCTGGTGGGAACATTTTCTGTAAGGTGAAATGCTGCAGTGCTCAGCTGTCCTCATGAGCCAGAGAAAACACGAGGCGCCTAGCAACCTCCGCCTCCAGCTGCTGAAACACTTTCTGTGTGAACGGGGCCTAAAATGAGCGACTGTGTGACGAAGCTGAGCAGAGAAAGCTTTGAAACATGTTTTCTTTGTCTGTCTGTCTGTCTGTCTGTCTGTCTGCAGGTCGACTGTCCAAACTTCGTGCGTGTTTTGCAGCCAATAAACTCCACCCATCTCTACGCCTGTGGCAGCTACGCCTACAGCCCCCATGATGCCTTCATCGTACGTAATGTTTTCATTATGTTTTATTGATTTTCAATAATCTACATTTACACAAGTTCAGTTTGAATCTGCAGGACTGGAGGATTTCCATTTAATTAATGTTTCTTTACACTTCCACTCCACCACATCTCAGGGAAACATTAGTTTTTACTTCACCACATTATCTGACAGATGAAGAAACATATGATTGGACTTCTTCTTGTACTGACAGTATTTATGTAACTGCTGTGTCAGAACTTAAAGAAATGATGGACAGATCTATGAAACTGAAGTTGAAATGAACTGAGATGTTTGTTAAAGACTTTTTGTCTCCTGCAGGACACAGAGAGCTTCTCGATGGTCCAACACGTCGAGGCTAAAGCCAAATACCGCTGTCCGTTCAGCCCTATGCAGACGAACACCGCCATCACCATCGGTCAGTCTCCTCTCTGCTGCTGCAACCATCACATGACTGAAGTTTGTTCACGACAAAAACACTGAACAAGTAGATTTAACGTGGTTCAAACACACACACACACACACACACACACACACTTCCTGAGGAACATGTGTGTGTGAGACCTGCTGCACATTAACATGATATTTTGAAGCTTTCTTAAATTCAGTCAAAGCCTTTTGTTCACATGTTACTAAACTGGACTCGAGGACATCAGTCGCTCACGTTCACACATATTTAAAGCACAAACATTTTCAGATTGTCTGTTTGTTTGCGTGCAGACGGCGAGCTGTTTACCGCCACAACAACCGACTTCAGAGGTGTCAAACCACAGATTTCTCGACACTTCAGCAAAGATGGCCGCCATGACGTCAGCCAGGACACATCTGTCAACTTACTGGAGGGTGAGTGACACGAAGTTTGTTAGAAATCGTCAATTAATTAGTGACAAGGGTCACAGATAATCGATTGTTGGAGTCATTTCTCCAGCTGCGTCTTTCCCAGAATGCTCTTTGTGTTTTGATCTGTCGGTCAAACTGAATCAGCAGAAAGAAACAAAATTGAGGAACAAAGACGGAATAAAGAGAGAGAGACGGCTGCAGGAACTGAACACATGTTTGAAGGAAGGCGTCATCACTGGCAGGACGGGTGGTTCAATACGTGGATTAAAAGTTCACCCACAGTCTCACAGAGCTGCTGGAATTTTCAGAGAGAAATCTTCTAAATTTAATAATAATAACAGTAATAATAATAATTGGTGTTTGTACGCTCCACCCTGGTTTTGCTTTAAAAGCACACTCTGCGACGCACTTCCTCCACTTCAGTTTGTTACAGCAGAGCTCTCTGATGAGGCACAGACCCGTCCTTTACTTGTAAACGTGCAATAGATCTGGAAAATAATTTCAATTAAGCTAAAATGTAACTTGTATTTATCAGCCAGCATCTGGATAAATCCCACGTTAAAAGTAGAGATGAAACCATTTCTTTGGAAGCAGTGTGTTGATAGAGGCATCCTGGTGGATTTATACAATAAAGGCATAATGAAATCATAATAATAAAAGTCAATAAAAAAGACAAACCAATACAACAAGATAAAAGCAATAAACATAGAATACAAATAACAGTAAAACACACACAATAATAAAGCAGTTAAAATCACTGAGGGGTCGTTTGAAACAAGCAGATTTTCAGAGGTGATTTAAAAGCTGAGGCTGAGTCTGCAGCCCTGATCTCTGCAGGCGGGTCATCCCAAAGTGTTGGAGCTCTGACTGCAAAGACTCTGTCACCTTTGTGAATTAATCCAGACCTCGAAACAACAACAAGAAAAGATGCACCTGAGGATGCAAGGGGTGCAAGAAGGAACACAGGGCAATAAAAGATGTGTTATAAAACTTGGAGCGAGGCCTCTCAGGGCTTCATAAGTCATCATTAAAACCTTAGAATCAGTTCTAAAAGCAACAGGTCACCAGTGTAGGGAAGGATCAGTGTGATGTGGTCATGTTTTCTAATCCAAGTCAAGACTCTGGCAGCAGAGTTTTGGATGAGCTGGAGGAAGGAGAGGGATTCACGATCTCTTAACTCAAACATTCAGTTCCACTACAGCTTCCCTGCCAAGCTCGGATGTGCTCTCTAATGTGGTGAAAATATTTGGTGCTGGCCACGGGGCATCAGAATACGACTCTCTGTTGATTCAAAGTTTTATCAATCAGTCAGCCTAGGAAATGATCTTAACCGAACATTCACAGAGCAGGAAGGAAACAATGAACTGAACTGTGAGAGAACATCACGGGAACTCAGATCCAGACCAGTGCAGTTTAAAAGAGTAAACTGGGTGTACTGGTCAGAGCCAGCATGAGTTGCTGGAGGTGTGGGGCCACATGCTGTCATCCTGCCCTATTGCACAAAAACTCTGGTCTGCCGTACATGAGAATATCAAAATGATCCTTAAATTAGACGTCCCATTCTGTCCAAGCTTGTCTGTCCTGGGTGATCCCGTCCCTCTGCACCTCAGGCAGTTTAATCTCGTAATATTGTGACTTTATTCAAGTAGATTTAGAAATTTATTCTTGAAGTCTAAGATTTCTTTTTCTTTCACATGGCCCTAATCCTCCTTCGTAGGACGAGCTCAGCTCTCTGCACTTTGTTTTGTTAGACTTGAATTTTTGTTGAGGACCTTGTGGTCTTAGAAACTGCTGCCACTGAGAGAAAAATGAAAACCCTGATATTTTAAAGCCATAAAAACCTCACTTAGATATTCCACATTTGACTCTACTTTCAGCCAAACCACAGCACGGTGAGGTTTCAAAAAACATCAGACTGTAGTTCCTACTTTCTGTCCCCAGTGATTCATTTCCTCTTTTTGTTTCAAAAAGTCCCTCTAAAAGTCTCAAACACGTCTGTGTTCAAAGATCAGAACATGTTGCCATGTTTTACACCTTCATCTACAAACTCTCAGGACTCGGTATAAAACCTTCCCTCATCCAGAACTGTCAGGGTGCAAAAGCTGGTCATCATTTTATAAACTGATGGTGTAGCTGAAACGGACAAGATCCTTTAAATGATTTCTGTATCATCACATTTCCTCCGTATCAGTCGCTCAACTCTCACATCTGCACATGTAGACCACATGGCACAGCACCCTCAGTTTCCTCCTCTGTCTTCACTTCCTGTATTTCAGAGCCAACGTTTGTCGGCGCGTCGGCAGACCAGACGGAGAGCAAAGTCTACTTCTTCTTTACTGAAGTTGGGAACGAGTTCAGCTTCACGGACGAGCTGCAAATCGCCCGGGTGGCCCAAGTCTGCAAGGTGACAGTAAACACAGATAATGTGATGATGAGTAAACAGATGTGATCACAGATACACTGCTGGTGATCAGATAATCAGATTTATAATCAAAGCTCGATCCAGTTAGATGTGTGACAGGACGACTCTGCTCTGTATGTTTGCACAGTCTTTTTAGAACGTCCTCATTATAAATAGATGATACTTAGTGTGAACAGTTTGTATGTACACGGAAAACAAAATGCTGTACAGAGGTTTAAGCACACTGACAGCTGACATGTCGTTCTCTTCTCTGTGTTCACAGGATGATGTTGGCGGACTGAGGACTCTGCAGAATAAGTGGACGTCCTTTGCCAAAGCCCCTCTGCTCTGTCAGGTTCCCAAACAGCTTCCCTTCAACATTCTCCGGGATGTGTTCACACTCCCGCCACCAGAGGGCAGCAACGACTCAGACACTCTGTTCTACGGTGTCTTCACCTCTCAGTGGTAAGAAAACAAACGACGACCTGATAAAGATCACGGACGAGGAACAAAGTTATACCTTGTAAAACCAAAAGCCAGTCATCATGGAGGTGTTTTTAAAAGCCCAGTCTCTTTTACCAGCCCAGTGTAGCTACACATTTTGACAAATAAAGGTCTGTCTCAATTAGAGGCCTGGTCCGGTTGCCAAGCAGTTCTTTTTTTATAGAAGTTCTGCAGATGTATAAAACCAGGTTGTTGCTACCTCAAATTATGTTTCCATTCCTGGATTACCCTGTAAGTTATTCATACTCCTTCAGTCTGTGAGGGTCCTCAGATCAGAAGAATCAAAAGGGTTTTTCCTAAAAAATAATCCAAGTTATGAGGATTGTTTTAAGTTGGATCAAATAAATGATTCATATTGCATATATTATCTGAAGCCTAATTTTCATCCAAGTAATATTCATACTGGTTTAAATAAATAGTTTGATTGTATTTCCTGATCTTTGCTGAGCACCAGTTTTGTGTGAAAGGAATTAAAGGCCTGTCCCAAATACAGACCTGTTGAGTTCATACATTTAAAAGTTTTTAAAGTAACCTTCTTGTAGATAAGGCAGTTCCTCTCAGTGATAAGATGAGTATTATCTCTGGTCTTCATCAGGTCCTCGGGTCCAGAATCTGCCGTTTGCGTCTTTAACCTGCAGGACATCAGGACGGTGTTTGCTGGGAGCTACAGGACCTTCATGGAGACCCACCAGTGGAGTTCAATGACAGAAAGACTCCCCTACCTGGGACAGGTGAGAAGGTCACATTCACACAACGTACAGAGTCAAATGCAGAAGATAATCAGTCATAACGATTTAGTCTTAAATCAGGTTTTGGGATGTCTTTTGATAATATGTCAGCCATACATCTTGTTTATTTGATTTTATTTTTCAGTTTTAGAAAAAGTGCATATATAAGTCATTACAATTTAAGACTGTTACCTGGCTTAAACAACCTACATAGCGAATTTATATGTTCTTGTGTTACCATAAATACTGCAATCTTTTACATTCTAAAACGACTCATTTCACTTTAACATATAAGTGAAATGATAAACCCCCACACATGGGACGTTCACCCACACACCACAGATCATATAAAGTGAAGTGTTAAAGAGACTTTTAAAGGCATTAAGAAATATCTGGGAAAAAAATCAGATGTTGTGGAACAAAGGAAAACGGTGTCCCTCAGGGTTTGATTCTGGGCCCAGCGTTGTTCTCATTAATTTGAACTCCAGGTCTGTTTTATTTAAAATACTGGTTTAACTCTGTCATTAGATGTCACTGTGTGACTTTCCTCTATGTTCTGCTCACAGTGTGGACTGGACAAAGCTTCAGACTCTGAATTAGCGCAGGTGAAGAAGACTTTTCTGACCAGCAGCAGCGTGAAACCGATCGGAGGTGGAGATCCAATTCTTGTTTCTTCAGGGCAGCAATACAGTCACGTGTCTGCAATGAGGACGCAGGGAGCTAATGGCAAACAGTACACTGTCCTTTTCCTTCTTACAGGTGCGACATCACACAGAACTGATGATGTTCACAATCAGAACAGTTTTAACCTTCAGATAACCTTGTTCATTATCTGTCTGTGATGTCCAGAGTCTGGATTCCTCCACAAAGTGGTTCTGTTGGATGGGGATGTGCACGTCATTGAGGAGATTCAGGTCTTCACTCAACCTCAGCTGATCAAAAGTATCGTCCTCTCTTCCTCCAAGGTAAAGCTCACACCTTCTGAGCAGGTTTAGATATTTCACTCAACAGTCACCATTCATTCGTTGGGTCCTCGAACCTACTGAGAGATGATTTAGATTTTTCAACAGGTAAAGATTATGCTTCAGTATCTGTACTGTTGTATCTACCCGTTAACACTGAGTCTGCAGTTGCAATAGGGCATTGAGGGCAATGTTGTGGACATTATTTAAATTACAGGATTAGTGCATCAAAGTTATCAAGAACCTTGATTTATCAGGCATATAAATCACAGAATGAACAAAACACTTGTCTCTCTATTTTCTTTAAACTGTATTAAAATCAGTTTTTAGAAGAGACAAACTTTAAACCAAATGATTTGATTAAAACACTTGAAAAACTTGAATAATATCACATGCAGTTAAATAATGACATAATGTTTTACAAAATGTGGCTCAAATGGCATAAAGATATTCCAGTTTTTTAACATGAATCTGCTTTTTTCTGTATTTTTACTGTTTAAATCACCGAGTCTGCTGAGGGAGACGATAGGGTGAAGCTGGTTTGGGTTTGGGAGTAGAAGCTTGTGCATTATTTAGTGTCTGTAGTTTGTACACAGAGTAAATGTCACCATGTCTCCTGGTCCTGTAGGGGGCTCTCTATGTGGGGACATCAGAGGGCGTGACTGCTGTACCTGTGGCCAGGTGCTCCATCTACAGAACCTGCAGTCAGTGCGTTCTGGCCAGAGATCCTCTGTGTGGATGGAGCCGGACCGGCGGCGTCTGCACCAGTGTGGATCACGACAACATGTACGTGAAACTGACTGTTACCTCTGAACATAAGATGTGAAGTTTGTGTTGCAGCCTTGAAGTAAATATTAGTCGGGTCTGTTGAACAAGATTCACTGAGTTTTTGTGGGCATCAAATACTCAACTTAAATGACAGGCACCAAAGAAACTGCTGCCTCTCTACACTTTCTCTGTGGCCTGATTTGGCCCTCTGTAATGACTGACAGGCTATTGGTTTACTCCTCAGGGCTCAAGACTTGGAGGGCGGTAACGTGGAACAACAATGTCGGGGACAAATCAGGGGCAGCCCGGTCAAAGGTAACATCCTCCTCAGTAAACATATTAAATCTACAGATGTGAATCATCTCCAGGACATTTTGAAGTCATGTTAGAAACCTGTGGGCTGAAGTTAACGTCTGATCATAACAGTCCTTTCAAGGTTTACCATGTCCTCCATTTTAGCTTAGCATGTCAGCGTGCTAACATTAGCTAATAGCGTAGTGCAAGAATTACTTTTTGTGCAGCCAACATGGAAGATAGCATCACCCTGGATCCCCAACATTAAGCCAATGGGATTTTTCCATTTTGGATCCCACTTCAGGCTAGCTAATGGTTAGCTTTTACTAATGCTAGCTAGCTAGCTAACAAGCATTAAACTTGCCACCATTTGAAACGAGCCAGATTTTAACTGTGTTCATGCATCAGTGTGCATGCACCCTGGATGTCCTTAAACAAAAAGCACGACGAGGCTGTGAAGCAGCATTTCCTGTGATGATGTTCTGTAGCATAATTTAGCTACTTGTTAGCAACCATCTTTTTTAGGACATGTGAGGGCTTCAGTGAGGTATTTTTATGTCGTAGAACAAAACGTGAAAGTCTCTTAAGCTTGTATTAACCACAGAGCGTATTTCAGGCATCTTACCAGAAACCAATTGACTTAAAGCTTTTGTACAGCACTTTGGTCAGTGTGAGTTGTTTTTAAATGCGCTTTATAAAAAAATTTGAGCTGAGTTCAAGACGAGGGAACCAGGAGTGAGAACATGAACCAACTCTAGGCAATTGTACAACTTTGGAACAACATGAGTCCCTGATTCAGACCAAAGGAGACGACTCTAGGGCTGACAGCAGCCTGAGTGTTAGGAATCATTCCTGCACCACTCTGTCAGCAGTAAACACAGAGTCCAGCTGAGGCTGATGGGAATGTCATTAGCTCTGCAGGTGTCTGATCATAAACCAAAATATTGAAGTGTTGACCCGATGATGGCGCTAGATGAAAGGTCAGAAGATCACCAAAGTTATTACAGTTCATCCTGAGGGGAACATGAATGATGGACCACAGTTCATCACAAACCATCCAATAGTTGTCGAGATGTTTCACTCAAAACCAAATCATCATATTCAGTAGGATCTATTGTCTCGACACCATCAATATTTGTACTAAATTTTATAGAAATATTTTCAGCAGTTACGGAGATATTTTACTGACAGACAAACATTTCAACATTAAGGATGGTGGTAAAACAGTTGAGATTCATCCTTTCATGGCATAGTTGTTGAGATATTTCAGTCTTGACAAACTGACAGACTGATTTCCATAGAGCCGTGTTGCTATCATGGCTAAACCCTGAAAACACCGACCCTTCCTCAGCACCGTCACCACCTCTCACCTGTATTTTATCTAATATTTTTCTGTCCTACAGAAGTCAACGTTAAATTCAACGAAGTGGTGAGACTTGAGTGTCTGAAACCTTCCGGCCTCGCCACTCTGACCTGGACCTCCCCTCAGCTCAAAGGCCAGCAAGACAAACTCTTTATCCAGTCAGCTGACGGCAGCCTGAGCTTCCTCGCCTCTGATGACACCTTTGGAGCCTACCGCTGCGAGGCAGAGGAGGGCGGGTACAAGGAAGTAGTCGCAAGCTATGATGTCCGGCAAGTTGCTTCTCCACGCGCCATTAGCCCCTTTCCAAAGGCAGATGAATACCATGAGACCAAAGACGAGACCTACGAGGAGATTGTACTTGATGAGCCAGTGATGTATACGACGCAACCTTCAGGAGTCACAGAGGTCGACCAGATGGAGGACAACGGCGATAAATCAACGGCCATTTTGAAAGATGAAACTGTTTCCAGTAAAGATGATTCTGAATCGAAACATGGATTTGAATACGGAGTTTTGGGCTCCACCCCGTCCTCCAAAAAAGACGCCCATTCCTGGAATGAGCAGACTGATGAGACTCACGTCAAAGAGAAGAGTTACTACAGTGAGCTGGTCATTGTTTCCCTTCTGCTGGTGACCTGCATCTGCATCCTGATACTCGGAGGCCTCCACATCTGGCGCCAACGGAAAACTGGGGTCAAAAGTCCTCTGGTCAGTCCAGACGACTGCAGCAAAACAATCCAGTCCATGGAGAGTGTCCCCTCTCTGAGCAGCCCAGAGGACACTGGTCCTGAGGTGAAGGTGGTGGACTAATCACGCCAAGAGCTCGTCTCATGATCCTATGTGGTGAAATCCTCTTGCTAAAGTCAGATGTTTCAGGTGCGTGTCAGTTTGAGCTGGCTTCAGTTTCTGCTTCTCATCTATTAACATTGACACAGTGAAAACTATTTGTTTCTCAGAAAGCTACCACGCCATCTCAAAGTATTTTCTAAGTTATGACTGTTTCCTATCAAGGTAACCAGCCGACGGCCATCTTTGTTTGCATTGGACTTTTTTAGGATTTGTGCAGTGGACTGAATATTTGAACACCCAGATGGTTTGAAGAGTCTTTGAGGATTCTGGAAATACATTCACAAACGTTTTGGTAAACCACCTTCTGGGTTTTTAAAGACTGCAGGATAAATATCTCTGATTGTTACCACTGTGACTCGAGTGCAATGATAATACATCAAAGAAACAATATGGTGGCACTGCAGCGATAAGTCAAAGAAGTGTTTAGCCTAGCTTAGCATGAAAACAGGAAACAGGGGGAAACTGTTAGACTAGTTCGATCAATCAGTCATCTATTCATTTGTCACATGGAAGTATACAAAGCACAACTCTCATCAGTTAAACTGGATCCATATCAGGTTTTAATATTGAAGCTGATGAAACTGGTGAACATCTTTTGATCTGACTTTAGAGAAGTTTTAGACGTCAAGAGGATTTTATGAAATGTCAGAGTGTCTTTAATAAACGGTTCATTATCCTGTGAGAGACTGGAGAACACGTAACGATTGTTTTAGTTTCAGCAGTAAAAGGAGAAATGGATTTATTTCATCCCTAAAAACATATTTTCTGTCTGTTTGTCTCCTGTTAATACAGAGAAACTAAATCTGAACTTAACAGGATCATTTCACTGCCAAAAAACTCTCATCAGATAACCACTGAAATGATTTATCTCAGACTTTTTCCTTCAGTTTTCTTTTTCAGTTTTTCCTGAACATTTGTATCTGTACTAACAGGAGCACGGTACTCTACGTTATTGACAGGTACATTGTTTGTTTAGTGTAATAAATGAATGACAATAAACAACTTTAAATATTCTTTTAAAACAATATATATAAATACCAGGGGTCGGCTGCACAAAACACCTTAAGTTAAGGTTGTTGTTTAAGTCCTAGTTAAGGTTTCCTCAGAATAAAATCAGTTGCACAAAATACGCTTAAGTCCTGTCCTTACGGTTTCCTTAAAAAGTATTTATGGTTTTCTCCTTGTCTTGGTCTTATACTTAAAGAATGCATTGACTGTTGCACAAAAGACCTTAGCAACCAAAGCAAGGTGAAAAAAAAGTTTAAGGTCCCTCCGACTCTGTCTTAACTGTAACATGACTGAGTTTATGGTGATAAATGAAAAAGCTAACACACCCTGAGCAGAGTGTTCTGCGACCAGGAGAACCCGAGGGAAACACTTTTGATTTCACACTTAAGATTTGACTGAGTTCATTTTCTATGTAATTTCTTCCTGCAGTCACACAGTCGTGAATTAAACGCCCAGTCCCTTTTACAGCCCGATGTGGCTCCACATTTTGACAGATAAAGGCCTGTCTCAATTAGAGGCCTGGTTCTTTTTTTTTTTTAGAAAAGTTCTTTGAATGTATTAAAGCTACCTCAGATTATGTGTCTATTCCTCAATTACCCTGTTAGTTATTCACATTCCTTCAGTCTGTACGGTTCCTCAGATCAGAAGAATCAAAAGGGTTTTTCATTCAAATTAATCCAAGTTGTGAGGATTGTTTTAACAGGATAAAGTGGTGTTGTGTCGGTGTGCTGAGTGAACACATTTTACCGCTGTAAAATCTCTCAGCACGGTTCATGAGTTAATGTTTTCCTCTTAAGGCATTCTGTACAACTGTGTACATCCCTCAGCTAAGGAGGAATTAGGCCTTAAGTGTCACATAAGTAGAAATCTTAAGGTGTTTTGCGCAGCTGGTCCCTGATATTTGTAACTTATTATAACGTATTAGTACCACCCTTAGAATGATTTTAATCAGACGGGAATGTGACACAGATGTTTGAATGCACGTTAAACCACTCAACTTTCTTCATTGTGAATATTTTGTATTAAATTATGTGTTTATATTCTGTGTTTAAAATCAGGGACGAGGCTGTGTAATTATTGAATCCTGTCTTTAGTTGATGTGTCCTCCTGAGATCTGAACTTTTCTGTGGTTTGCATTTTAAATCTCTCTGAGCTATTTGGGATCAGCAGGAACTGGTGATAAGAAAATCAAAGCGATGTCTTTGAACAGGAAGTAGTTTTTGAACTAAATGATGTCCTCATACGGGGACATTAGGTTTATTTCTTAATAGCCATGAGTGTGTAATAAAGTATTAAACAGTTCATTTAAATTTTCCTCGCACCACACTCCGAGCTAGTAAAGTCCTTTTTGTCTGTAGGAACAGTCGTCACTCCTGACCGGTGTCCTCAAACAAATATTTCCACATTAAAAGCATCTTAATCTTGTTACTGTCGTTAAAATTGGTCAAATTTGTTGCCGTAGCAAACCACAAACATTATTAATCATTAATAAACAAGAGCCATAAACTGAGATCAGGTTTTGGAGCTTATTGACTTTTGTGTGGGGATCAGTTGCAGACTGATTTGTCAGAGATGGCGGCCATCTTGTTTTTACACATACGAGTGTATTATGATTTTGCAAACCCAAAATGTGACGCAGGGTCTCAGGAGGATATTTATTATGTTATGAACTCACAGTTACTGAATGAATGTACGTGAAACCTGAATGTAACAAATTAGAACCAAACATGTTCGACATGTTTATATATTTTTTAAAGTTTTTATTGTTTATGTGTCGTCACTGTCTCCAGCTGATGTCTCAGAGTGAAATGAATGTGAACATGATGAATATTTATTGTTGTCTTTTATTTAGAGTCAAAGTTAATGGTGAGTGTGTGTTCATGTGGATTTACCGTCATCTGTCCTGACTTAAAGTCTCACTTTGTTTCAGTGTGTGTTTTATTGATGATCTCTGATAAATCCTGTTGGTGTACTGATCTTTTTTATTTTTATTTACAGTATCTGCAGTGATTAAAAATTAAAAGACACTGTTTTGCTCTTTCAGAGTATTTTTTTTTCTATTTTTTACATTCAGATATAAAAACTGATGTTTTTCTCCTTTAATAATCCTCAAACTGTGTTTTTAATATGTTTTTTCTGAGCTCCTGATGGTACAATGAAGGTTTTCCAACACACACACACACACACACACACACATATATAAAACATGTTTGATATGAGAGGACACGCTGCCACCTGCTGATGGAATAAATATAATACAGAAACAACAAACCTGAATATTTCTAATGTGTGTTATTTACCTTTTAATTTAAATATTTAACAAGTTGAATTATGAAATTATTTATAAATAGGGGGCAACCATGAGAAATAAAATAGATTTTGTCATAACTTTAAAAAACGTTATTATATAGAGTATCAAACATATTCAATTTATAAATTATTATTATTATTATTATTATTATTATTATTAACAGCAGAGCAGTTTTGTGTCACAGTGTTTCTTTAACCATTTGAAACTGAACATGTTGGTTTGGTTTCTTTCAAAAACAGGAAGACAACGAGCAGCTTCACAAGAAACGACCCAACAATCAGTAAAATGTTACATTTTTTTTTTTACCCGAAAATCAAAACAAAAAGAAAAGTGAAAAATAAAAACAAACAGAAATGACCTGAAAAAAGTGCTGAAAATTAACAGGAAAAAATCTGTAACATAATTTTAAATATAAATTAATAATAATTATAAATATAAATATACATTTGCATGTTTCTTGTCACCTTTTGCTGATTTCTTGCAGTTTATGCGTGACGTTTTTTTTCCAAGTTGCTTTTTGCTTTTTATCATTATGTAAATAAATGAAACCAGTTTGCTGAAGTTTAAAAGATTTTTGTGAAAGGCGCCTGAACGCAGCAGGAAACATGAAGCTCTCACACAACCAATAAAAATGTATAATAAGAGTGTTATAAATCATCTTCCGACTCATGTAAGAATAGTTTGGCAGGAAGTCCATAAAGAATGTAAGATAATACATATATAATCAAAAATACTGGGCCATATGGCAGAAACCTGAAATGAAAACAGGAAGGCAGAGAGTGTGTTTGTGTCAGTGGTTCAGAGAAGCATCAGAACATCAGATCTGTTTCGTTGTCTTTCAACCGGAAGTCGATCCAGATCATAAAGGGTTAAATAAATGAAGAGCAGTTGGTTTCAGATGTGTCAGTAAACAGAGAAGTTGGATTCTTGGAAGTGATGATGGTGGTTGATTCATATGATGCCTTCATGTGTAATCGGAGAAATCACAATCCCAGAGTCCCACTTCCAATTTTTTTTAATTGCAAGTAGCAGTTTGAAGCTCGGAATCACAGTTTATTTTATTTATTTGTTTATATTTGTTTCACAAACATAAATACAAAACAAAATGGAATAAAAAAAATGAAAAAGTGAATGTGAGGGCAGAAACCTGTGCAGGCTTACAAGAAGACCAAACCTAAATCACAGTTTGACCACGTCACATTTTATGTAGAATTTCCTTGTTAAATACGACCTGGGGGAAAATTAATCAAACATTACAATGATGAGTTTTAATGGTGAGAAACAGAACATTAACAGATATCATACTGCAGCTGTACAACAGGAACTGAAAGGTACAATAATTCTCTGTAACACTGTCTTAACTTTACAACAACTGGTGCAATAATCACAGTAACACTCTGCGCACTTATTCAGCTGTGCAACATCTGTCAGTGTCCTGAGTCATTCTCAGCAATATTTAATACTGACACACATATTATGTGTAATTCGTATTCTTATTTTTATTACAAATACATTGTAGCATAATGCTGTTTGTTTGTACACGCTACTTTTATACATAGTAATGTAGCATACGGCACATATATATTTTTTACACATTTACATACCCAACATATTACACATATTTTAAATTATTAAATATTTTACATAGTGGAGTGAAAATTGAAGAATAATGCTTTTTTTAACCTAAGTTTTTACAGACTTCTTGTTTCTATAGTTCTCTTAGTTGTATAATTCTCTCTGCCTGACATCAGAGTGCCTGTAACAGATCACAGTTTTTATTTTTGATTCTGATAAGTTATGTGTCTTTTCTGTGTAGATAAAGTGTATTTTTCTGTTAATATTATTTGTTTTTATTGCTCAAATGATAAACAGTCAATCTAGTAATTGTGTTGTTTTATGTAGACAAAATAAAAGTAATCTTTTTGTTTGTTTGCTGTGATATCTTTTTGTTGTTGCTGCTGTTTTCCGCTCGAAAGTAACGTGTTTGGGAGGTTTGTCAGATTTCCGAGTTTACACTGAGCCCCTGAAGGCAGCATCATATCAGCCTGGTCAGAAAAGTTCATTCAAGTTCATTTCAGAAAAACTTCCACATCTCCGCCTGAAAACTACGAACTCACCTGCAGGTAAACTCCTTTGATTTCATCAGACAGTCACATTTAAAGATATTTAAGGTTATAGTTTTACTTTCGGCCGTGAGAATAATTTGATCTGATGCGTCACAAACATTTCCTGATTCATCGTTAATGTTAGCGAACAATCACGGCTCGCTGCAGCGGCCTGTTTGTCCTGCTGTTATTTTAATATCAGAATTAATACAGATGTAAAGTCTCCTTTAAAACAGCTGTGTGATGTTAAAGACACAACAACATTCAACTGTAAAGTAAAAAAAAAAAAACAACCCAATAATTCCTGAGAATTAGCACTTCCTGTTTGTGCGGTGGAGATCTCCACACCAGACTCCATTTAAGATTTAGTGAATTTAACATATCTGAGCTCACCAGGAGAAGTGGAAACCTGCTGGAGAAAGTTTTAAGAGCTCACAAGAATCCAGAGGCTCTTCGGATGAATTCGGCGCATGTATTATAATATAATGAGAATATTTAAATCAGTGGAAGGATTTTAATCCCAGCAACAGCTTCCTAATGGGAGTATTTACGTGGGTGTTAAAGCAGGGCGGCTCAGTTTGATTTGACATGATGTGAAAACTGTAACTGTAAACTGTATTTCAGCTGTAGCTGTTTGACTTAAATGTCATCTGTAATATCTGTGCGGTTAAATACTGTGCAGTGGGTTTGTTTGTTCACAGGGTCAAAAAGCAAGAGAATGACGTCATGTGTTGATTTTGTGGGTGAATTCTGATGACAGCATGTTTCATTGCATGAACAGTTTCTTCTTGTAACAGAGACCCTGCAGAGCTGATGGTCCATCAGTTCAATACTGATACGGTGTGATGTGCAGCGGTCGAACATGTCACCACTTCATTTACTCAAGTTTTATACCATAAAATTAGTGATGCACCATATTAGATTCTTGCCGATATGCTGATATGTAACCGATAACCGATACCTATATATCCACTTTTTCCTCCACCTAATTTTAGTGATCAAGTCTCTTCTGTAGTGAATTAACATCATATTATACATACATACTCTCATCATGACGGCCCACCAGCAGATAGAGACATGAAATACTGTTCAGTGTCTGTGATATTCAGTCATTGCACGTTGGCTGTTTCTGATGGTTCATTTTAAAGCTGATATCAGCCGATACTGATGATGTGCCGATATTATTGTGCATCTCTATACAGAACCTTTAAAGGTCCCACGTGGTGAAAATGACTTTAGATTGAGTTTGTTTTAAACTCTGGGTTGTAAATCAAAAGCTGTGACAAAAGTGAAGTGGTTCAGTACTGCAATTCTGCAATACAACCCAGTAAGAGATTAATCCTGTCTCTACATCAAAAAGCCAGATAACCAATCGTTGTCGAGATACAAACGTGCATAGCCCCGCCCCCTTTCCAGCCAGGTGCGTAATTGTGAGACAAGAGCAGGAGAGCAGTGAAGAATTAAATGGGAGGGGACCTGGAGCCATGTCTGTGTGCTCTGTATGTTTTGTTAAGGGAATGTATTCAAATTTGGCACAAACGTCGACCTGGACTCAAGATGAACTGATAAGGTTTTGGTTGTCAAAGGTCAAAGGTCACTGTGACCTCATCTGTCTTATTCTCATAATCGCGATATCTCAAGAACTCCTTGAGGGAATTTCACAGGTTGACTTGGACTTGAGGATGAACTGATTAGCTTTTTGCTGGTCAAAGGTCAGAGGTCAAGGTCGCTGTGACATTGAATCCATCTCATTCTTATGAAAGCAATATCTCAAGAATGTCTTCATATTTGGTACAAACATTCACTCAACAATGACCTGATTGGCTAACAGTGGTTAAATGTCAAGGTCAGTGTGACCTTGGATCTGTCTCATTCTCATGAACATCTCAAGAACACCTAAAGAGAATTTCATTAAATTTGACACAAACGTCCACTTGGACTGAAGAATAAACTGACTAGAGTTTTGTGGTTGAAGGTCAAAGGTCACTGTGACCTCACAAAATTTGTTTTGGGCCATAACTCCAGTCATAAACCACAGGGCGGTGACTCCAGTGTATTTGCTTGATGCAACTGTTCTTTGTTTATTGTTCTTTCTGTGACAAACCTGAACTGATCTCAAATCTAAAAGTGACCCACAGAAATAAAATGTCTCTCGTTTTTGTTTCTACTGATCGACTTCTCCATCAGAGTCTGAAGCTCTCTGATTGGACAGCTCTCACAGCAGTGCACCCTGGGACTTGTAGTTGATCTCTCTCTTCTCTCTCTGTTCTTCTGGACACAGTCTGCGCCCTCTGACCTCTTGTGACCTCTGACCTCTACCATGACGTCCACGTCCATCACCAAGGTCGGTGGAGTGGTGATCGTCACTCAGGTCATCCCTCAGGATGAAGGCGGCATCCCTCTCCAGAGTTCTCCTCCCGCCTCCGCCGCCACCACCCCAGCCAGTGCCACAGTACAGGCCCCGCCCCCAGTAAAAAAAAACACACCCACTGCCCACCCAGCCAAGGTGGACGACATGTCAGCCATCTTCCTGCGGGGACAGCCGAACGGCCTCGGGGTGAGACGCTGACATGAACTGATCCAAAGCAGTTCACAGTTTGTTCCTCTGTCTTCTCTCTGTAGTGACGTCAGGTGGAGGTGGGGGGTGGGGGGTAGACTGGTGGGGTTACAGAGACAGGTGCATGCTGGTTACAACAACAGGAAGTTAGTTATCTGAGTTAGTCAGCAGGTGGCGCTGCAGCAGAGACACAGAACAATAAAGAAGTCTTTAAACGGACTCCACTAACACACAGGAAACAGCACATGGGATAAACTTAGCCTTCGGGGCTTTCTGTCAGAGAGACCTTTCTGTCAGAGAGACCTTTCTGTCAGAGGGACCTGTCTGTCAGAGAGACCTTTCTGTCAGAGAGACCTTTCTGTCAGAGGGACCTGTCTGTCAGAGGGACCTGTCTGTCAGAGAGACCTTTCTGTCAGAGGGACCTGTCTGTCAGAGAGACCTTTCTGTCTGATCTGTTCAAAGCTTTTTAGAGAGTTGCAGAATTCTGAACGCAGGACACTGAGTATTTTTACTTATACTAAAGCTGATCTGAGTTCTTCATCCACAACAGTGACAGTGTGTGTGTGTGTGTGTTTGTGTGTTAACAGAGAACTGTGTGTGTTTTCAGGTAGTTCAGATCTTCATCGGCCTGCTGTGTATCCTCTTCAGTCTGACTGCCATCTTCTCACCGTTCCTGATGCTCCACGCTCCATTCTGCCTCGCCGTCACTGTACGCAGACTTTACTCTCCCTTCGATCACTGATCAATAACTGTCAGAACCTGGTCTGAAAATATAATTAAACTTTTCTCTGTGCTGTCGTTCAGTTCATGGTCTCCGGCTCTCTGTCCATGGCTGCGGGGAAACGGACTTCAGCCCGACGGGTGAGCTGTTACTCGTCATCTCGTCACAGATAAGATGATGAACCTGTTTGAATTAAAATGATGTGCAGTCTGAAAGTCTGCTGAGAGGAGTGAAAGTTTAAAGGACCATCTGTCCTGGATCCTCCTCAGAGTTGGTCATCCCCGGTCAGAGTTGTTAATGATCTTGCACTGACAGTCACAATGTTTTTGGTCTGGTACTCCTCGACCTCGGTGCAGCACTTGACACTGTGGACCGTGTTATTCCTCTTCAGTGCCTTGAACACTGTGTCGGCCTTTAAGTCACTGTTCTAAAGTGGTTTCCTTCATTACTCTCAGGAAGATCGTTCTCTGTGTCTGTCAGTAATTGTAAATCTGATGAGGTTGGTTCCATGTGGAGTCCCTCAGGGGTCAGTTCTAGGTCCTTTGTTGTTTAATTTGGACTTGGATGGTGAAGAATTTTTTTCAGCTTGATCACAGCAAAACAGAGATTCTGTCAGTTGGACCAAAGACTTTGAGGAATGAAATGTAATCTCTGTTAACTCTCCTGTCTGTAAAACCATGTCAGCATGTCAAAAACATGGGTGTGATTTTAGACGCTGATCTTAACTTCCAGAAGCACATCTCAAATATGTTGAATGCTGGGTACACACTACATGAAATCAGCCCGATTATAGCCCGACGTGGCGTCGTACATTGTTGGCTTTGATCATGAACGACAATGAGTGTTGTATGAGATCATCTATTGTCTTATCTCCTGTAGTGTGTCATAGTAGACGACAACCGACGCCACATCTGGGACGCCTCACAATGTCCCGACAGAAAGTCTAGCGTGTTTGATTTTCTTTCTGTCTTCCATGACTTCTCCCGTCACAGCCGTCACTTTGACCAATAGGAACACAGAGCGATCTGCTGCCGTGGAAACTGTGCGACAACAACAGCGCAGCCTTTCAGATATTTCCTGTAGGGACGTTAGCACACAGAGTAAAAAGGAAACAGCAGAGGCACTTTATCAACCCGCTGAGTACTGCCATTAGCATCAAGCTAGCAAAGAATGTTCTTTCTTCATAATGGAGGATATAAAGGAATCAAACTCACAGATAGTGTCTGGGCCTTTACTCAGCACAGCTGCAGAGGCTACCAGCTGCATCTCAAACACACACCCTCATTTCTCATTCTGGTTTTAGTTTGAGTCCCATTAAATTGAATGCATCATGCGGTCATTTCAAACTCAACACTTCCTGTATCTGTTTCAAATTAAAAGCCCCTTATAAGTTCACTTGAGAGAATCCCTTCATTTTCTAAAAAGGCTTTTATTGTGAAACTTTTGCAGTAACTTCCTGTGGAGGATTCAGTGACTGTTACTACAGTAACAGTTCAGCTGGAACATGAACAGACACAGTGACTGAAATAATAGTAAAAGTAATAGATATAGGACAAAAATAACCCGATGACATCACACATGTTGTGAAAGACGCCCGGGGATGATTGGTGTGGACCAACATGTAGAGTATCATGGTCAGGTCATGACACGATTTTATGACTCTTCAAACTGTGGCAAACTGTGATTTATGATATTTGGCTTTATAAATGAAATTGAATTGAATCAAAAGTTGTAAGATTCAAGAAGGATTAGAAAGATTGTGTGTGTGCTCTGGGTTCAGGTCTGGGTGTGTCTAGTGTGGAACGGGATCAGCGTCCTGCTCGGCCTGCTGGGCGTGGCCTACGTCTCCTGGCTGCTGGCTTCTCGCTCCGTCTCTGAAGTCTTGTGTCTTTCAGTCACCCGCGAAGGCTTCATGCCCACAGATCAACAACTGCATGACTGCATCAATAAAGTGGACATGGTGGATGTAAGTGTATCACTGTGACCTCAGCTCCATGTTTTAACATCATCATTATTATTATTGTTATTATTAGTTTCTCCACAGGGCTGAAAAACACATTTTAGATTAACAGAAGTGAAGTGTAGAAAAAGTTTTAGATCTTCAACTTAAACCTGTGAAAAAATGAGAGCAAAAACAAGTTTAAATGTTTGTTCGGTACAGATTTCAGATGAAACACAAACTGCGCTGTTTAAAGGTTCCCTTGTTTCTCTGAGTGACGTCGCATCGACTCATGTAACAATGAAATAAAAACATGATGAGTCTGTGTTTGTTTCTGGATGTTTCAGGTAAGTGTGTTCGGACCTCTCGGCCTCCTCCTGGTGCTGCTCGTCCTCCAGGTTTGTGTCACCATCACCACCTGTGTTTTCTCCACCAGAGCCCTCATGCGCCGCAACCACTACGTCCCATTCATGGTGAGACATTTTAGTGTACAGCGACTTTACATGTGTTGTTTCGACTTTCCGGACAGCCGCTGATTTTCCTTCATTTTACTGCAGAAATGTGCACGTCGTGAAAAAACATGGCGGATGTTAACATTTCTTCTCTCTGTGAAAGGAAGAGACCATTCAGCTCAGGGTTCCCTCTGATCCTTAAAAACTCTTAAAAGGAAGTGAATCATTGATCTAAAAATAAGACTTCCTTAGAATTAAAATGTCTTAAATCAAGCTTTCAAAAGTCTTAAAAATGTGAAGACATTAGAAGGATTTCATGAATCTTTTTGGGGGGACTGCACTGCACCCCCTCTGACGAGCCCCAACAGGATGAGAGGTCACAGAAAATGTATGAATGGATGTTTTTAATCTGTCTCTCACTGAATGGGAGCGACCACCACTGAGCAGTTTAACATCTGATGATGATGATGAGTTTTTGTTTGACCTCCAGGTGGAGGTTGAGGACGACAGGGCTCTGCTGTCCGGTGCAGCGTCAGGGCTCGGCAGCGACGACGCCTTGTTGGGCAGTGGAGAGGACATATCTACACCTCCTCCAAACTCACCCTGAGAGAGGAGGACAAAACCTCTGAATACCACTAATACTGCTACAGTAACCCTCCGACAGAGTCCCATCATACTGTGACTCTGCTGTCGCTGTAATTGATAATCAGCTGTTTGTCTCTTTTCTGCTCTTCATCGTTTTTTCTGCTGCTGTGTCACTTTGACAGGGGTCACAATATTCACTATGTTACGCTGCATTCTGGGACATCTAAGGGTTAATATCCTAAAGTTTTGACTGTGTTTAAATGTGGAGCAGATGGTACAGACTCTACTTTGTGTTTATGTCAGGAGTTGTAACTCACACAGTCAGCCCTCAACAAACTGATGTTTCCAAACAGCAGGAATCAGATCGTGAAGACGGACGTTTGTTCAAATAACTGAAACTTAATTTGTGATATTTTGATGCTGAATTCAGCAGAAGACACTAAAAGTAAAAACTGACTCGCTGAAAGATTTTTACAGGTGATCTGGTGTTTGTCCAGAGAAAGGAAAAATTAAATGGGCACATTTTTAAAGGGAGTTTGGTGACTTTGAGCCAGTATCTCAACGGGGCGTATTTACAGCTGCTGTTCAGTAGCTGCTCAGAAGGTGTGTGAATTTACAAGAGTTGAAAATAACCTTCATGTCACTGTGCATGTATCTGTCATACATTCATTTTTATTAAATCAGGTGAAAATAAATCAAAATAAAGCTACAGTCAGGCTTGTAAAGTCACCACTATCATTATGTCTCATCACTAAAGCATTAGCTGCGGTACTGGGGAGATGTCTTTAACGCACAACATTGATCAAACACATTTTGACCAACAAACACAAACATATAAAGGGACTTGTGTACACTTTAATGTTGTGTTTACATCTGAAAGTTTCCGATCCCAAACTGTGAGCACTTTACTAAATAACCAAACCACACTAAAACATTTTTTATCCCAACAAACTGAATAAAAATCATGTGTTGACAGTTTTATTGTTACCTGATGAAAATGTGTGAATATTCCCCAAAACTAGAGCCACTGAGTTTGAAGATGAGACGACGTTTGCACTGTGAGAGGCTGTTTTTGTTCCTTAAGCGTTTCTCTCTGTTTACAATGATTTATTCAATAAATTGAATATTTGTTTTTCAGCTTTGTTTGTTGTCACTCAAAGTTTATTTTATTGATCAACAGAAAATCAACAATTGTGATCGTCTTTTGTTTGTCAGAATCTTCAGTTAATGGTTAAACTGAATATCTTTATTGACTCAAACTGCTGTTTTTACAGTTCAGCCAAAGAAAACTATTTATATGTGGAGGCTCTGTTCAGGGGCCTCTGACAGCACCTGTCTCACAGCTTTACAGAAACGACACTGGAGACGACTTATAGTCATGAAATGAACACTCAGTTGACAGGAAACAGCTCTGGTGGATGCTCCTGCAGTCAGCACGCCAACAACACGCTCCCTCAAAACTTGTGATACCTGTGTGGTTGTGTTGTGTGATCAAACATCACATTTTAGAGTGAGCTTTTATTGTGACCATCCAGAGACACACCTGTGTAGTGATGATGCTGTTTAATCAGCAGTTGTTGGATTATCTTAGAGGAGGAGAAGAGCGTCATATCATCTGTTTATGGAGTAATCAGTCTAATGCTGCAGTTAAAGGTTATTTTCCCAGTTATTGGTGAATAGAGGAGTTTAGAAATGTCAGGAAGTAATAAATAAATAATAATAAAGTGACACCACATATTCCCAGCACCCTGGATTATATTTGAGATGATGAACCAGCAATTAATAAATTAATTCAATTATTACAAAACAAAAAAACACAAAACAAACGATCAAAAACAAAACAACAAAAGAAAAACAAACAGGATTGTCCCTGAGAGCTGCTGGCTTTTATTTTGAAATCTGTAACCGGATGTAGAACCCGGCAGAGATGAGCTAAAGGACGCTAGCTGCTGTTTCCTGTGTGTCAGTAGGTTTCTACTCTTTGTGCTCAGTTTGTGACGCTGTTAATCTAAATTATATAAATGAAACCTGCTCAGTAAAATCTGTGGAGGTTAAATACAGAGTGTTGTTGTGTCCGGAGCTTTTTATTCCCGCTGAATGAAGCTTTAACACGGGTTAATGTTAGCTAACGTTACAGTTAGTCAGCTGCTGAGGTTTGGTGACGGTCTGTTGACTGAGAAAACTTGTATTAGTTAGTCAGTTAGTTAGTTAGTTAGTTAACGTCAGTCTTTACACGTTAACTGCTCCTGTATGATTCACGTAAACACACCGAGTGACTGAATAATGAACTGCTGATGAATTTAACCAATAAACTGTCATTAAATCAGTAAAAAGTATCATAAACACTTTGCGCTGAAGATGTAATATTAGTCATCAGGTTGTTAGCTTATAATAATTTATTCTCATCCTAAAAACATCTGTTTTCTGTTCTTCAACTCAGGATAATTTTAAAGCCCGACCGATATATCCATTGACGATGATATCGGCCGATATTAGCCTGGCACAGATAGTCAACTTTATTTAAATAGCTTCTTAAACACAAACAGAGTTGATCCAAAGTGCTCTGACAGCTGACACAGGGGAGAGCAGAAAGAAAAGAAAGAAGGGAAACACGATGATTCAAGTGATAATAGCAGTAAAATACAGAAATGATAAACAGTAATGATAAAATATAAATCCAGTTATTATTGCACCTATCCACTTTATTCCCGAGGGCACGACTCTAGAAATGATTATGTGTACAACTTCCTGTGAGATAGAGGAAGTAGCAGTAAGCTAGTTCGTCCCATAGACTCTGTGGTTAGTCTCAGTGGCTACTCTTTTCTAAAGTAATTTGCCTTCAGTTTAGCAAATACTGATTTATTTCTTAACAAATATTTAACTAACGTTAACTCAGCATTTTCTAAAATGTCTTTGAGGAGCTCTGGCACCTGTTGCACTGTCCGTGTCTGTAATGACTAACAACCAGTCTGAGCTACATTTTCAGCAACTGTGTGTTGAACATGTGACCACAACAAAAAGGGATTGTTCCTGTTGCCATGGTTACCGTTGATATGAGAAATAAAACGACAAGAGTTTCACTAGACATAGTGAAAAAGTATTAAATCAGAATTATCAGAAGAGAATGACACGTAGACTGACAGGTCCGTCTGACTCCGTTCTCACCCCACATTAGAAAATAAACTGTGAAATATGTATTTAGTCATCAGGGCTGAGAATGTGTCACTGATTTACCGTACTTCCTTTATATCATATAAAAACATGAATCTTTTACTCCTACTTTGGCCCTGTCCAAATACCCGCACTTGCGCCCTTGTGCCCCTTAATTGAGCGCTCCCGCTAAGGGGCGCAAGTGCGTAGGGTGTCCTAATTGTCTTCTGTTGTTATCAAGGGGTGCAAACCTGCACCCCTGCCGAAAGTGCGCATCAGACCTCACTTCGCTGAAGGATTTTACCCAGAATCCTCCATAGTGTTGTGATGGCCTAACACTGCACAGCTGGCCGGTACAACTCACCATCTTCAAACAGTAACTGACATTTCCGCGAGCCGTTAACTGACTGACAACAACCGTTAGAGGAACATAACGTCAAACAACACGCTGTGTGGACTTAATAATATATGACAGGGCATTAATTATGAAATAATATACAGTTTACAGTTGACTGAAGGTTTGTATGACAGTCCACATCACTTTACAGTTTTGATTGTGTCTTTAATTATTATTATTTTATTACCATATGTCTTTATAGTTTATTTTATATCAAAATTTATCCAAGCAAAAAACGTTTTAATAGGGATAACGGTAATCTAGGCTACGTTAACGGTAGAGTAAAAAAAGACGTTGCAGCTAATATACACATTATTAACAGGTCAATTCAAGAGTAAAATTTAATTTAATTTACCTGTTGGTTGGGCATCAGCATCAATACTTGGATCTGATGTAGATGCCGCCTTCTCCTGCGGCTCCTAATCCTCCTCATCATTCGCTGATTGTATCTGTTTATCATTTGCAGCAGCAGTGCTGCGAACAACGTTATTTCCTCTAACGCCATGTTTCGTCTCCTAGGAGACGGACCAGCTGGACCCAAACGGAAGTGACGCGTACACAACTGTCCCATTTCTCCTTTTTAAACAGCGTCGGTCCCTTGCGCACTTACGCCCCTAACTGCACTTTCAGCAAGTGCACTTCAGGGAAGACCTCAGGGCGCAAGTGCAGGTATTTGGACAGGGCCTTTATATCACTATGACTGAAGTCTGCTGCTAAATTCAGGTTGTAAAGTAAAAAAAAACAATGTTTTGAGACGGCTGTCAGTGATGGCATGGTCACATAATCCTGTTTGAGCTATAACAGGTGGTGTGTTCCACGTTTTATTTCCCAGTTGCACTTGGGAAGAAGAATAGAGTACTGTAAACAAACTGTAAACAAACTGTTACCATTGGAAATCGTCGGTTTTGGTTCACATAATTTGCACAAAGGATCGTGGGGGGTTGGAATAAGGTGGATAGCAAAGACTGTATCCTTGTTGTTTTTATACTGTCACCACATTGTGACAGTATAAAAACAACAAAGACAATGAAACCATGAAATGTTGCTGCATTAAAAATAAATTAAAATGTTATCAAAATTTATGCCAATTCATTTTCCAATCAGTCGACTAATGGTTTCGTCTGCACTAGTGTGTGTTTGCATGGTTTGGACATAAAAATCTTAGTTTGTAAATTAACTATAGTGAGGTAAAAAGTACAATAACTCCATCTGCAGTGTAGTGGTGTCGAAGTAGAAAGCGTCAGTGGACATAACAACACTCAAGCAAAGTAGAAGTACCTCAAATTTGTACTTGAATACTTGAGGAATATTTACTTAGTTACACCTTCTCACCACAAACCAACAGCACCAGAGTTCCTTTGGAACCGGACTGAGACCACCTCTTCAAGAAGGTCTCAGTCCAGTTGTTTTGGTGCACATCTGAGTTAGGGTTGTAACGATACATCGATTCATTGATTAACGATCCGATTGCTGTGTTCACACCTGCACAAACAAACCACACTGAGGGGGCAAATGAACCTGAGTTTGATTGAACTGAACCAAACAGGGCAGGTGAGAAAGGAGCCTCAGACTTGTATCTCACTTACTGTGAGACTCTGTGTTGCTGAATACTTCAATAATTAAAACAGTCCGATGTCAATACAGTGGACTACGTCTAAATGACTCCGTCAGTCACACAACATGTTTTCTGTACACAGAATAAACCTTCAAATCAGACAAATGAAATCTAAATCTCTGAAATTCAAAAGTGAAAAGTTTATCTAAAACGTCTAAAACATCTAAACCAATCAGCTGTTAGATCAGGTCAGAGTCAACATCTGAACCAATCAGCTGTTAGATCAGGTCAGAGTCAACATCTGAACCAATCAGCTGTTAGATCAGGTCAGCGCCGTGGACTTTACAGTTTACAGTGTCCAGAGGTTTTACAAGACTGTTTTTCAACGTACTAAAAAACCTGATTTCTTTCACTAATTTGAGGCAGTTCAGAGCTTTCCGCAATATCTGCTTGTTTGTTTACTTATTGATATATAGTCGTCTCTTTGGTCATAGTTGGTTCAACAAAAGCTTTGTGAGACAATCATAGCAAAGTGGATGTTTTCCTCAGGTGGTGATGATGTGTCCATTGGGTATGATGTTTAGCCACCTTCTTACACTGGCTGGTGATGTTAATGTTTAAAATGAAGATGACTTGTTGACCTCAGGGTTATTCTCTCTGTTCAGATCATGTCCTGCCCTTACACCACATTTACCCCGTTAAAACCAACCCTCTGTTGGTTTGGGGTCAGTTTTTAATCAGAGGGTTCCTGGTACAATTCACAGCCTCAGCTCTCTGAGATTCACTTTGGTATCTCAGCAAAACTGATACTGTGACAGAAATATCCCTTGAATCGAATCAGGACCTTGTGAATCGATTCTGGAAATCAGTGGCATTACCCAGCCCTAACCAAATAATGTGGTTAACACCCTCAACATGTTTTTAGCGGTGAGTGTGTGGGAGCAAACAGATGAAACTGACCTCCTGGTTGTTCCTCCCATCCAGGTGAGGCCAGGTGAGGTGGCAGCATGGATAAAATGAGGAGAATCCTGGTGCATGTTTGTAAAGACCGAGCGGCTCCACAACGAGCTCACTTTGTTCAGGTCAGTGCAGACACGTCTTTCATTTAACCTAAAATGTTGGATTGTTCCTTTAAGAAGCTGGCGACACACAGAACGTGATACTGTCATGTTAACATGATGTCAGAGAGTTATAGATCTATATTTCTCCTGTTGTCAGAGTATAACGGGTCACTTCAGTGACGGTGGTGAAGATGAGGTGGAGGTGACCTGCTCACTGGAGAAAAACCAGTTTATTCTCTACAGAGGAGACAAAGGACAAGGGACACCTCTGAAGGTCAGACACAAACTACACTGCTAAAAAAATGAAGGGAACACTTAAATCACACATCAGACATTGGTGAACGAATTATTAAGTGTAAAATCTTTACTGATGTACAGTGTATAATTTGTTGAGAACAAAATGAAGTAACAACAGTCAGTGGAAACCAAAATCATCAACACACTGAGAGCTGGATTCAAACAACGTCTGAGCACGCTCCTGATTATTTGGTGGATTCAGTCTGATGGATCTCCTCCCAGACCTGGATCAGGGCAACAGTGAGCTCCTGGACAGTCTGTGGTGGTACTTGGCGGCCTTTGATGCACCGATACGTCATGTCCCATAGGTGCTGTGTTGGATTTAGGTCACTCTGGGGACTTCATCCTGGTACCTAACAGCAGTCAGGGTACCGTTGGCTATGACATGGAGGTCTGTGTGACCCTCCAAGGATCTGCCTCCCCAGACCATCACTGACCCACCACCAAACCGGTCATGCTGGATGATGTCACAGGCAGCATAACGTTCACCACGGCGTCTCCAGACTCTTTCACGCCTGTCACATGTGCTCAGTGTGAACCTGCTCTCATCTGTGAAGAGAACGGAGCACCAATGGTGGACCTGCCAGTCCTGGTGTTCTCTGGTGAATGATGGAGCTGCACGGTGCTGGGCTGTGAGCACAGGTCCCACTAGAGGACGTGGGTCCCTCATGCCACCCTCATGGAGTCTGTTTCTGACAGTGTGGTCAGAAACATGCACACCAGTAGCCTGCTGGAGGTCATGTTGTAGGGCTCTGGCAGTGCTCCTCCTGTTCCTCCTCACACAAAGGAGCAAATAGCGGTCCTGCTGCTGGGTTGATGCCCTTCTACGGCCCTGTTGTCACTTTGATTTGCACCAAAGCAGCTGAAACTGATTCACAATCACTTGATTGATCACTGAAGTTTAACTGACTTCCTGTTACACTGTGACCATTAAGGGTTCCCTTCAGTTTTATGAGCTGTGTATTTACCCCTCCATCTTTAATATTTACCCAAACCATCCACCTGCCCTCTTCTCTCCTAGAGGCCCGCCTTCTGTCCCATCAAACACCTGTCAGTCACAGAGGCAGCTGCGATCCCATTGGACGTTCAGCAGCGTGGAGTAGATGTGGGCGTGGCCATCATCCTTCAGACAGCCAATCAGAGAGTGTTGCTGACACGTCGGGCGAATGAGCTTCGTATATTTCCCAACGTCTGGGTTCCTCCAGGTCTGACACTCACTGATGTGTGTTAAAGGGGCAGGTGCATGATGGCAAATCCAGTGTTTTGGGGATAAAAGTCAGGATATCGCTGCCTCTTCTGTGTTTTTAACGCTCATGTTTCATGACTGTGTTTCCTTCCAGGTGGTCATGTGGAGCCGGATGAGAGTGTAAATATGTTTTTCTTCTTGAACATGAGTTGATGTGACCTCTGCTCAGTGTTTCTTCCTCTTCACTGAATACAAACTGTCGTTCACTCCAGAGTAAACCCTATTATTGTGTGTGTAGCTGCTGGACGCAGGCCTCAGGGAGTTAAAGGAGGAAACTGGACTCAAACTGGAACCAGAGGGATTTTCTCCAAAAATACTGGGACTCTGGGAGGTGAGACAGACACACAGACAGACAGGAAGTTGACACAAAGACACACACCAACACTAGATCAGAGGTGGAGGACATACTCTGCTGTCAGTCTTTGTGCTAAGCTAGGCTAATCATGTCCTGGATCTGAAACATCTGGAGAAGACAGAGAACAAGAGGAGGAGAGTTATCAGAGCCAGCGCAGTCAACCCTCTCTGTGTCCTGTCTGTCTGTCTGTCTGTCTGTCCTCCTGTCTGTCAGTCAGTGTATCCTCCCATGCTGTCCAGAGGACTTCCTCAGAGACATCACATCGTCATCTACATGCTGCTGCAGTCCTCCCTGTCTCACCTGCAGCTACAGGTACGTCCTGACTCTGCAGATTCAGTGTCTCCAGCTGTCTGTGTCAGTATCGTTGTGCTTCATGCTGTGTCTCCACCTCTGGTTGTCTCCACCCTGCAGACCTTTCTGAGACCGTCTCCTGCTGAGGTCAGTGCCTGTCTGTGGGCCGACAGCCGGCTGGCCAGAGCCGTTGTGTCCGCTGTGGATGGAGAGGAGACAGAGCTTCAACTGGATGACCTGCAGAGCAGCATCAGGTATCACAGCTGTGGATGTGAATTAAAATCTGGAGCTCCATCCTGCACAGAAAATAAAACTGAAACAGAGAATATATATTTGTTGATATAATCAGGTCTCATGTTAGCTCAAATTGTCCTCTGTTGATCTTCTTGTCCTCCAGGTCAGCCTTTTGTTCAGATGTAGACCTGGTGTCGTACCAGATTCTGTGTTTATGTTGTATCGTATCGTTATTTAGCTGCAACTTGTTAAAGGAAAAAAGACTAAATATCGAGGAAAAAAGTTACATTTAATTTGGCCTCTAAATTCTGTTTATTTTGTCACTCTTTTGATTCTATATTTGAATAACCTGAAGATAAATGTTATATTTATTTATGTTTGATAAGAATGGTGTGAGACCAGGGCTGGCCTCTAAATAATGTTACAATATACACTTACCGGCCACTTTATTAGGGACACCTTACTAGTACCAGGTGGGACCCCTTTTTAATTCTCGGTGTCATAGATTCAACAAGGTGCTGGAAACATTCCTCAGAGATGTTGGTCCATATTGACATGATGACATCACACAGTGGCTGCAGATTTGTCGGCTGCACATCCATGATGAGAATCTCCCGTTCCAGCACATCCCAAAGGTGCTCTATTGGACTGAGATCTGGTGACTGTGGAGGCCATTGGAGTACAGTGAACTCATTGTCATGTTTGAGATGATGTGAGCTTTGTGACATGGTGCGTTATCCTGCTGGAAGTAGCCATCAGAAGATGGGTACACTGTGGTCATAAAGGGATGGACACGCTCAGCAACAATACTCAGGTAGGCTGTGGTGTTTAAACCATGCTCAGTTGGTACTAAGAAAATCTCCCCCACACCATTACACCACCACCAGCAGCAGCCTGAAGCGTTGATACAAGGCAGGATGGATCCATGCTTCCATCTGAATGTGGTTTTTCCAATCTTCTATTGTCCAGTTTTGGTGAATTGTAGCCTCAGTTTCCTGTTGTTAGCTGACAGGAGTGGCACCTGGTGTGGTCTTCTGCTGCTGTAGCCCATCTGCTTCAAGGTTGGACAAGGTGTTGTTGCTTCAGAGATGCTCTTCTGCACACCTTGGTTGGAACCAGTGCTTATTTGACTTCCTGTTGCCTTTCTATCATCTTGAACCAGTCTGGCCATTCTCCTCTGACCTCTGGCATCAACAAGGCATTTTGGCTCACTGGATATTTGCTCTTTTTGGGACCATCCTCTGTAAACCCTAGAAATGGTTGTGCTGAAAATCCCAGTAAATACTCAGACCAGCCCGTCTGGCACCAACAACCATGCCACGTTCAAAGTCACTTCAATCACCTTTCTTCCTCATTCTGATGCTCCGTTTGAACTTCAGCAGCTCGTCTTCACCATGTCTACATGACTAAATGTTAATGAGCTGCTGACACCTGATTGGCTGATTAGATATTTGAGTTAATGAGCAGTTGCTCAGGTGTACCTAATAAAGTGGTCGGTGAGTGTATTTAGGCCATATCGTGATAGATGATACATATTCAGAATTTTGAAATCTACTCTAAATTAGAAGTAGACTACTAAAGTACTGAACTACTAAACAAACTACATTGATTCTTTGACCTCCTGCTGTGACCTTTGACCTCCCGCTGTGCCTCCAGTGTGTCGCAGGTCTCCACAGAGGGAGCTCTGACTGACTCCACTCTTCCTCTGGAGGTGTTCGTCAGCCGGGCGCCCGCCAGCGGCCCGGATGTGGAGCGGGTCAGCACTGGGACCAAGTTCGCCCTGGAGCTGTGGCTGAGGAGCCTGGAGACCTCTGACCTCTGACCTCTGACCCCGCCACCCTGCAGGCCTCTGGAGGGACAGCTCTGGATAAGAGGAGGTTGTCTCTATAAACGTCACTTTTATTTTCATGTTCTTTGAATCTTTATTTTTAATAAAACACACCTGAAACAGAAACGTGTCTGACTGACACTTTACCACCTTTACCAACTTTACCAACCCGGGTTAATTTATGTTGTCTGATTAAAAACTTACATATGATGGTATTTAAGTGGCTGATTCCATGATTTATAAATTTATAGACATTTAAATGTGAAAACTCTGAAACCAACAAAAATAAACGAATGAACAAAAAATTACTTGAGTTTTATTTTCTGACAGGGAAACAGTTTAATTTTGGCACCATGATGTTCTGTCTGCAGAGTTGTTGTTCATCATATCTTTAAAGACTTTATTATTATTGTTATATTTTTTATTATTTGGGTGGTGTTTCTGGGGTTGTGTCTAAAATAAAACAATAACAAATAAGAAAATAAGGTGAAATTTGAAATGAAAATAAATGAATATAAATGGTCTTCAAATATTAATACACTCAAACTATTCATTTGTAGAATCTTACACATCATAGCAGGTCTTTTGCAGATTTTAAGTTCATATTTCAGGGATTTACAGGCTGTCGGTGAAATTCATTACAAAAATAATTAAAATCAGTTTTCATAAATGTGGCTTTGTGTTTATAATATTTTGTTACTCTGATTTTCTTCTTAAGCAGTCCATACATGAAATCTACATGTGATCTGAGTTCTTGTTTTAAAACCAGTTTTCCATTTTTGTTTGGTTTGTCGTCAACAGGAGAACAAAATCTGCCCTATAATTCAATATTCTGCTGAAGGAACAAAATTATCATAACTGAATCATAGTGTCAGAAAATAGCCAAAATGTTATTGGTTAATTTGAAATGAGTTTCTTCAGGTTAATGTGGGATAATGTAGGTATATTGATATTATATCAATATTGTGATCTGAGACTAGATATGGTTATAGATTTGGGATATCATGATATAGTTAATGTTTTTTCCTGGTTTTAAAGGCTGCGTTACAGTACGGTGATGTAATTTTCCAAATTAACCAGACTGTTCTTTATCTATCAGGAGGGGGTAGCTTGGGCGTGGCCTCATATTTTAATTTATTTATTTTTTTATTTACCCGCCCCGAAGCTACAGATATTTTTCCTTGAGCCTCCCTGAGTGACTGGTGGACCCTCCCTCAACTATAAATTAGTTATTAGATTTTTAAAACCTACTCTTTGACTCTTTGATTTGGTGCAAAAGGTTTATTTTTGGCCAAACTTTAAATGAGACGTAGAATACAGTGATTCAGATGATAAATGACTCGTTTTAGCCCAGATTAGGTTATGTGTTTTTTTTTCTGATAGAAACATTAATTGCACATGATGTGTCCAGGAACTGTTGGAAATTTGAAAATCCAACGATAATTTCTGTCTGTACAGTTTCTGGCTGTGATATAATGGTGTCATTTTGTTGATTTAAAAAACATTACTTTTCTTTAAAATTTTGCAGTAAAATAAAAACAAAATGCAACCATGTAAATCTGTATTGCCCCTTCCCTCAACTATAATAAATAACATAAGTCCTGTCTCAGTGTTTTAAAGAATATTTGATGTCTCCCTCTTTTTGCACCACTCCGTCTCCCCATAAGTAACGAACAGTCCCTAACCAGACTTCTATTACTATTCTATTACTGATGATTATTTATCAAAAATGTTAGTTTAAATATTTTGTGAAAGCGCCAACATTCAACCCTACAGTGTTGTCACTATGCTGTTAAAGAAATAACGTATAAAAACATGGTGGTATGTGATGTTCTCCATGACGCCCAGCCCTGTTTTATTTCATGAAGAAGTGAAGCATTGGCGGGAAACGTTCCTTAAACAAAATGGCGTCGCAGTAACAGGTGCAGAGGACCGTACCTGTTCAGCTGCTCAGAGGAGAGAGGACTTTAGATAAGTGAGTAAAACAGTGTCTCCCTGTTGTCCTGTTGTCCGCTGTCCTCTGTCCTCCGCTGCTTCTGTCTGTCCTGAACATTTAATGTGTCTTTGTCTTGTTACAGAGGTGACACTGTGACGGTTAGCTTAAATTTAACATTAATATTTCCTCCATTTTCTTGGACACTGAAGCTGTTAACGTCTCCACCGCACTAACACAATACATTTGGACTTAACGTTACACGCACAGTTTATTCAGTTGTGAACTGTTGGTTTGACTAAACATTAGGTCAAGAACAGCAGCACAGAACAGAAACATTATTGCTCCATTAACGTACATGACATAAAAGTACTAACAGCACACTTTACTTCACTAACCTACAACTGTGTAAGTTAATGTTAAATCTTTGTTTTCTTGGACACTGAAACTGTTTACGCCATTACTAACATCTGAACAACACAAGAAAAAAAAAATTGGACTTCATGTTACACACATCGTACAAACTACCTTTATTTCATTTCTTTTTTTATGTCAAGAACAAAAGCACAGAACATTAATAGACTAATAATAATAATAATAATAATAATAATAATAATAATGATAATAAATTTTTTTCATATACCACTTTTCGAAACAAAAAAATAAAAGACAATAAAAGAAAAATACATAAAAGCTGTTTAAGTCATACAATATGGGACAAAAGGAACCACACAAAAGAGTAAAATAAGTAAAATAAAATAAAACATCAGTAAAATAAAAGTTAAGAGAAGTTATGGATCCACAATATTGGATATCAGTATTGATATATCCATTCCTCATCTGCTGTAGTGACATTAACATCATATTATACATACATACTCTTATCATGACGGCCCACCAGCAGATGGAGACTCATTCTGCTAAATAAGAAAAAACATGTTGGCTGGTTCTGATGACATGTCGATATTATCAAGCATCCTTAATTTGAAGTGTTGCTGTCCTGTGAGAACCACAAATCTCTAAAAAGTAAAAAAAAAAAACAGCCTGTTTTCAGCTTTGTGACGACGACTGTTCAGCTGATCCAGGAGGGTTTTTAAAGAGTTAATTTAGAATTAAGGAGGAGGATTCTCTCAACACAAAAAGGAACACCTCCTCTTTCAGTTTATCACAAACACTCAACATCAACACATCTGGACAGGAAGGAGAGGTAAAACTATCAGACAAATGTAGAGCAGTGAAAATACAAGATTTACCTCTGAGATGTAGAGGTAAGTATAAAGGTGCCTAAAATGGAAAAACTCATGTAAAGAACCTCAAATTTGCCTTGAAATACAGTACTTGAGTAAAATTACTAAGTTACATTCCACCACTGTTTACATCACAAATATTATGTGTTAAGTGTTTTTTTTTTTTTTAAGAAACTTTTAGACGAAAACTAAATGTGAAAACTTAAAGTTAAACTGTCACAGTCCTTATTTTTAAGAGTTTTTCCAGGCACAGCTGGGAACTACTGTTAGATGTTTAGGGAACTTGTTTTGTCTGATTAGAAGCTTCACCTGTGCTCACATCACACCTGCTCCACCTTCACACCAGCAGGTGGCAGTACAGACCAGATTTTAAGTTATTTTTTATTCTAGAACATTGGTAACCTGGGAATCCAGATGCCCCGCCCCAATCAAATTCGAATTTGCACTGCATGAAATCAAAATCTTTCTAGATCTGAGTCTGTATTTCCAGGCTAGAGCTACAACATCTGGTAGAGGATGTTCCTTCTACAAAAACACAGAGCAGAATAGTAGTCCCCCTTCATGAAGGCGAGGAAAGACATTAAAAACCCCAAAATAAAATAGACTAGGAAGCAGATTTGTAAATAAGAATTGTTAAAGGTAAGTTAATAAATTAAAGAACCACACATATAAAATTTAACAAAATGGAGCAAAAAAACATCAAGATCCCAAACAAGGATCATAATACAAAAAAAGATCATTTAGTCATTTATAAACCAGTTACAGGAGGGCTGACTGTTTCACCACTTGCTACTATAAATATAATATATACCCATAAGTAAAATTATATTTAAGATGATATGATGTTTCACTCCAATTTCCTAGTGTATTTTAAATACAGATCTTACAGTCTGTGTGATGTGAATAATGTTTAGGCTGTGTTATATAAAGTCATCTCACCTCCTGCCACGCTCTTTTTAATACATGGCATATGTGTGCTAAACATTTGACAGAAAAAGGAGCACGTAGGACATCGTGTCACAAATGTCTGTTAGCTACTACATGGACCCAAACTATGCAGGTTCATATAGGGTCAGACTCTCTGCTGCGTGTTAATCATTGTTGCACCCATCACAAAAACTGAACACACCTTCATATTTGACAGGAACATTTCTTTGACAGTTTAAGGTGAATCAGATTTTGTCAGAAATTTTATTCTGGGATTTTAATTCTGATCCAACAGCATTTTCCTTTTTTGACTCGTCTGTGTTTCTTCTGTTGACATGTTTTGATATAAACATGATATTAACATGTCCTGCGGAAAAAAGACAGTTTACTTTTTCATTCCTCTTTTTATTTGAAACACATTCAGACTTACATTAAAACCATTTTATTATCCTTACTTTTATCCAGACCTCTGCAGAAAAACAGTCCTCTGCACTTCAAAGCCTTTCCTGGGGAAAGAGCTTGAAACTTTTGTGAACGCTGCCTCCGCTACCTGGTCAATTAACTTCACTACTGAAAAGCTATTTGACTCAGAAAGTAGTGACGTCACCAACACGCTACTGAGAAATGTAGGTAAAAATATTGTTTATGTTGATAGAACCACTGATTGGATGCATAAAGACTAAAGAAAGATGAATAATTGAGGGATGGTGGTTACGTTTGCAAATGCAGTTTTCTAACGATACTCTCTTTCAACTAACTCAAAAAATCTCTGAGTAAAATATCGCAGTCTTTTGTGATGAGTTTATTGCACAAGTTGACATCCTGATGATGATTAAAAGAAAAAAGATATATATTGTGTGGCCCTGAAATAAAGGCAGGAAAAACTTAGACCTGAGATAAAAGCAGCGTGCACACAGATGCTTTATGTGTCCTTTTTAAAAGTGAATTTATATCACATACGTTTCATCCTTACCAACACATGCTGGTCAGGTTTTTTTACAAGTTAGTTTTTTATGAATAGGTGAAATTAAAACCTTTTGTACTCACATCAGATCGATGACGTGAATAACTGCTGTACGTGACTGTGGTTTTCTGCTCCCGTCATTGTTGTCATGTGATACTGAGATCATTTAATAACCCACTGAACTGACAGCAAAGAGTTTCTGTGCTGCGTTCAGGTGAATCACCGCTGACGAGGTTACAAACAGCCGAGCCCAATGAGTCCACAGAAACTGACTGTTTGTTGTGTTTGTGTTTACAGGGTGAAGACCGGCGTCAGTCTGAGCAGGAGGAGGGACGACATGAGAGTCACATCATTCACAGAAGAGTTTATCACGTGAGAACGTCTCTGAATTTTTTTTCTTGAACATGAGAACACATTATTATATTTTCATAGATTAGCGTGATTATTTGGAAACTCCACCTACAATTTCACACATTTCATTCAGTTACATGTTTGAAGTCCAGTTTTAAAGGGAAACTACGCCCTTTTCAAAATTCATATGTTATTTCCTTGGTGTAAGACAGTCCAGTGCCAGCAGGGGGCGCCAAAATCAACACAAACTGCAGGTTCCTCGTAGTAACTGTGAGGCGACCCTGTCAGCCTTTATTGGGTCTGGTAAGACTAGCAGCTCATGGTGACAAATGTCAGCAGACCTTTGAAAGATATTTTCTGTCTGTAATTACTGTATCTGGTCACAGTACACACTCGCCAACTCTCCCGTTTTTCATGTCTTTTTTCATTTGTGTTTTCACAAATGAAAAAAGAAATGAAAATTGTGTTTCTCTCTCCATGGGATATTTAAAAATAGCAGCTTTGTGCATTTAGTCCTTCTCAGGCAAGCTCAGGGGTTTAGTGTTGCTGTAGCCCACAGGAAGTGAGGATTAGAATATATGACCTTCACATAATCCGCTCCAAATTAATCTATATTTTTAAAGTCATTACTAAAAGTGTGTGTCGTATAAAAACTAAAGTGATGGTCAAAGTTGTCACAGTGAAATTTAAGGTGTGCTGATGGATTCACGTCATCAACTCATGCATTGAGTAACATTACAAGTTAACGTTCCACCTTAAAAGTTGCCGGCAGTCGGCCCAGTGAATGAAGTTATTTTTTTCTCTTTCATTTTATAGTTGTAGTTTACTGATGTATGAACAGAGGTTACATAAAACCAGAGTGAGCGTCCTCTACTGACCAATCAGACTGCAGGGTTTCTAGCTCCACCTTTTAGTACCAGATCTGTGTGCTAGGTACCCCAACAGAGGGGGGACAAACATGGGGACGCTAAGGAACGCTTCTGTTGGGACCATCCACAACTGAACTGTACCAGACTGCTCGGTGGAAACGGGGCTTAAAAGTCTCCTGTTTCCTTCCCGTTGGTGCTTCCCTCTCTCCCTTCCTCTTCAACCCCGGGTCACCCATTGGACCTGCATAAGTCAGGTGCACCTGCCGCCAGACACCTCATATCCATGCAGAAGTTTGATGGGATATTCTAATGTGGGTCTAAGGTTTAGCTGGGGTGTTAAAGGAGAGGACCCAACTTGGCCTCCTGTGCTGTGGCGTGACAACCAGCTGCCTCCTGCTAATTATCCAGGATCCAGGGGTGTGTGGGCCGGGGAGGACAGCCGGCGTGGGCCAAACCTTCAGCCTGGCCTCCCTCCGTCCTCCTGGAAGTCTGCCGGAGTACCAAAAACTAAACCAAATTAAATGTATTTAACATCAAAATTATTGATTAAGTGTACTTATTATTTTGTTATTTGCCCTCTTTAAAAGTCACTAAAACGCAGGAAACAAAGTCAAACTCATTTTTTCTGTGGGAGGACTCCCACACCCTGCACGTTGGTTTTGAAATCCACCCTGTTTTTGAAGTCTTAACGTTGGCAGCTTTGTCATAAGGGCTGCTCTTTATCTAAATTATCGCCTACCTTTATCCTCCTCCCCTCCCCCCCCACACACACACACCCACAGAAGTAGGTTTCAGGCTGTCGTGTCACTGAGGTGAAAGCAGTAACTAAAAAAGTAAAAGTCAACAAAGTGTTGACCGAACGGCCCTGATGCCCAAAGGTGTTCCCTGGGACAACAAACACACACCTGAGTCACAGAGCAGCTTTAAATCATTATCTGTCAGATGATTTCCTAACAGCCTGTCAGTCATTAATCATAAAGCCCCACCTGTCCCCACCCCAGTCACATGTCTCATTTTATGACGCTGAATTCACTTCAGACCACGTTTAGTTTAAAACCTGATGGACTGCGTTTTTTTCTTTTGTTTTGAAAGTTCAAGACTTTTTAATCTCTTGTAGAAAACATCACTTATGATCATCACATGTGACACAAAAACAGAAAACATTTAGGCATCCTAATAAAATAATGATAACATAACAGTGATGACTCAACACTCAACAGGACGATACATTTAACACGTCAACAGGAGTTTGACTAAATGTAATGTAGGAGTGAGCGATATATTAATTATACTCAATGTATCGCGGCTTGTTCAACGCGGGACGTATTAAATGACTATATCACAAACATCTAAATGGTCACATTGTTTTAAGTCACCAGCTTGTAGAGTTTTCCTAGTGGACCGACAGTCCTCATCAGGGTCCATCAGTGGACCGACAGTCCTCATCAGGGTCCATCAGTGGACTAGTCTCCTGCATGTTTCTGATATGAATGTAATGATGAAATGATATATTTTGGTGGTTTGAGTTGAAGGTGTGAGAAAGAATAGTATCAGTAACATTGTTAACACTGTGCTACATTACAGAGAAATACAAACCGTACTAATGAACCTTCATTAATATAGGCCTATATTTTATCTCCAAGTGCACGTCACACACTGAGCGAGCCGCCTGTTAATGACGCTGTGGGCTAATGGGCATGTAGCTACTTCCATGTTTCAGATGATACGTCATGTTTGTAGTCGACCAATGAAGATGAGTTTACATATCACCTTGGGTTCGTCCTTCACCTTCTCAAAATGATCCCACACTTTGGATTTCCTGCCCGACATGTTATTAACTAGCCTGTGGAATAACCGCAGGTACCAGCCCTGGAAATTAACCTGACTCCTGTCTGACTGCTGAGCGTGGACACTTCCTGTGTCTGTCCTTTCAAAGTAAAGTCACACATGGTCCAGTCGTATGCGTAGGTTTTGATTTATTTTGACAGGGTGCAGCTCCTGATAGAGTTTCACTTTTTTTTTTTTTTTTTTTTTGTTTTTGTCTGTGACTAAGCGACCAACAAAATCTTTCAGAATAATTAACTTTTCTAGTCGACTAACATTTGGTCGACTATTAGGAGGCAGCCATACCGGCATGAGACTTGCTTTGGCATTTTGGTTTTCTCGCTCTCTCCTGTGACTCTCTCCGTCTCCATTACATTACATTACACAAAGAGAGACTCACAAACATGATGCGTCTCACACAATCTTTGGCCCTTCCAGACCACTTTATCTCTGGTGACAGCGTGTGAGCAGGAGAGGCGTGCCTCTCATCTGCAGAGCTCCACACTGCTACTATTTAGTCACAATTTGCAACCATGGAGCACCACTGCGGCTTGTGATTATTATTAATACATGGCCTAGAGAGCTGTTTGTTTCCCGTTTACTGTGAATAAATTTCACTTTTAACTGAGCCACAGTAACAGTTTAACTCAGTGAGATTAATGATAGCATGAGCAGAGGAAGTGTGTGTCTTTGTATCTGCAGAGCTCCAGACTGGGACTATTTAGTCACATTTTGTGACCATGGAGCACCACTGCAGCGTACAAATATTGTTAATATATAAACTGGAGAGCTTTTAGTGTGTTTCCTGCCCACAGTGAAAAAATCCCCATGTTTAAAGGCACTGCAGCATTTCTCAAAGTTGAGATAATGTTCGCATTTATGAGGAGGTCATGTGACCTGATAATCAATGTTTTTATGGTGTGAATGTTGAAGAGATGATGAGCTGTTGATGAACTGGTGATTAAGAATTGATCACAAATAATTATCCTACTGAACCTGCTGATTCTTGATTGGTTGGTCTGTACTGTGAACATGGATTTAAGTACATTTCGCCCAACAATATAATATAAAATATATTTTAATAATGATATATTTTGAATAATTCCCTCGTTATAATAAGCCAGTGTCATGTAAAACTAGACTGATGATCTGTTACTGTTATAAACACATTCTGAGTATTCACCATGACGTACTATACTATGACGTCTATATTTTTAGATGTACTTTATCAGTTGTTCTCAACCAAGGGTCCGTAGACCCCCAGGGTCCTTGAGGGAGTCCCAGAGGGTCCCCAGGAAAATGTAGAATAGTTTGATTTCACTATTTAATTCACTATAGAAGTGAGCCTAACGTGACTGAGTCATAAGAGCAACTGTTCTGATCAGATATCAGATATTTCACTTCCTCCATGATTATCTCTTCAGCTGTAGTTGACAACTGTAGAGTTCTGGTCCAACAACCAAAATCTTTTCAGATAGAGATCCCTGGAGTAAATTCCTGTTAAATGGGGGTCTGTGACCTGATGTGTATCAATTTAGGGGTCCTTGACATGAACAAGTTTGAGAACCACTGTCCTGTACCATGACTTTTTATGCCTCCGTGCCGGTGATAACTGATTATATATTTGGGTTGTTTGTCCCATTATCGTGAACGTAATATCTTAAGAAAGCCCAGAGGGAATCTCTTCAATTTTGACACAGATGTCCATTTGGACTTATTGATGAACTGAACAGATTTTGGCTGTCAAAGGTCATTGTGACCTCATCTGTCTCAAGAACACCTGGAGGGAATTTCTTAAAATTTGGCACACACGTCCACTTGGACTCAACAATGAATTGATTAGAATTTGGTGGTCAAAGGTCACTGTGACCTCAAAAAAAAAAAAAAGCCGTAACTAAAGAATTCATACACTAATTATGACAAAACTTTACACAAATGTCTAACAGGGTAAAATTAGGGCCACACAAATTGGATTTTTGGCCAACATGCCGATTTGTATAAACTCATTTGATACATATTATACATACATACAATTATTGTGACGGCCCACCAGCAGATGGAGACTAATACTAACAATATTTGTTTATTTATTTGTTAATATTCTTTCCAACACACTGTACTGTGAAATTGTATTAAGACTTTGAGTTGACATTCCTACACATTAATTTATTTGTAGCGGCCTGCCACGATAACAACGTCTGCCACCACATATTGATTTTTGGAGCGTTGGATCTGGATTGTTCATTTGGAGCGCTGCTGGAATATTCATCCTGTTCGTTTCTTCATTGCGCCACACTCTCAGGGCGCACAACTAACTCTGGGCACAGACAGACCAGCAAAACGCCAGGAGCAGTGAACGTGAACCTTAACCATTCATTTCCCATCAAAAGTTTCTATCCACTCGCCTCTGCAGCAGCTGCTCCTCTCATCCATTGATCTGATCTGATCAGCTGTGACCAGATCAACTGATCGATTATCCACCCCTCGACTTAAACTCCACAAACTGATGCTGAGGAAGAAACATCCTCATGAAGAGTTCAGGTGGTGCTGCGTTCACAGACCTGCACAAACCTCTGACAAAAGAGAAGAGACACAGAAGGATACAAAGGGACACACACAAGGAAAAAGGAAAGTTTGACCTAATTGAGTGAAACTTTATAAGGTCATTATGAATTGTCAACACAAAAGGTCAGGTGGAGCCAATAATATCAATGGTGTCTCTGTTCCAGCAATTATAGTAATTTGATATAATAATAAAGTAAATAATAATGTTAGTAGTTCCACCTGTGTTTGACAAGCGTGATGGAAATTGCCTGCAAACACTTGGCACCAATGAAATAAACACGCAAAGCATCTGATGGGTTTGAAGGAAAATATATTCAATAACCTCAGTTCCAAGTAAGGTGAGACACTGTGAACAACAAAAATAAAAACAGAATTCAGTAATTTACAAATCCTTTTTGATCTATTTTCAATAGAATACAATACAAAGAATTTAATGTTCAAACTGGTAAACTTTATTGTTTTTTGTAAATAGACACTCATTCTGAATTTGGCAGGAGCATGTAAATCTCTGTGTGACATTACGTTTTCTTTAAACAATACTCAGTAAGTTTTTGGGAACTGAGAACACAACTGTTAATTCTTGTACTCCACCCCCATTTTGTAGCAAAAATGCCAAAAAATGACATACCCATATTAAAATGTCTGTAACTTCTGAACCGCTCTGACTACATGCATGCATGAGGTCTTGCCAGAAAGAAAACTCTCTGAAGTTTCTTGTGAAAGTGTCAGAAACACTGTAGGTGATACAGAGACAGAGTAATGGGCGTCTGAAGTCAGTAAAAAATTGAACATTTTGCTTAAAATAAAATAAAAAATGTTTTTCAGGATGAATAACTGTCTGTGGCTTCATCTGAGCAGGTAAATGACACTGTGGGGCTGTAGGCACACTATTAATGAACATTTGTTTCAGATTTGAAGAAGACTGCTCAAAGTATGACCATTCTACAGTGTTTTTACCATGAAAAGATCCAGGCGGAGCTCCACATGACAAGTCGGTCACTCGGCTTCAAAACAGTACTATCAGTGATCGAACAACACTCAGCCAGCTTCAGACATCGTACCTTATTTGAATCAGGTGTGGTTATGATAGCTGATGTTGTTTATGACACAGAAACACCATAAAATATCACCAAATAAAGCCATATGAAACGTTAAAGTTATGATCCCACTTTCTAGACGGTATATCTCAGCCAAAAATAGTGGTAGGAGTGAGACTCTTACCTTTTATAAACCAGCTACGTATCCATTGACGGCTCCACATAAGATCGCGAGTAATCCTTTAACTTTTCCTGTCGAAAAACGGCATGACATGACTTGTCACCACTCATCGTGATTTTGGACTTTGTGTGTTTACGCTGCTCTGGTGCGAAATACATAATAAATAAAAGAAAAACAATGTTATTTTTGAAAAGTTGAGAGCTTCCTGAATCCAGCAACACCAAACATCACATGGTTTGATGACGTAGTGCGCCTGGGAGATACCATTTAACAGAGGAGGGGGGGAGCGAGGACGTTGGCGTCCTGTGGGGTTAGAGAGGTTAAAGTTGTGGTGTCTCAATAGTCCGGGGTCGACGCTGTCGTATGTTGCGCTTCATCATGTTCTACACATGTTCAGTCGGAGACAGGTGTGGACTGCAGGCAGGTCAGTCTGGTACCTGCCCTCTGTCACTATGAAGCCATGCTGCTGGAACACTTTCCTAACGTTGACAGGAAGTGACCACCATGAGACGGTGTATCATCTCTAGTCAACAAATCTCTGTGCTTCTGATCTGTAACATTGACAGGAAGTGACCACCATGAGACGGTGTATCATCTCTAGTCAACGACTCTCTGTACTTCTGATCTGTAACGTTGACAGGAAGTGACCACCATGAGACGGTGTATCATCTCTAGTCAACAAATCTCTGTGCTTCTGATCTGTAACATTGACAGGAAGTGACCACGATGAGACGGTGTATCATCTCTAGTCAACAACTCTCTGTGCTTCTGATCTGTAACGTTGACAGGAAGTGACCGCCATGAGACGGCGTATCATCTCTAGTCAACAACTCTCTGTACTTCTGATCTGTAACGTTGACAGGAAGTGACCGCCATGTTCTTTATTTATGTTCTTTATTTATACAGCCCTTTACAACAACCCTTTCGGTGAACCAAAGTGCTTTACAATAGGTGCAAAAAACAATTAAAAATAAATAGAGGCAATAACAACAATAAAAACAATAAAAGCAATGAAAATAATAAAAGCAATAGGAGCAATAAAATACAATAAAATAAAGTAAAACAGAGGAAAAGTAAAAGAGTCACCACACTACTGGGTATTAAAAGCCATCCTAAATAAATATGTCTTCAGTCTAGATTTGAAAAGGCCCAGGTCAGAAATGAGGCGCATTTCAACAGGGAGCTTATTCCAAAGCCTGGGAGCAGCAATGGAAAAGGCTTGATCACCCCAGTGTTTGTATTTTGACCTGGGCACTTCCAGCAAAAGTTGGTTTGACGATCTTAGCGCTCTACCAGGTTCCCGAACAGTTAAAAGCTCAGTTAAGTACACTGGGGCGAGACCATGAAGAGCTTTAAAAACAAACAGTAAAATTTTAAAATCAATCCTATACTGGACGGGAAGCCAGTGAAGGGATTTAAGAACAGGAGTGATGTGCTCTCGTCTGTTAGTGCTGGTTAAAAGACGAGCCGCAGCATTTTGCACCAGCTGGAGGCGACCAAGAGAAACCTGGGAGACACCAACATAGAGAGCATTACAATAATCTAGTCTAGAGCTTATAAGAGCATGGATGGCCATTTCGAGGTTGCGGCGACTTAAAAACATTTTAACTTTGGCCAGGAGACGAAGCTGGAAAAAACTAGTTCGGACAACACTGTTTATTTGTTTGTCGAATTTAAGGTCTGAGTCAAGAAACACTCCCAGATTTCTGACATTTTGACTGAGTGTTGGAAACAAGGTTCCAAAGCCAGTCGTCCCTGTGTCCCCAAACATGATGCACTCTGTTTTACCATCATTAAGGTGAAGAAAATTCTGGGCCAACCACTGCTTAATTTCAGCCACACAGGAAAACAAAGAACTCTGCGCACTTTGACTGTTTGGCTTCACTGGCAGATAAATTTGCAGATCATCAGCATAACAGTGAAAGGAGAGGTTGTTCCTGGCTATAATTGACCCAAGAGGCAACATATACAAAGAAAAAAGAATAGGGCCCAGAATAGACCCCTGTGGGACCCCACAGGAGAGAGGAGCACTTGACGAGGACAAGTCACCAACCATAACAGAGAAGGTTCTGCCGGATAAGTATGATTCAAACCACTTCAGTGCTGTACCGCGAATGCCAACATAATCACACAGGCGTGACAGGAGGACTGAGTGGTCCACCGTGTCAAAGGCAGCTGAGAGGTCAAGTAACACTAACACAACCGGACATTTGGTATCCACTGCCCGTGCAATATCGTTATGTACTTTTAACAGCGCAGACTCAGTGCTGTGACGAGACCTAAACCCAGACTGGAACTTCTCAAGGACTGAGTTGTTTTCCAGAAATGACTGTAATTGATTAAAAACAACTTTTTCTAAAACCTTGGAAAGAAAGGGCAAATGGGAAACAGGTCTAAAATTTGACATCACTGAGGGGTCAAGATTAGGCTTTTTAAGAAGGGGCCTGACCACAGCATGTTTAAAGGAGGCTGGGACAGTTCCTAGTCCAAGACAACTGTTAATAAGAAAAAGTAGACTAGGCCCCACAGTGTTAAAAACCATTTTCAGCACCTTGGGAGGGACAATATCCACTGGGCAATTTGTAGGCTTTAAGGATTTAACAATGTTACTTAGAAAGGAGAGAGAAACCATGTCAAACTGGTTGAACACAGCAGAGTGAGTAGGAGCAACAAGCAAGTCCTTATTAAGATTCAAGTTACAACATTTACTGATGTCTTGTCTGACAGACTCCACTTTGTCAACAAAATAGCAAAGAAACTTCTCACAAGTGGCGATTGAGACATCAGTCAGAGCAGAGGTGCATGGGTTCACAGCAGCATTGATTGTGTTAAATAAAACCCTGGGACAATGATTGCTGCTAGAAATAATGTTAGAGAGGTACTGAGATTTTGCTTCACGTACAGCCTTCTGATAATCAGCAAGGGAAACCCTTAGCATTTCCAGAGACACTTGCAATTTGTCCTTTTTCCATCTGCGTTCTGCCTGCCTGCAGCGTTGCCTAACGGCGGGTGTGGTGTCATTCAACCAGGGATCTGTTCTTGGCTTGGCAGATTTTTGCCTAAAAGGTGCGACCAAATCCAGGATCCCAGTGCAGGTGGAGTGGAAGAAGGAGAGAAAGTCGTCGGGACATGGAGGGGAAACCAAGCCATCCCAGGCAAACAGCTGTGAGTCCTTGAAAGCAGCGGTAAATTCATCGGCTGTGGAGGGAGTGATAATTCGCCGTTGCCAAGATGGAGCAAAAGGTTTGCTCCTTGATTGGGGGGCTATCAGTTCAAAAATAACAGGGAAATGATCTGAGATTGCAGTCTCAGAAATTTCTTTGAGGGAGACTGAGAGCCCAAGGGAAATTACAAGGTCTAATATGTGCCCAAGCTGGTGTGTTTTTTTATCCACTGACTGAGTTAGATTAAAACTTGCCAAAAGACTTTTGAAGTCAGTGGCAAACTGGTCAGACAGACAACACACATGAACATTAAAATCCCCACAAATTAGAAGTTTATCATATTTTGGTAGAACAGCCATGAGACGGCGTATCATCTCTAGTCAACGACTCTCTGTGCTTCTGATCTGTAACGTTGACAGGAAGTGACCGCCATGAGACGGCGTATCATCTCTAGTCAACAACTTCCGTTCTGATTTGCAGCTTTTCAGACTTATTTTGTGGCTGAATATAATTTGTAGCTTCTTAAAATCTGAATGAGGATAGTGATAGTGAGATACTGGCTACAGTGATGAAACAAAACCAGCATCAGATGGACTGTATTCATAATCAATACGCCACAATAATATAAATAACCAGTGCCAATTCATCAGTCAATGAGAATGTGTTTATTTTAATTCATTCAAAATGTCTACTGTGAAAAAGTTTATATCATCTTTTATTTCAGTTCACATTCCTCCTCAATCACCGCCTTATTAAAACATTTATTCTGAAATCTCCCAAGAAAAAAAACTGTATTTACTGTTTTTTTTCTTTAATACTGTCAGACATCAGAGACGGCTGATTAAACTGTCAGCATTACATTAGTGTGCAGCAGTGATTCAGCAGGTTTTACAGGAGGACCAAGACATGAGTATTAAATATGGAATGAGATATTGAAACAGGAAACACTGAAAATGTGCCGGAGGCAGCTGAATGAAATCAGAGATTAAACCTGATCTTACTGAATTAAAAAACTTGTGTTACATAATGATATTTTTTCACAAAAAATGACTGAACAAAAATGAAAAATAAAAGCCCTCAGATGAGTGGGAGTTTCAGCCATGTTGCCGGTGTCTCTCGGTGCTCTGAGTGATGCATTGAGCCGCTGGACGGAGCCCGGCCCAGTCTCTTTATGTTGATATCAGCTCCATCACTCTCATATCTAACACACCTGACTTCATAAATTCCTCAGCTGCTCCGCCTCGCTCCACGCCTCTTCTTCTCTTTCTGTCTTTGTAAAGCTCTTTGTGATGAAAAAATAAACCTGGACTTTGGTTTGAAAAAAAAAGAATCACGCCTGCCTCGATGAGGATCCACTTTCAGACGGGAGAGTTCCTGCTTCAAACACAATACAGAACAAACTGGGACACTGGCACTGCTGCCAAACTGAAATATGACTATTAACAGTAGTGACGGCTGCTGCTGGGGCAACACACTCAAAAGAAAATATATAGATCCAGATATAGATAGATATATAGATATATGTACCTCTCTGAGCTCCTTCTGCGCCACACCCCAACCACAACCTTAAGGTCTTCAGACCAACTGCTGTTGGTGGTGCCAAAAAACCAGACTAAAGTCTTAAGGTGACAGAGCCTTCGCAGCGGCTGGCTCTGGAACAGCCTCCCCCTTCACATTCGATCTTCCCAGTCCCTAGAGACTTTTAAAGCCTCCCTAAAACCTTTCTCTTCCATCATTCAGCCTGACCACGATGATCTCAGGTGTTTTTTGTTTTGTTTTATTTTTGTTTTTAAATTGCTATTTTAATGTTTGCACTGTTTTCTCATCGTTGTTTTCTACATCTATTCTATTTTTATTATTGATATTGTTTTAACTCTGTACCCACCTATGTGCAGCACTTTGGTCGACTGCCGTCGTTTTAAATATGCTCTAGAAATAAATCCTGACTTGACTATATGTATTTATTAAAATAAAAACATGTAATAATAGTAATCAAACATAAGGTCAGGTCAGTGTCAGTGACAGTAATATATAATATAGTATCTCAGATATTAACAGTGGTAATATGAGGGATTATAGCAGGATGTTGCACATTGTATGAAACACATCTATAGAATCAAACGTAGCAACATGTAATGTCTTTAATTACTGATTACATCATTGGTGTAATTATTGTAAATCAAAAATATATTCTGAACCGTAATCAAAGTGACAACATCACAGCAAATTTAAAGGAAGCAGTTCAGGCTGGCCAGTTCACACGGCGTCTCGTCCTAAATCTTTGGTCTGAACTGGGCTCAAAACGGTGGCTCTTGAACTCGCTCATGCGTGCGTCTAAAACAGCGCTGCCAGTGCTGTGTCCAGCTCTCTTTATACATCCATGGTTAGCGCGAGCCCAGCTCATCCACCTTCATGTTGAGAACCGAGTGCAGTCAACTCACACACTCTGAATATCTCACAGAGCCCCTTTGATATAGTGTTATATAAAGCATTTTTTTGCATCAGGGGTTTGAGATTAATTATTATAAATAGCAGTTATTGCTATAATCTCACACTTGAAGATATAAAACATATTTAAAGTCGTAACAGTTGAGTTTTTCTATCAAATTTAACGTTATGTCAGTGTGACTGTTTTATGAATAATATAATTATGATTCTAAAATAAAATATCTGATAGTATTCAATAAACAGATTTAGTTGTCACAGTATTATCGAAAATATTAACAATGGCCATATGAGGAATTATTGCATGATATTAAGCATTTTATTAGACATAATAATAGAATCAAACATAAAGATATGTTTTTTTTAAAGAATTAAATATATAATAATGGGTATAATTATTGCTAGTTTATAATACAGTACAGTAGTAGTCGTGACAATATCACAACACATTTTAAATCAGGAAGATATTTTAATATTGACAGTATATCAAAGGAATATTTTACCCACAAAATTACTGTTTGTAAATTAATCAGTCATCTTTAATTCATATAGAAAACTGTTTTTCTCACATGCCTGCATGTAAAACAGCGTATATAGTGATCGATAAGGAACCACGCTAAACAACAGCAAAACTATATCAAAACATCCATTTAAAAACTCTCACACAACTCACGGCAGACACATGCTTGTTGCTAACAAAAGAAGAAATCTTACTGTTGGAGTCTGGATTTGAAGAGAGCGTAGATGAATTTCATTTTCAGTTCAGTTTTATATTGTAAGTGAAAATGCATCTGTTTGGGAAGCACTGAGCACATGACTGGATAAATGAGACCTGGATTATTCTGCAGGAGTTGTGTGAGAGTTTGTAAACAGATGTTGTGATATAGTTTTGCTGATGTTAATCATCTTGCCCGTTTGATCAATAAATCAATATGTTTGTGGTTTTCCATGGAGGCATGAGAAAAATACAAGTTCTTCATGAATTAAAGGTAACATGGCGTGACTGATGAAAAATACAAATGGTCATTACGTGGGTGAATTATTCCTTTAAAAGGGAATATAGCATTTTATTGTATCCACAAGTGTTTGAGACAAAACATGATTCAAAAAATCCCCCTGAAATGAAACTGATTATTAACATCACTGGCAGATACAGTAACTCTATTCTCACATGTTTTATAGTAAATACATGATTAAAGTCCTAACAATTGAGTTTTATATTAAACACAATGTTAAGTCAGAGTGAACATTTAATAATGAATACAAATATAATTAAATATAATATAATGTAAAAAAAATAAACATATCTGAAATATGTAATAAAAACATTAATACCTGAGACAGTATTATCTCAAATAATGTATGATAGTAGTAGAAGAATAAAATAGGAAAATATAACTTAAGTGGTAATATGAAAGATTGAATACATTATTTTTAAAGCATTTTTTGTCTTGAAAGGTTTTTTAAAAGACATTCAATCGATGAGCAGAGCCAGTCAATGGAAATATGATTATTAGTATCAGTGTCAGTTATAGCAGAGTCAGTTATCTAACAACACAAAACAAACAAAACAAACAAAAATAAGCACATAATTACAACAGTAACTCACTGATGTCAAAATATTTATAATGATATTTTAGATAAATATGATAATTGATAATAATTATTCAGATGCTAAAATACAAACAGATATTTAGTAGTGACAATATTATCACAGCTGATATAAAAGAAAGTTTAAGAATACAGTAATATTGTTTATATAATAGAGTGTATTAACTTTTTTTTGTCTTATATTTTTCTTTTTTTAAGATGTAGTTATTGCTTACATAAATGACAAAATTATAACAAATTAAAAAGAAAACAGAAAAATACAACAGTGGTGGTTACAGTGGTAAAACGAAATAATGAATTATTATTTTTTTGAACATTTTTCAAAAGACATTCAATCTATTAAAAGTTCTTTTAAAAGTTGTTCATGTCTTTTCTGTTTTAATTGTTGACATGGAAAGCACTTTGTAACTCTGATGTATTATTATTATTATTATTATTATTACAACTGAAGGGTTAGGGTTTACTATTACGAAGTAGTAAAACTTGCTATTAAAGTTTAAAAATACTGTAATATTGTTAATATGATAAGAGAGTATATAAAACTTTTTTTGGTAAAACAAAATGATTTTAAGATGTACCCATTGTGAAGAGGAATTATGATTATTAACATTAGTAGCACGTAAAGCAGGGCAGTTATCTTTAATAAAGAAAAAAATCCAAAATGATAATAGTTGATGTGATCCAGGTGACAATGTCTAAAACATGAAAATATAAAAAAAATACATAACAGTCTCACCAGTAACTTTTATATCATAGTCAACTGTTATGAAGTAGTAAAACATAAAGTCAGTGTAAATTTAGTTTTCTGTTGTTTTACTATCCAAATTTATAATATGAAAAAGAATAATAGCATGCGAAGTTGATATAGTCTCTATCAGGCAGTTTATCAAGTTTTTGATAAGATGAACAAAATATAACAATTAGTATATTATGATTTTTAAAAGTAATAAGAACGATACAGTTCGTAGTGTTTTCTTAACAATAAAAGTTTATTAGTATTTTAAATACAGCGCCCCACAGTGCTTCACAGACAATAAATAAAAGCAGCTATGAGCTGAATTATAACTGAGTCACATGTTTATTAAAATGAAACAAGGTTACAAATAAAAAAAACCCGAAAACCGTAAAGAAAGTGTTCTGTGTTAAAGTGTTTGATGTGATTTTCGTCACATGTCGGTCGTCTCGTCTCCGCCACTATGCGTTGACCGTGTACGTCGTCGTCCTGGTATTCATGCGTTGATCCTGGAAGAGATGAATAACAGAATTAGCACCGAGTGCAGAGTGCTGATGTAGACGACACATACACCATAGGAAAAAAAAAACAGTTTGACTGTTGGGAAATGTTTATTGTTTGGAGGTGTTTTTCACTTTTGATGAAAAGTGAACAGTTTCCCCTCGCTCCCAGTTTTTGTGCCGAGCTGGGCTCAACACATCTTGAACCTTTATCATCTTCCTATCTGAGAAAAAAAACTATGTGAACTGGTTTATCAAATAAAACTTAATGTTCTTTTCCTTAAACTCGGCCTTTAGTTGTTAGAAACCCCCTATAAAGAGTTGGGAAACACAATGAGGGGAATAAAAGATGAAACTGAGATGTTACTCACAGGTTCTTATCAACAATAACTTAAATAAGCGGGTAATTTTTCCTTTGTAAATATATACATGTCTTGGAGAATACAAAAAGCAGTTAGTGCCAGTTATGAAAGCACTACAATCTGAATATCTAACCAGAGGCAGTAATGATTTACTAATGTGTGAATAGGTCTGAGTTCGCTCACAGTGTGTGCTAACACAAGCTAAGGTAAATTGCTATTTTAAGTTAATAAACACTTATTCTCATGCCTGCTGACACCCATTGTTTGTCCATTTCTGTGTTGTCATAGTGACAATCACATTACAGTTAGGTGTTGCCATTAGTTCTCCATGTCCCCTGTGTCAATGTTGACTCATTAAAATACAAACAGCTTAATAACTATTAACAATAACCTCTCCGAGCCAACGCACACCCATTTAGATACAACAGACGTCACCCTGCGTTCAGGACACACGAGATGTCTGAAGCAGCAGCTCTGCAACACACACGTCCACGTCAAAGATGTGTTTATGTTGTGTTGTTTAGGTTAGTTTAGTTCACACAACTCAAATACACATTTTTTTTTCTTTTGTAGCTCAAAAACTGGTCAGTGTTGTGTTGTATTTTCATAGTGATAAACGAGCCGTCAGTCCTGTAAATGTCCGTCTGCAGACTGACTGACACCTCGAATCTCTGCTGGTTCTGTTGGAACAGATGAAACACTGTGACTGCATTAATGTAAATGGATGAACTCTGTCCTGCTGCAGGACGAGACTCTTTCCCAGGCGTCACATTACAGCACACAAAGACACAACCAACACACTCTCTGCCCCGTGTGTGTGTCAGAGAGGTTTAACTGTGGTTGTGAGGACCAGATCCTGACACACCACTGTGAGGACATTAGCATTGTGATGTGTCCTTGTGAGGACATTTTGGATTGTTCTCTGTCATATGAAGACATGGGTCCCATGCTAGCCAACTAGCCCACACGGGCTGTCTGTTATGTTCTGAATTTTATTGATTTTAAAATTTTTCTGATCACCTTTAAATCATTAAATGATCAGGAGACTGTGGAATGATGATAGTAATACTATTACTAATAATAATCATTAATATGATATTGATGAGGGCCAGCTCTTGACAGATCACTGTCCTTGTGAGGACATTAAGCTTCACAAGGACCAACTCCTGACAAACCACTTCCTTGTGAGGACAGTTGTGCATTGTTATGTCTTTGTTAGCATGTGATGTGACGTGTCTTTGTAAGGACATTATCCTTGCGATGTCCCTTTCCAAGGACATTAGCATATTTTTCTGTCTTTGTGAGGACATTTACATTATGATGTCCCTTTCGAGGACATTATGATTGTGATGTGTCTTTTTGAGGTCATTAGCATATTTTTCTGTCTTTGTGAGGACATCAGTGTTGTGATGTCCCTTTCTTATCATTTTGATGTGTCCTCATAGATGTTGTATAGTGATGACTTACGTACGGTTTTCCAATGGGCCCATCGAAGCGGCCATGTGTGGTGTACAGAGGGATGTCGTCTCTGCTGGCCATGTGGTCGTAGGGACTTTCTTTGTGGCGCTTCCTGAAGCAGCAGCACCAAACCAGCTGCAGAGGAAGAACAGATGTTGTTTGTACCGTTAGCATGAGTCAGTGTAACAGGAATGCTAACAGCGGTTTCCCCAGGTGTGCTGACACTAGTACGCTAACATGACAAGCCAGCAGCTAGTGAGTGCATGGAAAGTGAAACTGATGTAAGCACTTTGAAAACAAGTGATCAGCTGGAGACTGATTCTTTAAAAAAAAAAAGAAAATCATCAGTGGGCCGACCGACCTGTTGACCGAACTCCCCGACTCTGGGAGCTGTACTGCTCCATATCTGCCGACTCATTACAGTATCATGGACATCTGGAGTAAAGTATAATATATAGTTCTGTTCTGATTAAGTTATGAATGGCCATGGAAATTTTATTTTACATCCTTGAAAAGTCTGAAATTGAAATTTTGAACCTCATGTATGTGACTCACCAGTCCGGACAGCAGCAGGAACAGCAGCAGCAGAGCCACAGCAGCTAGGACCAGCAGAGCGATCGCCCACCCAGGTACGCCGCTGCGGGCCGAGGCCGGGGCCGAGGTCGCACTCTGCGACGTGGTTGTGTTATTTGTGGAACCTGGTGTGCTGCTGGCTGTTGTGGCACCATTTCCTGTTGCCGTGGTATCATTAGATGTCGTTCCAGTGGATGGAGAGTTGTGAGTCTCGGTACCGGGGGAAGCTGTTGCATGGTTTGAGGTGTTTTCGGTGTTTGAGGAGGTGGATGAAGAGTGGACGTTAGTGTTGTTGCTGGTGGAAACTGTTTCGGTATTTGAGGCAGTGGATGTAGAGTTGTTGTGAGCGGCGTTGCTGGTGGGAGCTGTTTCATCATGTGGTGTGTTTTCAGTGTTTGGGACGGTGGATGAAGAGTGGTCGTTAGCACTGCTGCTGGTGGAAACTGTTCCAGTGTTTGAGGCAGTGGATGTAGAGTTGTTGGGAGCGGTGTTGCTGGGGGGAGCTGTGTCATCATGTGCAGTGTTTCCGGTGTTGTTGGTGTTTGATACAGTGGTTACAGAGTGGACATTGTTAGTGTTGTTGCTAAGGGTAACTTCTCCATTGAGTCTGGTGTTATCGGTGTTTGACACGCTGGATGAAGATGAAGATGAAGACTGGACGTGATTGTTGTTGCTGAAGGAAACTGTTTCGTGGTTTGCGATGTTTTCAGTGTTTGACGCGCTGGATGACGATGAAGACGAAGACTGGACGTGATTGTTGTTGCTGAAGGAAACTGTTTCGTGGTTTGCGATGTGTTCGGTGTTTGACGCGCTGGATAACGATGAAGACGAAGACTGGACGTGATTGTTGTTGCTGAAGGAAACTGTTTCGTGGTTTGCGATGTGTTCGGTGTTTGACGCGCTGGATGACGATGAAGACGAAGACTGGACGTGAGTGTTGTTGCTGAAGGAAAATATTTTGTGGTTTGCGATGTTTTCGGTGTTTGTTGTGCTGGATAAAGATGAAGAGTCGACGTTAACGTTGTTGTTGGAGGAAACTGTTTCATGGTTTGCGGTGTTGTATGTGTTTTTCATGGCAGATGACAATGAAGAAGAAGAGTGTATGGGAGCGTTGTTGCCGAGGAAAACCGTTTCATTGTTTATGGCGTCTGGCGTCAACCAGATGACAGTGGTTCTGTTTGTTATGTGTTCAGTGCCGTTTGGAAAAGTTCTTATCACGCTATAGTGGATTGTTGTTATGTTTTGTATTGAGATTGTTTCACTGGCGGAGTTTTCTGAAGCGTTTTCATCATGCATGTCGTGCATCTCGTGCATCTCGTGCATGTCGTGCTCCTCATGCATGTCGTGCATGTCATCCATGTCATCCATGTCGTGCATGTTGTGCATGTCGTGCATGTCATCCATGTCATCCATGTCATCCATGTCGTGCATGTCGACGTAAGCTTCCTCTGTGTGGTTACAGGTGGTGTTGAACATGATGAGGTCGGGATCAGATGGGGTGGCTGTGGCAGGTGCAGGTGATGTTGATGTGAGGTCAGTGGTGTTGCCAAAAATGTCATCACTGCTGTTAAATGATGGTGAGGTGGTTGTTGGGTCATGGAACTCGTGAGAAGACACTAAAGAATGAGAAGAAGAAGAAAAAATTATGTTCATCCTTCATGTGTTGTTGTTATCCTGCAGCAGAAAATTAATATTCAACATTCTGATAATCGATTATTAACTGTATTTGTTGAATCAGGCAGAGTGTCTCAGATTGTTCTGTTTTGTTTCACTGTTTGGGCTGTTTGTTTAACAAAATAAGACATTGAAGATAAACTACAACTGAGAAACTATGGTGGATATTTGGTACCATTCCCGTAACCGTTTATCCCGTTAGGGGTCGCAGGGGGTGGAGCCTATCCCAGCTGACACTGGGTGAGAGGCAGGGTTCACCCTGGACAGGTCACCAGACTATCACAGGGCTGACACATAGAGACAGACAACCATTCACACTCACATTCACACCTACGGACAATTTAGAGTCACTAATTAACCTGCATGTCTTTGGACTGTGGGAGGAAGCTGGAGCACCTGGAGGAAACCCACGCTGACACGTGGGGAGCCCTTCTGTGCAGAGTTTGCACAGAAGGGCTCCCCACCCAGGGTTCGAACCAGAAATCCTCTGGCTGTGAGGCAACAATGGTAACCACTCTATCACCGTGCCGCCCGTTTCACTGTTTGGACTGTTGTTTGAATAAAATAAGACATTGACGATAAACTACAACTGAGAAACTGTCGTGAATATTTTGTACCTTCTCCCAATATTTTAGAGAACCAGCAGAATATGATATAATGAGAATTCTGTAAAACTTCAATTAAAAGCCCAGTCTCTTTTACTAGCCTGGTGTGGCTTCACTTTTTGACAAACAAAGGCCTGTCTCGATTAGAATTTGTGAGTATGGAGATGCCTCACATCGTTAGCTCGGTTATTTTCTCCACAATTCAATTATTCAGTTCATTTTACTGAAACCATGTGCACCAGAGAAGACCATAATTCATTCAGATTGCCAGCACAAAATAACAAGTGGTGACTCCCTTTATCTGAAGCAGTCATAAAGTCAAATTATGTGTCCATTCCTCTATTACCCTCTAAATTATTCATATTTCTTTAGTCTGTAAGGGTCCTCAGATCAAATGAATGATTCATATAGACCCTTTTACTGTTAGTAAACAGTATGACTTCTTTTGGTGGGCGGGGCTTAGCTGGAGGCAAAACAATCCTCCACAGACATTAGCTAGCGTTAGCTAACAAGTTGTGTTGTCTTGTTTTAGACGATGGAGGAAGATGATGTGAGTGGTGTGTTCAGAAACACTCATTGTGAGTGTGGGAGCGCACTCTGACACAAACTGGAGCGTTGATAAATTGGGAGCGCTGTCTGAATGTAGCGTTGGGTTATCCAGAGCAGCGCACTCTCAGAGTGGCAGAGCGCACTCTGGACACTCTGTCTGTGGAGACGGAGCAGCAGAGCGCCGAGCGGAGTGAATGTGTGATTAACTTAACCGTTGGTTCATTCATGTAGAAATATAACGCTGCGTTTCTTCCACCAACAGGGCTCTCATTTTAGTGTAGAGCGTCAGACTGAATTTACCAACGCACCATGTCAGGTCACTCACTCTCCGGGACCGCCAGTGTTACTTGAATAAGTAAACACTGACCAACGGGACCAGACTGGCCGACCCGTGTGCTCTCACTCAGTGGATGGATGATGTCACAGGAAGCCAATCTTACAAAGGAGGACCACACTTGTTTGTTTTGCTATGGAAGCTAACGTTAGCTAATGTGCTAAAAAGTTAGCGTTGCAGAGAAATCCAATCTTCCTCTTAATCCCTCCCCAGTTTCTGATGAGGTGGACATGATAACCCTTAATACACATAACCTTATTCATCCCTACAACAGGAAATACTTTTTCCCTAACCTGATATGAAGTGTGCGCTGCACATGTGAGCATTTTTGATGATGGCCTCCGTCCAGTCCTTTGGTCTTATCACATTTAACCATAGTTGAGAGTTACGACACGTTTATGTTTTATGCCGCCTACGGCACTTTATCCTGTTAAAACAATCCTCACAACTTGGATTATTTTTTTATGAAAAACCCTTTTGATTCTTTTGAAGGACCCTTACAGACTGAAGGAATCTGAATAACTTACAGAGTAATCCAGGAATGGACACATAATTTGACTATATGACCGCTTCAGAGCTAACGTAGGGAGTCACCACTTCTATTTTTCGTCTCCTGTTTACCAGGTGGGTAAATCTGAATGAATTATTATCTGGTGCTCATAGTTTCAGTAAAATGAACTTATGAAATTATGGAGAGTCTCACAACGTGTAGCATCTCCATATTAACAAAAGTTTAAACATTTATATTTGTATGCATGATCTAAGCAGCTAACTAACATTAGCTTAAATGGGAAGCCAGCAACCTGGTTTTATAGAAGAACCTCTGTAAAAATTACCTGCTTTTAATTAAAGTTTAACAGTAGTTGGTTAACTCTGGAGGGGAGACACAGGGAGGTAAAAAATCAAAACGCAATCAGTTGTCTGAGAAGTTGTGTCTCGGAAGCTGTAGTATGGATTCTACTCCACAAAGTCCATCAGTATGGAGGCCGTTGTGCTTTCCATCAAAGCGTCTATGTCCTCTGAAGTGTCTCCCAGTATAAAGACTGCTGGCTCTAGAGGCAGGTCCACCCGCCATGATTTACTTAAACTCAGTTTCCTCCCAATGTTTATCCAATTTTGGACAATCCCAAAAACTAAGGGTGTGGTCGCCAGTTTTCTTCATTGCCTCCAGCATAATTCAGAGGTGTTGCTCTATCTTGTCACCATAAGAGGGCTCTTAAATACTCTCATTTTAGTTTTCCACTGAGACTCCTTCCAGGTTGGGCTACTTATTAGCTTGTGACCCTCCTGGCACGTTTTTTCCCCACACGTCATCTGTAACTATAAACTTATTTCTAATTCCCATTTCTTTTTCGTTTCCATAGTGTTTCCTGATTATATATTATATTATATATTGATTCAGATTCAGATTCAGCTTTATTTGTGTCCCTGTAGGGCAATTAGTGTTGCAGCAAGTAAAAAAAAGACATAAAAAATGTACAAGACATACAATTAAAAGTCTAAGAGACAGTGTGCTGAAACAACATCAGTAGCAGCGACTCAAATAGCCCATACAAGATAGGGAAAGTGCAAAGAGTGCGTAATTATCAATTTCTGCCAACATCAATAACACCACATGGAGACAAAAGCAAAAGGGCTATCAGATTCTTTTTTATCCCTCCCTCCATAGTCAGCAGAAAAATCCTTTCTTAACAGTTTACATATCTGCTCCCAGTCTGCTGCATGTGTCAGTAAGTAGTGTCGAATTTGAAGAAATCTAAAAAAGGATCCATCCCTGGCAGGCCAAATTCTCTATAGATGTTCATATGGTTTCAATTCACTACAGAAAAGCTGATCTACAGTAATTAACCCTTATCCACCCCTGTCTTAAAACCACAATCTGTTTTACGAGGCAAGAATTCTGGAAGAGCTGCCATCTTTAATGCTTTGGCTAAGGAGCTAATGTATTTGTCATATTTTTATAATAAAAAGCCGATCCTTGGCACTGTGTGATGATACGATATTGCCACACAAAAATATTGTGATACTTTGCCGTATTGATTTTTTCCCCACCCCTACAGCTCATCCAGGAGGACAGTCTTAGAGGTGTTGAAGGGATTAGAGCAGATTGAATCAGATTGTGATGTTAATTAGTCTGTTCAGAGTTTACTGAGCTCTGTTCACACTCGTCACTCAGATGTCTTGATTGGCTATGACCCATTGTTTCAGGCTGGCCTTATGTAGTTGTGTAAAACCTGAAGTTCTGTTTTCACTGTGCAGTGATTAAAACTTCATCTGAACCAGACAATAAAATGCTGAACATCCAAACAGAGACGAACGAAACTGAACCGAGTATCTTTGTTAAAATCATCAGATCAGCGTGGTCGATTCTTCTTTGCATGTCTTCTTTTATACTTCTTCTTCAAAACTCATCAGAAAGATTCAGTATCCAACAAACAGGGTGGAGGGTACGAACATTCAAAAACCTTTTACAGGTGACGGATCAAAAAATCAAACTGAAGCAAGAACCAGACAGGAGGTCTGGACACTGTATGAAAATTAGTTTTAACTGTGCAACGTTTCAATCTAACAGAGATCATTGTCAGGCTTTTTGAAATCAGCATATCAAAGCAGATAATAATAAATGTCAATAATTCGAAATAAATAATTAATATTGCTTGCTCTGCTTTGTGATGGTGAAAAGTGCCTGACGGAGATCTCTGTTAGATTGACTGGGAGCTTTTCATACAGTGTGCTGATCTCCTGTCTGGTTCTTTCAGCGTCCAACAAAGTCATCAAATCTTCATTATTCAGAATATTCTGTCCAAATTATTCACCTCCGTCACTGAACACTGAGAAATAACTCAAACTAATTTCAAACTCTGCCTGAGTTTAAACTTCACATCCATCCAACAACTACATGTCCAATCATACAGGAGAGTTTGGCAGACACCTTTCAGTATTTTCAGATGTTTAATAGACCGAACAGTTTCTCAGTTATTTTAGAATTTAATCAACAGATTAATAAATAATAGAAAAAAACAATAAGTTTACAATATGAGACACTTACTGACCCTCCTGCACCTGAAAACCCTCCCCAGGTGTTTTCTTCTCTGTTGTGTAAACTGATCTCTAATCTCTTAACATATTTAGTTTAAGAGAGATAGAAGTTTTTGTCACCTAGAAATTCAGTTTCCATTCTCCCTGAGCTTCAGTGAAACAAACCTTCAGTTTTAAAAGCTTCAGGTGAGCTGAGATTATTTTTCTTACCTGAGGCGGCGATGCTGAGAGCGATCCAGAGTGCGAGCAGTGTCTCCATCTTTCTGCAGGAAATCCAACAGTTTGTGACAAAGATCTCAGTGTGAGCAGCTGCTGGAGTCTGTTTCCACCCGGAGAAAGACTCCTTTATACACCTGCCTCGCCTGCACACAGGTGGAGGAGGAGGAGGAGGAGGGAGGGGAGGGGCTGACTCGCTTCCATCATGCCCAGCAGGAGCAGGGCTCCACTCCGTGGTCACAGTTTGCAGGTAAAGACCCGTTGTACAGTTCCCTGGTTACTTTAAATGTAATTCATTGATACAGAGATTAATTTATTTATCCTCTTCACCAAACTGTGTCCAGGATCTTATATGTGTCAGCAGTATAGAGACAACAAATGGACCTCCTGACCTCGGGTGAAGGGACGTTTTATTTGGGCTGCAACTGATGGTGGTTTTCACAAATGTATCCTCTTTCACAGAGTCACAGTTTCAAATCTCTCTGATTTTTACCAATTAATTTTCAAAACTTCGGAATATTTTACATCATTTCAAAGACTTTAGTCACATTAGTTTAAACTGGGTCGGCCTGTATACAGTCATACATTGTTAAACACTAGGGTTGAACCAAATACTCACATTAAGTACATTAAGTATCTGGTACAGATAACAAACTTTATATGAATACAGATACTCAATGAGCACCAAGTCATTTGTATGTAAAAAGTTTTCTAATCATTTATAAATACCACAACTTCTGATCAATCCATATCAATATCAGGCTTAAAATAACAACTTCTGATTAGTTCCCACCCACTTCCAATACAAACCCCACCCACTTTTGGTCCAGAGTACAGACTACAGATACAGATAATTTAGTCAGTTAAACAGATACAGATAATGGCGTCCTCGCTCATCGCGGGCACTCCCCTCGGTATTAAAGGGTTAACACTTTCCCCGCTAGTGTATTATTATTAGTTTCCAGACACCACCAGTATCTTTGATCATATTCACTGACATTCAAGATGTGTCACAGCGCCCCCTATCTTATAACAGTGAAAACACGGATTCATAAATGACAGAAAATCTTAGCAATGGTGGAGATAGTGATAAACACACACATCCCAGGCATTTGTAGAGAAGCAAACTGCTAGCACTTGCTAACTTAACTTGCTCATTAGACGTCCCAGCTGCCAACTAGCTGCAGATGCCAATAGATCAGCATACTTCACAAAGCATCAAGGCCACGCCCCTTTTTGGTAGATAGAAGATCCTGTAGAAGTTAATGCACTCTGACCTTTTTGGATTATAATTTTTGCAAGTTTATTTCTTGTTAGACAGACCTTACCTGAACTCTTTATAAATTATTATCTGGGCACTGATCGATCACTCTTGAAAACTGTGACAATTCAAATCAAGTCCTACAAAAAAAAAAACCTCAACATTATAACTTATTGACACTAATTTTATTTCTGGGATTTATATGCATGAAATAAAAAAATATTTTTATCTGCCTTCATTTTTTAACTTCTAATTTTAACTTTTCCTGTGCTGAAAACACCGCTGTCCCAGGCAAGAATTCACAACTTGAGACAATAAGAAAATGTTTTAAAACCTTCAACATATAAAACTAACAGGAGTTTAAAAATATATTTTTTGTCTCAGATTTTTTATCAGATTTAGCTATAGCTATATCACAATAATAATAATAATAGTTATTATTATTATTATTATTATTATTAGTATTAGTATTAGTATTACTAAATTTGTGTGTTCTCAGTGTTAAAATGAAAAGAAATATTGAAGTTTTGGAAAACTTGACCCAGTGGTAATATGTAGATAATAAACAGTGGAGGGCCAAGAATGGACCCTTGAGGAATGCCGCAGGTGATATTAGCATGGCAGGAGGAGACATTCCCAGTTAATACTGAGAAGGTTCTGTTATTTAGATAAGACTAAACCAGTCTAAAGTATCCCCAGTCACACCTACCCTGTTCTCCAGTTGATCAGTTAATATGCCACGATCTACAGTGCCATAAACAGCAGACAGGTTGAGAAACACCAAAAACAGTCCAACAACCACCATTGAATTCATCCTAATATCTTTAAAACTTTTGTGTCACTTCCTGGTTTCCAAAAAGGTGTGAATACTTAATATATTTTGATAAATTCATGGTCAACTCGGTAGTCTTCCTAAATCCAAACTAATAAGTATTATGATTTGAAAATTAGTATTTTGCTCTGAGCAACTGAAAAATAAAATGGTCCCTCACTACGACTGCTGTGAAATTAATAAATGTAATAACAATAACAACAACAATAACATTACGATAATTTCAAAATTAAATAAATGTTTAGAGCTAAGAAAATAGTGTGTACAGAGGCAAAATAAAAATATATTACTTTGGTCAGCTCTGTCAGATCTTACCTCTGACACCCATCATGTATGCTGCAAAGCCTCTGGGGCAAATTGTAATTTGTGATATTGGGATTTATGAATAAAATTGAATTGAATTAATAAAGAAAATAAAATCACTGAGAGGTTGGCACATAACGAAGTTTAATTGTCAAGACTTAAATCTTTTCAAAATATATTTTCCAGCCTTATTGACGAGTGAAAATAAAAAAATAAGGCTTGTTTTAGTGCTTAAGAAATGAGTGTTGAACATCTACAGCTGTCTGCATCATGATATCTGGTGATTCAATCAAGTCATGTACACTTAATGTAATCACCAGGTGTCGTTAGGCTGTAAGTGTCTGTTAATAACCAACTTGTTGACAGCTCACTCTTTAATTTACAGGCCGAGATTTAACTGGCGACGATGGTCTGACGCTATTTGACTATAACAGTGCTGCATCAACCTTCCTCTGATGCTAATCTATCAGTCGTAACTGTCACTAGCATTATTTAGAGATTTCATATTCAGGATCTGATGTGCCTCAGATCTCAGTCTGTTCGTTTCACGACACAACAGCTTTTCAACATTTTCCTGTTTCTCTCCTGATGTGACGGTGCTTTTCTCTGTTGGCTGTGAAACGACGCCGGTCTGGTCCAAGTGTGATACAAGTGACGTTTCAATGGTCACAGCCAACACTGGATGTTAAATTAGAAATACAGGGAACATATTATAAATAATGTGAGACATGTTTTGGGATATTTGAAACAAAAGCCAAAATGTATGTAATATATAAACATGGTGTTGATTTCAAACCTTTTTCAGGCCTGAAAAACAGATTTTTCGTTTCTTTTCTTTTTTTTTTTTTAATTTTAATTAACAATTTTATTGTTGTTCTTTTTTTTATATTGCATACATTTAACAAGGAAAAAACTGATAAAAAAAGATACCTCGTGACAAAAGAACAGAAACAAAACCAAACCAAACAAAATGGACCAAAAAGGAAGGAGGAAAAAGGATGAATGCAAGGGTGACATCAAGAATGTTATGTAAAATGCATTGGACCTCATACATACATTGTATAAACGCATTTTAAACTGTAGGCTACTGTTTTAAAACTGTACAGACAGTGTCCCAGTGGTTCTCAGAGTCTTTTAACAGGTAGGCCGCCTGTTGCATGTTTCGCAGTTTCCGGTGGAACAGGCTGTTTATGCTTTTTCCAGTTTAGAACAATTAACCTTCGAGTAGACGAGCAACGAACATCCACAGGTGGTCATTGAAAACAGTTTTTCTAATTTCAGAGCTTTTCCAGGAATTTCATGACTGTGGGAACTCAATTACACTATTTGAGCTGCCTGACTCACAGTTTTTGATTTTTCTGCTTTTAAAGAAGCAACAGACCCTTCAGCTGTCTCTGAAAGGCTGAAACACAAACAGTATACACTCAGTTGCCTTCACACATTCCTATCAACATCACTGATGCTACTCACTGACATACTCCACATTTGGAGCTACTTATTATAAAAAAAAAACAACACATTTTTCATTCACATCCACTCTGTCCGTTCTGAATTAGTCATGGCCCGGGAGCCAATTATGACAATACCAATATCAATGACAATGTTTAATTTAAATAAACATTTTTTTATATTGTGATTCATTTAATTTTTTAAAATGTCAATCTCTTTTTTGATTACTTTTGTAATCTGATTACTGTTTAATATTATTTTCATGTGGAACAATCCACTGATTATTTTCTTCTACAATTCTTAGTTGATTGTTTGGTTTGTAAAAATATTGAAAATAGTAAGAAATGTTAGTAACAATAATTCCAAGCCCAATGTGACACCTTCACAATGTTTGTTTTGTCCTACCAACAGTTCAAACCTCACAGTGTCCACTGAGAATAATCCTGGCAACTGGACAAATCTGATGATGAGCCCTGGTAAGGGCAAAGTATAGCATAAATAACTATGGTATAGTAAGTTGTAAAAATCAAAGTAGGGCATAAAATCAGTGTAGTAGTATAGTATGCCATAAAATTCATTCCATGTCAAAAGTCACAGTATCAGTCATTAAAAAAATCAGAAGGAGTCATGAAGAAACTCTAGTTTTGTATGTCATATATGTTTTTAAACATCCATTGTATAGTATGTCATGAGAAAATACAGTTGCTCATACAAATGGCACAGTGAAGTGTATCATAAAGTCATTTTAGGGTATATGAAAAAATAGCATGTCATGAAAATTCATACTATGTCATAAAAAAGTTACTAAAAGTCATAGCATAGCATGTTGAAAAAAGGTAAGGTATACCATATTGAGGAAACTGCTAAAAAGAGTCATAGTATAGCATGTTGAAATAATGGCTAAGAAAAGTCATAGTATAGAATGTCGAAAAAAGTTATTATAGCATGTTGAAAAAAACTTCTAAAAAAGTCATAGTATAGCACGTTGAAAAAAGTCATAGTATAGCATGTGGAAGAACGGCTAAGAAGTTACACTATAGCATGTATAGCTAAAAAAGTCTTACTATAGCATGTCTAAAAAAGTCATAGAATAGAATGTGGAAAACACTGCTAAAGTCATAGTATAGCATGTCGAATAAAGTCATAGTATAGCGTGTCGAAAAAAGTCATAGTATAGCATGTCGAAAAAAAAACTGCAAAGTCATAGCGTGTCGAAAAAAGTCATAGTATAGCATGTCAAAAAAACTGCTAAAAAAGTCATAATATGGCATATCGAGAAAAAAACTGCAAAAAGTCAGTGTGTCGAAAAAAGTCATAGTATAGCATGTCAAAAAACTTCTAAAAAAGTCATAGTATAGCATGTCAAAAAAACTGCTAAAAAGATCATAGTATAGCATGTTGAAAAAAGTCATGGTATAGCATGTCAAATAAAGTCATAGTATAGCGTATCGAAAAAAGTCATAGTATGGCATGTCAAAAAAGTCATAGTATAGCATGTTGAAAAAAAACTGCTAAAAAAGTCATAGTATAGCATGTCGAAAAAAACTGCTAAAAAGATCATAGTAAAGCATGTTGAAAAAAGTCATAGTATAGCATGTCGAATAAAGTCATAGTATAGCATGTTGAAAAAAGTCATAGTATAGCATGTCAAAAAAACTGCTAAAAAAGTCATGGTATAGCATGTCGAAAAAAACTGCTAAAAAGATCATAGTAAAGCATGTCGAAAAAAGTCATAGTATAGCATGTCGAATAAAGTCATAGTATAGCATGTCGAAAAAAGTCATAGTATGGCATGTTGAAAAAAGTCATAGTATAGCATGTCAAAAAAACTGCTAAAAAAGTCATGGTATGGCATGTCGAAAAAACTGCTAAAAAAGTCATAGTATAGCATGTCGAAAAAAACTGCTAAAAAGATCATAGTATAGCATGTCGAAAAAAACTGCTAAAAAAGTCATGGTATAGCATGTCAAAAAAAACTGTTAAAAAGGTCATAATATAGCGTGTCGAAAAAAGTCATAGTATAGCATGTCAAAAAAACTGCTAAAAAAGTCATAGTATAGCATGTTGAAAAAAACTGTTAAAAAAGTCATAGTATAGCATGTTGAAAAAAGCTGCTGAAAAGGTCATAGTATAGCATGTCCAAAAAAACTGCTAAAAAAATCATAGTATAGCATGTTGAAAAAAGCTGCTGAAAAGGTCATAGTATAGCATGTCGAAAAAAACTTAAAAAGGTAATAGTATGGCATGTCGAAAAAAACTGCTAAAAAAAGTCATAGTATAGCATGTCGAAAGAAGTCATAGTATAGCATGTCAAAAAACTGCTAAAAAAGTCATAATATAGCATGTGGAAAAAAGCCGCTGAAAAGGTCGTAGTATGGCATGTCGAAAAAAACTGCTAAAAAAGTCATAGTATAGCATGTCGAAAGAAGTCATAGTATAGCATGTCAAAAAACTGCTAAAAAAGTCATAATATAGCATGTGGAAAAAAGCCGCTGAAAAGGTCGTAGTATGGCATGTCGAAAAAAACTGCTAAAAAAGTCATGGTATAGCGTGTCGAAAAAGTCATAGTATAGCATGTTGAAAAAAGTCATAGTATAGCATGTCAAAAAAACTGCTAAAAAAGTCATGGTATGGCATGTTGAAAAAAACTGCTAAAAAAGTCATAGTATAGCATGTCGAAAAAAACTGCTAAAAAAGTCATAGTAAAGCATGTCGAAAAAAGCTGCTAAAAAGATCATAGTATAGCATGTCGAAAAAAACTGTTAAAAAGGTCATAGTATGGCATGTCGAAAAAAGTCATAGTATAGCATGTCGAAAAAAACTGCTAAAAAAGTCATGGTATAGCATGTCGAAAAAAGTCATAGTATAGCATGTTGAAAAAAGTCATAGTATAGCATGTCAAAAAAACTGCTAAAAAAAGTCATGGTATCGCATGTTGAAAAAAACTGCTAAAAAAGTCATAGTATAGCATGTCGAAAAAACTGCTAAAAAGGTCATAGTATAGCATGTCAAAAAAAGTCATGGTATAGCATGTTGAAAAAAGTCATAGTATAGCATGTCGAAAAAAACTGCTAAAAAGATCATAGTATAGCATGTCGAAAAAAACTGTTAAAAAGGTCATAGTATGGCATGTCGAAAAAAGTCATAGTATAGCATGTCGAAAAAAACTGCTAAAAAAGTCATGGTATAGCATGTCGAAAAAAGTCATAGTATAGCATGTTGAAAAAAGTCATAGTATAGCATGTCAAAAAAACTGCTAAAAAAAGTCATGGTATAGCATGTTGAAAAAAGTCATAGTATAGCATGTCGAAAAAAACTGCTAAAAAGATCATAGTATAGCATGTCGAAAAAAACTGCTAAAAAAGTCATAATATAGCATGTGGAAAAAAGCCGCTGAAAAGGTCGTAGTATGGCATGTCGAAAAAAACTGCTAAAAAAGTCATAGTATAGCATGTCGAAAGAAGTCATAGTATAGCATGTCAAAAAACTGCTAAAAAAGTCATAATATAGCATGTGGAGAAAAGCCGCTGAAAAGGTCGTAGTATGGCATGTCGAAAAAAACTGCTAAAAAAGTCATAGTATAGCATGTCGAAAAAAACTGCTAAAAAAGTCATGGTATAGCGTGTCGAAAAAGTCATAGTATAGCATGTTGAAAAAAGTCATAGTATAGCATGTCAAAAAAACTGCTAAAAAAGTCATGGTATGGCATGTTGAAAAAAACTGCTAAAAAAGTCATAGTATAGCATGTCGAAAAAAACTGCTAAAAAAGTCATAGTAAAGCATGTCGAAAAAAGCTGCTAAAAAGATCATAGTATAGCATGTCGAAAAAAACTGTTAAAAAGGTCATAGTATGGCATGTCGAAAAAAGTCATAGTATAGCATGTTGAAAAAAGTCATAGTATAGCATGTCAAAAAAACTGCTAAAAAAAGTCATGGTATCGCATGTTGAAAAAAACTGCTAAAAAAGTCATAGTATAGCATGTCGAAAAAACTTAAAAAAGGTCATAGTATAGCATGTTGAAAAAAGCTGCTGAAAAGGTCATAGTATAGCATGTCGAAAAAAACTGCTAAAAAAGTCATAGTATAGCATGTCGAAAAAAACTTAAAAAAGGTCATAGTATAGCATGTTGAAAAAAACTGCTAAAAAAGTCATAGTATAGCATGTTGAAAAAAACTTAAAAAAGGTCATAGTATAGCATGTTGAAAAAAACTGCTAAAAAAGTCATAGTATGGCATGTTGAAAAAAACTTAAAAAAGTCATAGTATAGCATGTCGAAAAAAACTGCTAAAAAGGTCATAGTATAGCATGTCGAAAAAAACTGCTAAACAAAGTCATGGTATAGCATGTCGAAAAAAAGTCATAGTATAGCATGTCGAAAAAACTGCTAAAAAAGTCATGGTATGGCATGTTGAAAAAAGTCATAGTATAGCATGTCGAAAAAAACTGCTAAAAAGATCATAGTATAGCATGTCGAAAAAAACTGCTAAAAAAGTCATAGTATAGCATGTGGAAAAAGTCATGGTATGGCATGTCGAAAAAAACTGCTAAAAAAGTCATAGTATAGCATGTCGAAAAAACTGCTAAAAAGATCATAGTATAGCATGTCGAAAAAAACTGCTAAAAAAGTCATAATATAGCATGTGGAAAAAAGCCGCTGAAAAGGTCGTAGTATGGCATGTTGAAAAAAACTGCTAAAAAAGTCATAGTATAGCATGTCGAAAGAAGTCATAGTATAGCATGTTGAAAAACTGCTAAAAAAGTCATAATATAGCATGTGGAAAAAAGCCGCTGAAAAGGTCGTAGTATGGCATGTCGAAAAAAACTGCTAAAAAAGTCATAGTATAGCATGTCGAAAAAAACTGCTAAAAAAGTCATGGTATAGCGTGTCGAAAAAGTCATAGTATAGCATGTTGAAAAAAGTCATAGTATAGCATGTCAAAAAAACTGCTAAAAAAGTCATGGTATGGCATGTTGAAAAAAACTGCTAAAAAAGTCATAGTATAGCATGTCGAAAAAAACTGCTAAAAAAGTCATAGTAAAGCATGTCGAAAAAAGCTGCTAAAAAGATCATAGTATAGCATGTCGAAAAAAACTGTTAAAAAGGTCATAGTATGGCATGTCGAAAAAAGTCATAGTATAGCATGTCGAAAAAAACTGCTAAAAAAGTCATGGTATAGCATGTCGAAAAAAGTCATAGTATAGCATGTTGAAAAAAGTCATAGTATAGCATGTCAAAAAAACTGCTAAAAAAAGTCATGGTATCGCATGTTGAAAAAAACTGCTAAAAAAGTCATAGTATAGCATGTCGAAAAAACTTAAAAAAGGTCATAGTATAGCATGTTGAAAAAAGCTGCTGAAAAGGTCATAGTATAGCATGTCGAAAAAAACTGCTAAAAAAGTCATAGTATAGCATGTTGAAAAAAACTTAAAAAAGGTCATAGTATAGCATGTTGAAAAAAACTGCTAAAAAAGTCATAGTATAGCATGTTGAAAAAAACTTAAAAAAGGTCATAGTATAGCATGTTGAAAAAAACTGCTAAAAAAGTCATAGTATGGCATGTTGAAAAAAACTTAAAAAAGTCATAGTATAGCATGTCGAAAAAAACTGCTGAAAAGGTCATAGTATAGCATGTCGAAAAAAACTGCTAAACAAAGTCATGGTATAGCATGTCGAAAAAAAGTCATAGTATAGCATGTCAAAAAAACTGCTAAAAAAGTCATGGTATGGCATGTTGAAAAAAACTGCTAAAAAAGTCATAGTATAGCATGTTGAAAAAACTGCTAAAAAAGTCATGGTATGGCATGTTGAAAAAAGTCATAGTATAGCATGTCGAAAAAACTGCTAAAAAGATCATAGTATAGCATGTCAAAAAAAACTGCTAAAAAAGTCATGGTATAGCATGTCGAAAAAAGTCATAGTATAGCATGTTGAAAAAAGTCATAGTATAGCATGTTGAAAAAAGTCATAGTATAGCATGTCGAAAAAAACTGCTAAAAAGGTCATAGTATAGCATGTCGAAAAAAACTGCTAAACAAAGTCATAGTATAGCATGTCGAAAAAAAGTCATAGTATAGCATGTCAAAAAAACTGCTAAAAAAGTCATGGTATGGCATGTTGAAAAAAACTGCTAAAAAAGTCATAGTATAGCATGTCGAAAAAACTGCTAAAAAAGTCATGGTATGGCATGTTGAAAAAAGTCATAGTATAGCATGTCGAAAAAAACTGCTAAAAAGATCATAGTATAGCATGTCGAAAAAAACTGCTAAAAAAGTCATGGTATAGCATGTCGAAAAAAGTCATAGTATAGCATGTTGAAAAAAGTCATAGTATAGCATGTCGAAAAAAACTGCTAAAAAGATCATAGTATAGCATGTCGAAAAAAACTGCTAAAAAAGTCATAGTATAGCATGTGGAAAAAGTCATGGTATGGCATGTCGAAAAAAACTGCTAAAAAGATCATAGTATAGCATGTTGAAAAAAACTGCTAAAAAAGTCATAGTATAGCATGTCGAAAAAACTGCTAAAAAAGTCATGGTATGGCATGTTGAAAAAAGTCATAGTATAGCATGTCGAAAAAAACTGCTAAAAAGATCATAGTATAGCATGTCGAAAAAAACTGCTAAAAAAGTCATGGTATAGCATGTCGAAAAAAGTCATAGTATAGCATGTTGAAAAAAGTCATAGTATAGCATGTCGAAAAAAACTGCTAAAAAGATCATAGTATAGCATGTCGAAAAAAACTGCTAAAAAAGTCATAGTATAGCATGTGGAAAAAGTCATGGTATGGCATGTCGAAAAAAACTGCTAAAAAAAGTCATAGTATAGCATGTCGAAAAAAACTGCTAAAAAGATCATAGTATAGCATGTCGAAAAAAACTGCTAAAAAGATCATAGTATAGCATGTCGAAAAAAACTGTTAAAACGGTCATAGTATGGCATGTCGAAAAAAGTTATAGTATAGCATGTTGAAAAAAGTCATAGTATAGCATGTCAAAAAAACTGCTAAAAAAGTCATGGTATGGCATGTTGAAAAAAACTGCTAAAAAAAGTCATAGTATAGCATGTCGAAAAAAACTGCTAAAAAGATCATAGTAAAGCATGTCGAAAAAAAATGCTAAAAAGATCATAGTATAGCATGTCGAAAAAAAGTCATAGCATAGCATGTTGAAAAAAGTCATAGTATAGCATGTCGAAAAAAGTCATGGTATGGCATGTCGAAAAAAGTCATAGTATGGCATGTCGAAAAAGTCATAGTATAGCATGTCGAGAAAAGTCATAGTATAGCATGTCGAAAAAAGTCATATAGCATGTCGAAAAAAATGATGGTATAGCATGTCGAAAAAAACTGCTAAAAAAGTCATAGTACAGCATGTTGTGTTTTTTAATAGTCATGGGGAAGTTGAAAACGCACTTGGCTACACTGATCCACTGGTACACACTGTATGTAGAGGAAGTATGAAGTCAGGACACAGGATTTATCATTAGGATTTTCCCATTCACTTCAATAGTTGATGACAGCAGCATCTAGTGGCTGTTAGAGGAACTGCAGCTGATGCTCAGATCACACAGAGACAACACTCAGAGTTTAAAATGCTTTTTATTGATTACGACAGAAGTTGTTAGATTTCTTCAGTTTGAGATCAATGTGAATCTGGAGGCAGGAAACTGATGTCACCCCAAGTGAAGGAGGACGATGATGATGATGATGATGATGATGTTGTCATTAGTTTAGCTGTAGGCATCTTTCTCAGTCTGTGATTGGCTGGATGGTGCAGCCACTGGGAGCTCAGCTGTCAACGCAGGCTGGACCGGCTCGGCCCCCGACTCACCTGAGGAAACAAAGACAGATGAAACATTAGAAACAAAACACATGTCGACGTGTTCACAGACAGATCGGTCTCAACTAATTTAGATTTTAGAGCAAAAACAAACAGTGTATATATTTAAATACACGTATATGTTTACACATATTAGTTTGACCAATGAAGAAGAGGCCAGGAGAACAGACTTCACTGGATTGTACTGACCGCTCAGACTGGTCAGTCTGGTTCCCAGCTGGCTCCAGAAGGAGCAGGCGCTCTGACTCAGACCCTGATAATGTTGGAGGGTTGGACTGAGCTGCATGTAGGTGGGCGGGGCCTCAGAAGACAGGACCTGCTGCCAGCGCGGCAGAGTTGACTCCGCCCACACACCTGACAGGTTTGGGTTCCTGGAAAAAAAAAAAAAAAAAAGAAAAAATGAATTTCTTTATCAAACACTTGTAATGTCATTAATAATGTAGCTCTGACTGTTTGTGTTTATCTGAGGTGTGTTATTATAACGAGCGTTAATTTAACCACTGTAAAAAAGTCATAGTGTACTATGTCATAAAAAAAGTGAGAAAAAAGTGATCGTATTGTGACAGCCCCTCCACTCCACTAGGGGTCTCTGTGTTCCCGTACTGCTGTTTTCTGATTGTGTGTTACAGGTGCTGAATGGAGGGTCATCAGCGCTGAGATATACCTGGGCCTGCTGTGCCCCGTCCATAAATACCTCCGTCTGTTGTCCTCTCTTTCTTTGTGGGTGCAGCCGTGCTTCTAATTATTTGCTTCACATTTCCACACACACACAGATATTACTGACCTTTATGTCTGTTACGTTCTTTATTGTTGTTGGTTTGTAAATAAATATGCTTTTACCCTGCAGTAAATTTGTCTTGTCTTTCTTCGACATACGAAACTATGACTTTTTGAAAAAAAACTGACATACTATACTATGACTTTTTTGTAAAAAAATAAATAAATAAATAAAAACATACTATACTATGACTTTCTTTTGTGAAAATAAATCGACATACTATATGACTTCTTTGGTGAAAAAAAAAAAAATCGACATACTATACTATGACTTTTTTGGTGAAAAAAAAAAAAAAAAAAGTCGACATACTATACTATGACTTTTTTTGTCGAAAAAATAATAATGTACCATGACTTGTTGTGGCGAAAATGTCGACATACTATGCTATGACTTTTTTTTGGAAAAAAGTCGACATACTATACTATGACTTTTTTTGATTAAAAAAAAAAAAAAAAGTCAACATACTATGCTATGACTTTTTTTTGGAAAAAAGTCGACATACTATACTATGACTTTTTTTGGTTAAAAAAAAAAAAAGTCAACATACTATACTATGACTTTTTTTGGTTAAAAAAAAAAAAGTCAACATACTATGCTATGACTTTTTTTGGAAAAAAGTCGACATACTATGACTTTTTTTGGTTAAAAAAAAAAAAAAAGTCAACATACTATGCTATGACTTTTTTTTGGAAAAAAGTCAACATACTATACTATGACTTTTTTTGGTTAAAAAAAAAAAAAGTCAACATACTATACTATGACTTTTTTTTAAAAAAAAGTGGACATACTATACTATGACTTTTTTTTTTAAAAAAGTGGACATACTATACTATGACTTTTTTTTTTTAAAAAAGTGGACATACTATACTATGACTTTTTTGGTATAAAAAAAAAATCGACAGACTATACTATGACTTTTTGTGGAAAAAAGTCGACGGACTATACTATGATTTTCTTGGTGAAAAAGTCGACATACTACACTATGGCATACTATACTACTTTTCCCATTCCCTTCAATAGTTAATGACAGCTAACAATCATTAATTTAAAATAAGAGTTCATTAAATGAGCACTTATCTAATGAATGTTAATCTAACAGGCGTTTCTATGACGGGTGTTAATCTGAAACAAACATTAATCTTACCCGGTCCTGATGAAGCTGGAAACGTAGGTCATCATGGCCACAGAGAGGCGCTGATCAGAGGAAGTGAAACGCTGAGAACTCATGGGATGATTAGGTGTTCCAAACACGAACTGAACGTCCAGAGGAACAGAAACATCGGCCCTGACCACAGGAAACAGTCATCAATATCTTTGATCAGTTGGGTTTCTGACACGCAGTCACAGTTACAGGGAGAGAGAACAGTCTGAAGCTGCAGAAGTCAAAGTTATGTTGACACTATCAAGTGAGCTCTCATTTTAGCTGAGTCATCATGTACAACTAAAACGTTAGTTATCTGAATTAAGGTTTCTGTGGACATGAGATGAAATCAGTACGACGCCAACACACTAGGATAAAGATGGTGAACATGGTAAACATTATACCTGCTAATCATCACCATGTTAGCATTGTTGTGTTGTGTGTTGTGTGCAGCAGGTGACGTGTCATTAATCTGATCATGTACCTGTTGTGAGCGCTGGTGGCAGGTTGGTGGTACAGGAAGACATTAGCTTTGCTGTTAGCCCAGTGGCTAGCCATCTGCAGAGTGGGACAGATGATGAAAAGATCTCTGCAACAAACAAACAAACAGGGCTGGTTACTGGAGTTGTCTGTGTGGTCCAGTATACGAGCTTAAACAGGCATTCATCACGATGACACATCCTGGCAAATCAAAAAGAGGCCTACATCAGCAGCCTGCTTATTAAAGCTCTTGTGTTCAGACACGTCTTTTGTTCAGTATCTTCTCAGCACTCCTCCAGCATCACTGTACACACAGGGTTAAAAAACTCACTGAACTAAATCAAAGTGAACTGAGGTTTGTATGTGACCTGGTGGCGTTGTTGAGCGCTCTGGAGAACAGGTTGTATCCGGCAGGTGAGGGACTGTGATCCAGAGAGTAGAACCAGGCCGCCGCGTCCTTCAGCAGCTCATTTCCTTTCGCTCCACCCAATGAGCGACTCAGAGCCTCGTAAAACGCCGTCTTACCGTCAGCTCGACCCTGCAGAGCCTCAAAGTCCTGAACACAAACACACAGGATGACAATGACAAGAAATTAAAGTTAAAACATTCAATCAGGAGAAAAAAAGTGCAGTCAGTACTGGTGAACAGGAAGTGGAACATTTTCCATCTTCTTCAGTTTTCTGTATCATGAGTATTCTACATTTATGCAGTATACATTTCCCAGTGAAACAAAATATTTGATCTGTCTACAGTTACAAGAGGGATTAAATCGAATCCTTTGTATCTGATTGGTGCGTTAAAAGTGGGCGGGCTTTGAGTTTAGCAGAGCTCCAGCAGATTGTTGGCTCCTCCCTCAGAGTTGATCAGGAGAAGGACAAGGGAGAGATGAATGAATGAATAAATTACACCTCAGTCACAGTCAGTACGTTTCCAGTCACAGTGAAGTGGAGCTCCAGTCCCAGCTGGACGAGGACATCTAACTGGCCTACTGTCCTTGTCCCAGTATACAAGCACGGGAGGGGAATCCATTTATTGAGCCAAGTATGTGCGACTCCTCTACGATAGGTGGAGATATGCCCCCTTTCAGCTTGTTAGTATTGGACCTTTTTCCTGTTGACCTATTACGTCACAGACCAAACAATGGACAAACAAGTTAGCTACGGTTAGCTAGCAGCTAACTGCTACCATGGTGGACAACTTTACAGCTCTGTACATTTGGTGCGTCCAAAAAGTCACGGCTCTGGATGTAGATTTCTCCATGTTGTTACCGGCTTCTTCTTCTCTTACACATTTAATGCTATTGGACTTCCGGGTCAAAGCCGAAACTGTGGAGCATGCTCAGAGCGCCTCGGCCAGTTTGGGTCTGATTGACTGTATACATGCAGGAGTCACATGATCTGGGTGTGTTAGTCCTACTGTGACACATTCACTGCAGGACCATTTCACTCACACTGACATGTTCACAGGGGTTTAAAAAGTTGGCCTCTTGTCCGCCCAGAGTCCCTGCTGGATCAGCAAACTGTCTGTTGCTACAGTTACACAGGTTGGACCCAGCGACCCCGGGGCCGGAGGTCACACTGGCTGAATTAGAGTTCCTACAGCGGCTAAGGTCCCAGCTGCCGGTCTACTTCCAGGAATGTCAGAAAGAAAGTTGGCTGGCTGTGCTAGCTCGCTAATTCTTGTGTCACCTGCTATCTAATGAACAGTAAATCCATCAGTCAGTACCCCATACCGTTCTGGCACAAATTCAGATTTTACATCACTGCTCACTGAAATCTGTCATGAGTGTTGTTCGTAGTGACCTCTGACCTTTATCCTACGAGCTCGGCTGATCAGACCGTCGTGTTCTGATGTTCCCAGCAGCAGGTCGACTCTGTGGAGGGATGTCTGAGAGATGGACTGACGGACCGGAGCCCAGGCCTGGAACGGACCGCTGACCGCCAACAGCTGCAAGATGCACACACACAGAGGACGGTGAGACATGTAGGAAACTGGAGTTTTCTTTCTTTCGCGCCATCGTGATAAAACGCCTGAGCTTTAACTGTACTTTGGTCTGAGCAGCGTTAAGCGTGTGCACAGGTGTCGCTCTGAGGCAGGCGACCATCTTGTTGTCGTCAGTGTCATCAGAGGTCACGCAGCCGAGCTCTTTGGCCAGAGCGACCGTCTGACTTCTGGAGGCGGAGGGAGTCTGAACCAGTGATGGAGAGAACACAGAGCCGCCCTGCAGGAGGAACAACACACAGACAGAAATATGAAGTCAATCAGTCGTCCAGTTAAAGCCACAAATCTTAAATACAGCTCGGTGTTAAACTCAGTTACAGAGGTCTCGCTGTGATGCGTTCATGTGCTGTTGTTCTGGTGGGAAATTAAACTACTGACAAAATTTTAAAGTTTTGCTCTGTTCTGAAAATGTTGAAATCAGTTTAACATTTTAAGTTAAAACACACTTTCATTAGTGCTGCTACATTCAGGTAATGACTGTTCAGATGGTGTCAGGTGAGTTTCTATGATCCTCTGAAGGAGTCAAAGATAAACAGACTGAAGGTGAACCAGAGGAGGAGGAGGAGGAGGAGAAGTTCTCACCATCAGTATCATACGTTGAAACAGAGGAGGAGAGGAAGAGGAGAGCAGATGAAGGCTGGTGATGTCAGCACCACGTCGCTCTGACCCGACTGTCACTCTCCTGTTGTCTCCGCCCACCAGAGAGATGTGGGCGTGAACCCAACGAAGCACCGCCTCCTGGTCCGACAGACCGTAGTTACCACGGAGACCAGATGAACCTGCAGACAGAGACTTTTATAGTAACTGATGCAGTTCAGCGACGTGTGTGTACAAACATGCAGTGTGTGTTTAAATTTCATACCTGTGCTCAGGAATCCCAGCGCCGCCGTCCTGTAGCTGGCTGTTACCACGACAACATTACCCACAGCGGCGAGGGTGGAGCCATCCAACAATCCTGGGTTCTGATTGGCCGATGGGTTGAAGAAGAAAACCAGAACTGGGACACGCCCCTGCTAACACACACACACACACACACACACACAAATAAGTCAGCTGAGCTCACTGATGTTCCCTTTAAAATAACCCTCAAATTTTATTTAAAATCTACAGATGTTTTTTCACTCCAGCCTTCATTTGTACAGTTTTTTGATTTGATGTGAACACTGAAATTATTCTGGGTGCCTGAGGAGGAGGAGGTGCTCAGTCCTGCTTTCAGAATTTTCCTTAAATGTACACTCTGCAGGATTGTCAGTTCCTGTTGGTAAACACACTCCGACCCCAGATTCACTCTGGTTTCTGGTCTGTTTCTTGAACGCCTGCAGCTTACGTTCTGGCACCTGGGCGTTACCTTTTCCTAGAGCCTCGACCTCACCTGAGCTCTGTGGGGACACACGTCCATAAACATCCCAAACACAGACAAAAGACAATGAGGAAATCCAGGCAGAGGGCGGAGTCTCTGCAGATAAATACACCACCACACACTGATGACTGAGAGGTGTAGCTGTCCCAGAGGACGTGTTTCTTTGTAGAGATTTAAATGTTATAACAGAAAAAATGTTTTGAAATGTTTGTGAGTTCTCTGGAGTGTTACTGACGCCTACTGGTCACAGTGTGTATTGCCTCAATGGCCAGGGGGCAGTGTTCACATAATCAATCAGGGAAATTGTACGCTGACAGCAGCCAGACGCACAGGTGGTTACAGGATGCTCGTCGGTGAAGATTAATAACCCAAACAAGACAATCTTCAGACGTGGACCATGATCCACAAACATCTCTTTTTATGTCTGTGTAGTGTCAAGTCAGATTGTTGGTAAGAATGTCAATGCTCGATAGGCTCTTTGTTTCAGCCTGCTTGGTACAGTTATCACGTGTGAGGAAAAGTCGCCACCTGCTGATGTGGCGAGTAACTGCACCTCACACAGATATTTTTTACAGATCCTGCTGCAGTAAGAGTTGGAGTTACAGTCTCACGTGTAAAGATGGATCCACAAATGTGTAAATATGACTTCACGTTCATTTGCTGTGGTGAAACTCTTTATATTTATAAAACCTGTCACATTTTTATGTGAAATTAAAAGACATGTTTACAAAGCAAGTTATACACATTCACAAATCACGCTGTATCTTTGCAGATATGACTTTACACAACCCAAATGTAAAAGGACATGATTCTGGATCATGTCTCACATTTGTAGATCGTCTTGCCTGGATAAAAAAAATAAAAAGTCCAATAAAAACTTCCATGAAAGAACATTAAAGGACTGTAAGACCTGCTAAAGTTCTGCTTAGAAGGCGCACAGTGTGACTGTAATTTTATTTTGTACTGACATTTTGTTCAGGTTTGTGGATTTATTTTGTGCTGACAAAATGCTTGTGTCTGTGTTGCTTGTTAAAAGCAGATTTTGTTGTGGTGAAGAAGAGAATAAATACTGGTCAAACATCAGCTGGAGCGTGGCTTATCGTACCAGAGGAAAACTGAGGGAGCAGTTATCAGAGGGATTTTACTTTTGTTCAAGTCAATACATTGTTTTAATGAAAATCCTGCAGAGTATGTGTTTGAGTACACAAGTAATCAGCATCAAAATATACTTAGTGCCAAAAGTTAAAGTATTTATTATGCAGAATATTATCTATTATTGGATTGTAACTGTTGATGTATTGATGTGTTTGTTCCTTTGACTTACTGCAGCAGCAGGAGTGAAGATGTTGAGGTAGAGACAGTCTTCACTGGAGGCTGCAGACTCGACATCACCTGGCTGAATACAACTGGGACTGAAGGACAGACAGACAGACAGACAGACAGGCAGGCAGGCAGACAGCTTCTTTACTGCAGAGTTTTAGCTGCTAGGTTTTGGCCCAATAATTTGATATCTGGTGAAAGAAGTGTTCAGATCGTTTGTTTAAATGTAAAAATACTTCACTAAAGTTCTGCATTCAAAATGTTACCTGTAGAAAGGTAAACAAGAGGTTCAGATACACCTCAGTATCAGGAGTGAATTTCCTTTCCTTGAACACACTCTAGTTTACATACTGCTTTTATTTTTATTTTAAGTGAATATTTAGGCATAAAAGTGTGTGTCTTAGTCTGAGCTGTTTACGTTTGCAAGGGTAATCACAAAACTTTCTTGTTTGGAGCAGTAAGTCGGTGCAGGCTCGCTGTCGGAGGGTTTATAACTCACTCCGACTCCTCAGTAGCTGGTTTGGGACGACAGTCAATGTGGCGGAGCCTCCGTGTGAACACGGACACAGAGTGAAAGTGGGCAGGGAGTCGAACAAATAAGATCATCAGCGATCAGATTACATTTGGGTTTGTTTGTTCATATTTGTGGCTGTAATGAACACTGTAACCTCAGAGGGGCGTTAACAGCACAGCAGACTAATCAGGTGTCAGACAGGTGGTCACTGACACAGACAAGTTACCGTGGTTTGGTGGCGTCCCAGGTTCCCGTCCAATCAGCTGGCTGAGCATCTTCAAAGCGGAGTGATACTACTGGTGGACGGGCGTAGGGGACTCCCAGGAACTGGACAACAGTCTTCCTATCTGAGCCCAAGGCTGTTTCCACGGCAACGCCCTGCAAGGTGCCATGACCTGGGATGGTGACGGATGTAACTAACGGCAACCGCTCTGAGGAGAAACAAACAAACATACAAACAAACAGATGAGGGATCAAACATTCAGCCTCTCAGTAACTGTGCTGTGATCAGCTGTTCTCTGCTGTGACTGGCTCACCTTTCCTCAGATACACCTGGGGGGCGGGCTCCCTGATGACCAGCCTGCAGGTGGAAGCAGGGCTGGAGGCGGAGCTTAACCCGCAGGCTGATGTGTCTGGATAGAGGATGCAGCGAGTGGCAGACCCCTCTTCACTGAGTGACACAGCAACGCAAGACTCCGCCTCCTGACAGGCTGAAATAGGAAGTAGTGATGATGTAACCTGAGGACGGTAAAGTACATCACAAAGACTAGTGCATGTTATCAACAGTGGTTACCGTGGAGACACCAGTCTCTGGTCTTATCCTGGTCCGTGGCAATGTCACGGCTCACGTGGATGACATCATACGTAGAGACAGACGGGTCGACGAGGACTGATGAGTTGGAGAGGAGACGCCACTGATCCAGAAACACTGAGACACAAATAATTAAGTTGTTAATTAAGTAGCACACAGATCTGGTACTAAAAGGTGGAGCTAGAAACCCTGCAGTCTGATTGGTCAGTAGAGGACGGTCACTCTGGTTTTATGTAACCTCTGTTCATACATCAGTAAACTACAACTATAAAATGAAAGAGAAAAAAATAACTTCATTCACTGGGCCGACTGCCGGCAACTTTTAAGGTGGAACGTTAACTTGTAATGTTACTCAATGCATGAGTTGATGACGTGAATCCATCAGCACACCTTAAATTTCACTGTGACAACTTTGACCATCACTTTAGTTTTTATATGACACACACTTTTAGTAATGACTTTAAAAATATAGATTAATTTGGAGCGGATTATGTGAAGGTCATATATTCTAATCCTCACTTCCTGTGGGCTACAGCAACACTAAACCCCTGAGCTTGCCTGAGAAGGACTAAATGCACAAAGCTGCTATTTTTAAATATCCCATGGAGAGAGACTCTCACTGCAGCCTGTTCTACTTGTAGTAAGTGCAGCACTTGGTCGTGTGGTAATGGCCTCTGCAGCTTTAGTAGCAGCAGTAGTAACGATTGGAGCAGCAGCAGTATTGTTGTTGTAGTTTTTCAGTCTTACTGTTGTTTTTGGTGGGCGGCAGGTTGAACGGAGGGCAGAGAGCCGGAGAAGATGTCCACTGATTCACTGAAAACACAAACATGTTATCAGATTACACACTTTGCCTGTGTGTGTGTGTTTATACATGTGTAGTGTGTGTATCTGTATCCAGTACCAGGTTTCTGGTACCAGCCGAAGGGGTCTGGTGAGGTCTTCACTACAGATGGTTTACAGTCCTGAGTCCTCCAGGTCGTCGAGTCGTCCTCACTGCAGGTCTGAACCCCGAGACTGATCAGAGCCAGACACACCACGCCCGAACCACCTGCAGCGCACACACACACACACACACACACACACACACACACAAAATCACAGATTTAACAAATCATAAAGATTTTTGTTCCCACTCTTGTTTCCTCTGTTTGTTCATTTCAACATTATTCAGCCTGAGTATTTATCTGTTCCTGTAAATGTCCGCTAGTGTTGTATGATTTGTTAGATCTACATTTAAAAATTATATATATATATATATATATATATATATATATATATATATACTATATTAACCTGTTTTTTTTTAATTTATGATCCTCCAAAATGTTGTTTCCAGTTTCTAATATAAATACATGAATGTAAGATTCTATTTCTTTTGAAAAATAAAAATGGGCTGCATCACTACCTGCTGATTTGGTGTCTCGGACGAAGCCAATGCCACGGCAACAAGGATCCTCATCACAGCGCCGCTCACACTCCATGAACCTGAACACACACACACACACACACACACACACACACACACACACACACACACACACACAGAGCCTGGTGACATCATGCTGGAGGCTGCTTTCAGATGAAAAACCTGTATCTCCAAAATGCAGTGGTGGAAAGTAACTAAATACATTCACTCAAGTACTTATGCAAAGTTCTGAGGTACATGTACATGAAATACTTGAGTATTTCCATTTTATGCAGCTTTATACTTTAACTCGTCTTCATCTCAGACAAATATAGTGCAGTAATAACCACAATATTTACCTCTGACAGCTCCACTTACTGGTTTTATATTTTCTTGTGCACATTTTGTTTTACTTGTGAGACTTTAGTTTTGAATCGTCTCAGTGTATTTTTACACAAGTATAAGATTTTAATACTTTTTCCGCAACTGCAAAAACATTTAAGGAACTGATATCTGTCTTTAATAACTGAAATTACATTTTTCTGTTAGTCTTCTAGTATACTGAACAGTGTTCAGGGCATTGTTCTGAAGCTTTGTGGTCGTAACGTTGAAATCACAATTCACAACCTTGTGTGTGATTAAGAGGTAAATTATAGGATAAAGTGCTGAATAAATGCAGCTATTACAACATTTTATCGTGAAATTCTGACTTCATTCTCTGTGTACACTGAGTTTTCACTGTGTCTAAAAGTCTGATATAAATAAAGTTAGTTTTAAACTCTCTGACAAAACATTTTAAAATTATCCAGATGGGTTGTAAAAACAGTTTTATAGGAGTTAAGAAAAGTTTCTCAGCCCATTATGAAGGTTTATCCTTATATGAAAACATAATTTTCAACAATAAGATTAGAAGTTATGACTCGGTAAAATCTGAAAGTGTGTGTGTGTGTGTGTGTGTGTGTGTTACCCGTCAGACAGCGGCGTGTTTTCTCTCAGACTGACTCGGCTGCGAACAGAGTAAGAAACCATCTTCTGGAAGGAAACTCTCTCATAGAAACTCTTCACCGGTCCAGACAGATCCACTGAAAACACACACACACACAGATGTAAAACTACATCAACCTCCAGTTGTAACTCCTCTTATGCCTTGTTCACACTACACAGCTCATCAAGGGTCTCATCTAAACCTGAACATAAGCGACCATTAGCAGCAGCAGCAGCAGCAGCAGAGTCAGTTTTGTTTACCCTTCTTGCTGTAGGTGTTCTTGGGTGTTCTGTCCAGCAGGGGGCGGCAGGGTTGTCTCAGAGGTTTGTCGTAGGCTCCACAGACTCTGCTGTCCGAATACAACGAGCAGCTGAAGAAACCTGCAGCATCGGCGTCTCTGACGTCAGCGATGGAGCACTGCTGCTCCGCGTCACAGCCTGAAACACATTTATACAACATTCATTCATTTTGATCACGTCTGGAAGAAAACACTCTGAGGTCTCCATGTAACGTACGTGTGAGACACCAGAGCAGTGCCTGCTGGGAGTCATAGTTCTTCTTGTTGAGCCAGAAGGAGAGCGTGGGGAGTTTTCTCTGAGGATCCACAAGGACGTCATCTTCTGACAGAGACTCAAACTTCAGCTGCACTGACGCTGGACACACAAATAAACACAGTCAACATCTGAGTCACCTCTGTATCAGAGCTGCAACTAGTGGTGGAATGTAACTAAGTACATTTACTCAAGTACTGTAGTTTAGTACAATGTTGAGGTACTTCTCAAACTACTTTTGTCTTTTTTTCTTCAACCAACGTTACAACACACAAAATTATTCAGGTTACCATAATAAACAAACAAACAAATAAACAAACAACAGAACAAAAACATTCAGAAATCAGAAGAACTCATTATTTTAGTTCTTTCATACATACAATCACACTTCAACGTCTCAGCAGAGGTGCCTCTTCATAAAACAATAAGAACATCTGCTGCTGAAGCATCCACACTAATGAAATGACAGAATCTGTTGACTGTGAACAAACTGCACACAGAGGAGCAGCTGTGAGTTCAGGGGTGATACGAACCGTCCAGAGGAGGACCGACTTCTGCTGCTGCACAGGAAGAGGAACCAGAACCACCAGCTGTTGACTCAGCATCTGACAACAACAACAACAACAACAACAGTGAAGAACAAACAGCGCTGAGATAGAAACACTGCTCACACTCATGTCATTATCTTGTAGCTGTCTGATCCGTGTGAGCGCAGGAACGGGCGACCTTTAACTTTCAATGCTTTGTTTGTTAGAGGACGGCAGATGTGATTTTTTTGGGACAATGTGTGGCACACGTGGTAGAGAAATGACTGTTATTACTCTTTATAAATATTGATTGAATATAAGAGGAAATGTCAGCAGTGTTTAACCTGCTTTAAATCACGTTGTCTGGCTTCAACCACAGGTTACATAACCAAAAGATATGATGTGTTCTTACTGAATAATTGGAGCAGGACCTTTTCCTTCAGTATGTGAGTGTAGAGCTCCTGACAGGTAGAAGACTTTCATTGTCACTACTCTTTGCTAACTTTCTACAAAGCAGCTTTAGAACGTTACAAAATGACAAAGCCTTTTTACACAGACACCACGTGATGGGGCGGCTATGAAGTCTCTTCAGTAAGCTGCCTTTGTGTTTTCATACAGCATCATGACGCCCCAGTGTGACATTTCAGACAGCGTGCCGGCATCGTGATCGCACAAGAGGTGTGACAGGTGTAACGTTTAACACAACAGCATCAAGTGTGACATTTAACATATGTGTCAGCATTAATGAATGAAAATATGAAAATGAATATCTGAAGTGTTGATTTTTTCCCTGGTTTTAAAAGCTGTATTTCTCTGAAGTGATGTCATTTTCTGAACTTACCAGACTGTTGTAGCTGCTCTGTTATTGGCCTTTACCCCCTCATTCACATTACTGATGATTATTTATCAAAACTCTATAAATATCGTGTGATTTTTTCCATATCGCCCAGCACTACCAGGATCTCATTGTTTTCCCAACTTTTTCAGCTGTTGTTCTTCTTTGAGTTAGCTGCTAACTGCTATCAGCTGCTTTTTAAATCTCCGGGAGGTGGGTCACACATATAACATGCCCGTCCCGTCTATGGTCCCGTCCTGCCAGCTGTCCCTTTTACACAGATGTCGATTCTGCATTGTTACTACCTAAACTACCGACTGTGGCCATTCTGCGATCGTACCTTTTATAAAGAATGGCGAGGAGGAATAATGGGATAAGATATTAAAATGTTTCTGGGTACCAGTGTTCAGGTAGAGGGCCTGGAAACTGATGATGGAGGCCTGGTAGTCTTTTTTGTTCTTACTGTCGGCTGGCAGAGACGAATCAGCTGGAAGAAAAAACACAAACAGGAAACAGAAGTTTTTTTTTTTTTTTTTTTTTTTACTTTTCTGACTGACGACGTCAGTTGTTGTTTCCAGTCATTTAGTTTCTGTTTCTTACTGATGGTGAACTTTTGTCCTCCAAAGTCGAACACGAAGCTCCTCTGCTGCTCGTTGTAAGTTAGCCCCGCCCCACAGATACGACTGGCTTTTCCCTGTCCAATCACATCCCAGTCCCGGTCCCCACACATCAAGACTGACGGAGCCCTCAGCCAACCACAGAGCAGAGAGCCTGAGGGGGCGAGACGCAGACAGTTCATCCATTCATTCAAATCATTTAATAACTGTTTGATACATTGACTTATTAACTCATTCACTCAAATATTCATATTTAATTAATTCACTCTACTTGTTTATTCACACATCACACATTAATCAGTTCACATTTTAACTTTTTAATCCCTTCATTCATTCATTTGTTCAGTCCCTATTTCTTTCACTCGATTGATTCATACATTTATAGATTTATGAATACATAATTTATTCATCCACTGAATCTGTTTATTCACTCATTCATTTATTAATTTAACTCATTCACGTCCTTTGTGTACTCACGAATTAATTCAATCACTAATTCAGTCGTTTAGTCACTTAATCATTTCTCCAATCATGAGCTCACTAACAACTGTACTCATTCTTTATCTCACTGATTTGTTATCTCACTCATTCATTCATTCATTTATGACTTTAGTCAAGTGTCTCCATGGTAACGCACCTCCGTTCAGGACGTTCTGGTTGAGGATGAATCCGTCGCAGCAGGCGTCACGGCTGCAGGCGTCCTGACAGAAACGATGAGCGTCAGAGAGAGACGTCCGTCTGGAGGAGAACACCTGAGTCCTGAACACACCTGAGACTGCCTTCATCATCCTCATCCTCTCAAAACTCTGCTGCTGCTGCCGAGAGGCAAACTCCGCACCTGAAACACACACACACACACACACACACACAGACAGTGTGAATGAACAGTTACAGTGACGTCTGTGTGTGTTTTTTATATTTGTTGATGTCAGTCATCTAGTTGCCGTGGTTACAGTACCTTTCTTCCTGATGACCAGTAGATCTGAAGCCCCGCCCCTCACTTTAAGAAAGCAGCTCAGCCAATCAAAGAGCTCAGCCTGAGGATTACCCAGAAACCCACTTGTCTGAAAGAATAAAAGAAAAATCAACATTTATCAGTACGACTGTAGAAAATGATTTACTGTAATTATAATAAATTATGATATAGTGTTAAAAAAGGATTTAATAAATCATTCATGATAAAAACACACATTATTTCAGACTTCTAACTGATTATTATTTTACTGAATGATGTTATAAAGCCTGAGAATCTGCTGATTCCTGAAGTATTAAAAATCTTTCTGATGATATAAAAGCTCCTTCACAGGGAAACACAGTCAGAGTGTGTGTTTATGTTCTGACCATCTGTTTGAATTATTTAATGTATAAATCAATATAATTACAATTAATATAATTAATTGTTTGTGACACATCAGACTTTCTTTCTGTCAGTTTGGTGGACTGCTCTAAATACTACATTACCCATGAGCCTCAGCTGCTGTTGCTGTGGTGAAGAACTGATCCAGAATCAGACCTTTAAACAGCTGTGTGTTTTCATCAAGTTTCAAAAACTGTAATCTTCAACTACAGCTGATATCAGAATGTGAGGCTCTGTGATTGGATGTTTGTTGGTGAAGTGCACCCTGGGAGTCGTAGTTGACTTCTCTCCTTTAGTTTTTGTCAATTTAGTTCATGTCAGTTTATTACTGGGAAAGCTTTGTGTGTGTGTGTGTGTGTGTGTATACCTGCTGGGAGGTGTTGCAGCGTGTGTTCAGTGTGTGCGTGCTGTACAGTTCACACTGAGTCTGTTTGTTGAACAGCGCCACATGGTGGCAGGACGGCTCCACTGCACATGCTGAGAGAAAGACAGAAGACACACAGTCAACACATGCGCACAAATACAGAAGATAAAAACTAAGGAAGCACTGATGGTGAAATTCTGGACCGATACCAATGTTTGAAACAACAATTTGGTAGATACAGATGTTTTGATTGTTATTTATTCCCTCTTTAGTGGCAGGGAAACAGGGAAATCTAAACTAAACTCATCAGAACAACGGTTCTTCATAACTCTACCTCTGAATAAATTCAATCATACACACTCAGTCTGTTTACATGACATAGAAAAAACTGATGTACTGGACCTTTAAAATCCCTGTAAACATGTCAGTGTGAGTGAAATGGTCCTGCAGTGAATTTGTCACAGTGGGACTAACACACCCAGATCATGTGACTCCTGCATGTATACAGTCAATCAGACCCAAACTGGCCGAGGCGCTCTGAGCATGCTCCACAGTTCCCGCCCCGGGCTTTGACCCGGAAGTCCAATAGCATTAAATGTGTAAGAGAAGAAGAAGCCAATTCAATAGATGGATTCCCCTCCTGTGCTTGTATACTGGGACAAGGACAGGAGTCCAATTAAATGTCCTTGTTGAGCTGGAACTGCAGCTCCACGTCACTGTGACTGGAAACGTACTGATTTATGAAACTCTTAAAAAAACGCCTTTTTACTATATATATCACAATTCCCTCTCTAGTATCTGTTTTATATATCTGTGAAGATTACATTGAACGCATCATGAGGACGTTATCCCAGGACTCATTTTAACTGAACAGAGCTTGAATGCATCATGATATAACTCAATGCAACCCCCATCAGCAGTTAGTTCCGGCCACCAGCTGCTAAAAGCTAACGTTAACTAGCGTCTCCTCCTGCTGATGTCAACACGGATTTGTAGCTCACAATAAAGTATTATCAGGGAGACAGCAGGGTGTGTCCTCCTGACATGACGATAGTGAGTTTACTGCGCCCTTTCATCCTGACAGCGTCCTGTGGAAGAGCTCTGTTCGACCCTCTGTTTTCTATAGTCCCCAGGACGACGGGACACCGTTAGCTTTGAGCTCGGCTTTTTAGCTGAACTTAACTGATGTGACACAACAGAAAAATTTCAGCCACCGCCATCAGTGAAGGTCATCTTATTTGCTGACAGGCCAATGTCAGTCAACAAGACGAATATTGGATGATACTGATGTGCAGTAATAAATTATTTAGCTTGTGTGTGTGTGTGTGTGTGTGTGTGTGTGTGTGTGTGCGCCACCTTGGACACAGGATGTGAGGTCAGAGGTTGTTGTTTGCAGGACTTCAGCGTCTTCAGCTCCGACAATCAGATCTGATCCAGGAACAGCCTGAAACCTACTGAGAACTGCAAAACACACAAACACACACATTACAAAATGCGTCACAGTTAAGACACAGATAAATGTAAACTGCTCTCTGATTGGCTGCTGAGATTTCACCTGAGCACTCGTCATCAGTCAGAGGCTTTTCACTGCTGGTCCACTCAAGCTCCGCCCCCTCACTGTTGAAACACCTCCACCTGCCGGACAGGAAGTCAGGCTGCGCTGACAGGAAGTCACCTTGTTCTGAACACCGCAGGCCCCGCCTCTGACACTCTGTCACACCTGACACACACACACACACACACACACACACACACACACAGGTAAGAGGTAAACACACACTCATATTCCTACACCTGCAGTTCACTGGCTTCAGTTCACGTCATGTTTGTACTGAGGGCTCACACTGATTGACAGATGAAGCTCCAGCAGGTGAGGAGCCTCTTGGACACCTGTTGCAGAAGTCCCGCCCCTCTTCATCCTGATAGGTCCCCTGAGGACAGAGAAGACATGCCCCCTCCCTGGAGAAACTCCCAGACGGACACATGACTGCGAAAACAGAGACAGAGAGAAACTAAATCGCCGTTCACACCGATCAGATCTAACTGTCAACTGCGACGAATGAACAGCATGAACTGACTCACCACAGCCTTCACCGTCACTGTCGAGGTGGTAACCATGGGAACAGCCGAAGCTTGGTGTTGTCATGGAAACCAGTTTGGGGTCTGATGTCAGCATGGATCGGATATTATCCAGAAGGCTCTGAACGCCCTCCAGAAGTCTGGACTCACTTAGAAACAGGCCTGAGATTTAAAAAGACAAACAACATTAAACCATGTTACATTTAAAAAACAAAACATGTCAACAAATAAATAAATGTTTTTTTAAAAATCAAAACTTCTGTAATGATAAAAATAAAAACCTGTTTGACTGTATTAAGTCTTTTTAAATGGAGTGTGGTGGACAGTTGCTGCCTCATGTTTCAGTGCTGCTTGTCTCTGCTCACCGATATCGTGGAGGTCAGGGAGGTCAGAGGTCGGGAGGTCAGACAGGCCGGTGGTCCATCTGATGGTTAATATCAACATGTCGCTGCTGTCACACTGCAGACGCACTGATGAGTCGTCACACACTGATACCGAGCGACCGGACGTGGGAAGCTACAGACACAAAAAACACAGACACACATTTATGGTTTTTTCCTGTGAATATTTTATGGACTTTAACTTTAACCTCTAACGTCCAGTTCAGCCCAAAGATTGGCATTTCTCATGTGCACATGTAAATAAATATTCTTCTCTCTCAGAACAAGTCTCTCCTGATTGAACTGCACTCAGACGTATCCCATGATGCTCTGCATTGTGATGCAGATCCAAATGCAAATAAAAAATACACAATAATTTTTTATTCTAAAATAAATTGAGAGCAGCCTCGGTGGAGTTGTGAGAGCTTCCTAATGTGTTAATGTTTGTTCATTCATTATTAAATCATGTTGGTTATTGAAAAACATTTCAAATTCTAAATGTATTTAAATAAATAAATCACCTGTGAATGATCACAATTAGAATATTAAAAATTCTCAATGTGATGTAATAGAGGCCCCTTTCAACAAATAAAAGAAAAAAACTACATGATAATTGTGGTTTCATAAAACTACAAAATGTTAAGTCAGATTTTGGATGACCACATCATTCAGCACCTGAATTCTGACTTCCTATAATTTAATTTCTAACATGCAAAACTTTTCTTCCATTTTCTTCTTTTGAAATCGGGCCCTCACAGTTTGGTGTATGTTCTATTAACATGGTGTATAAACACAGTGTATGAACACAGAGCAGTGCGGCAGTCTTCAGTATCAGGTCGCAGTGAAAGGTGGAGTTCAGGTGAGCTCACCTGTGCAGAGCAGAGCCCCCTGCTGGTCATCCTGTTGAACAACAGAGACTGTAAACTGCTGATCTGAGAGCAGGACGACGACAACGACCAGAGCTGAGAGGTCGACACCAAATGTAGAGGCTGAGAGACTACACACACACACACACACACACACACACACACACACACACACAAAGTGAAACAGTTTATGTAAAAAGAAAGAATGTGCTGTGCTATGTGGAGCAGACAGTAGATCAAAGAATATTGACAACATTTCATTTCTTGTTTATCAAAAGTATTTTAACATCTAAAATTTAAGAAACAAACTAAATCAATCTAAAACCTGACGGATGATTTATAAAATGATCAGTGATGATGTAATCAGTGGACTTTACAAACAGCGGCACGGTCCTTTAAAGATCAGCTCTTACTCTGACAGGCTCCACTCAGAGGTTTATTGTCTCCGACCCATCGCTGACTCTCAGTCTCGCACAGGAAGCTGCTGACAGGAAGTGAGTTCTGGTAACCACGGTGACAGATGAGGTCGCAGCTCTGCTGACCATCAGCTGCCGGGCGGCACACCATTGCACCGTGGGTAACAGCGGAGTCAGGACAGAGAGGGCCTGGAGAGGAGAACAACAACCAGTCAGCTGCAGCCTCCTCTGAACTGAGGCTCCTAAAACGTCCACAAGATCAAAGTGACATATTGAAGTGAATCAGAGAAGAAAGCAGTAAACCTGATATTAATGACTTTAAGAGGGGGCGTGTTTTCACGTACGGTCACATGATGGTGTTTGTCCTGTCTGTCGAAGTGTTCTGGTCCCACCCACTTCCTGCCCATTCTCAGAGACACACCAACAGGAAGTGGCATCACACTGCAGTGGGATGAAGGAGCCGTCAGGGCGACACTGGGAACCCTGCAGCTCGCACCAGCTGGGACCTGAACACACCACACAGTTTATCAGTTTACAGACTGAAGTGTGACAGTGAGCACATCACTAACAGGTGTGTGTGTGTGTGTGTGTGTGTGTGTGTGTGTGTACGTACATGTCAGCTGTCCAGCGGCGCTCAGTTTGGCCGTCTGTATTGTCTCTCCAGTTGTAGGGTTCACACACCAGCCTGCAGCGCCTCCTGTCTGCAGCACTGAAAAACCACCGTCCTGAAACACAGTTTTTACAAGTTTCAAAGTGTTTTCTATTCTTCAGCTTTATTCATCTATACAACAAAACATTCAGCCCAAAGTGCTTCACATGGCAAAATTAAAACAACACAGAAAATAATAATAGTGATGCAACAATAAATACAATTTTGTAGAACTAAAAATTACAACAATCAAACAATAAACAAAAAAGTCAGTAGAATAAAACAGGATCAATGTTGCCAACTTAGCGACTTTGTCGCTATATTTAGCGACTTTTCAGACCCCTCTAGCGACTCTTTTTCAAAAAAGCGACTATCGACAAATCTAGCGACTTTTTCTGATGTTATTGAAGACTTCTGGACACTCTGTTGTGAGAGCACGTATCATTCTTATTCTTCTCAACGGGCAGCGGATGCTGCCGTGGGCTCCTCTCTCGCCCCAAAGCACTCACAGACGGCCCAGTCCTCCCTCCCAGCAGCAGTCAGAGCAGGAGATGTTAACCCCTCGGCGTCCACACTGCAAGTGAATCGCGCATGCGCGGAACCGCTGGCTGATCCCGACCTGGTTTACAGTCAGGGCGGGATGTAAATGTAAAATTGTCTTGTATAAATTACTGAAAGAAGGTTCATTTGTAGTTCTAAACATATTCAGGGTGTTTTTTTACTCAGTTTTTGTCTCTCCCACGACGTTATTCCTCTCTCCTACAGCATCCATTACATTTACATGCATATGGACAATTATGCAAATTAGGCGATGACGTCATTTAGCGAGTTCTAGCGACTTTTAGGACAGCCAATTGCTACTTTTCTTACTGAGGAGTTGGCAACAGTGAACAGGATTATCAGCAAGGATAAAGATAATGTAAGAAACAATGATTACAATTTAAAAACTAAGATTGTCACGTTACTCAAAATTAAAATACATTTGAAGTTAAAAGAAATCACCAACATTCAAGACTGAAGAAAGGAAATTATTAAAATGTATGTCTGACTTCTGTCTCGTCAGAAAGGTTCCTACCTCATCACACTTCGGGTCGTATGGTGAAGTGGTGGTGAGGTCAGATCCTTTCATCCAACCAGAGAGCAGAGAGTGAGCCTGAGCTCTCTGACAGCGAGTCAGACCTACAAAACACACACACACACACACACACACACACACACACACTATGTAAGGATAATTCAACACTTCTCACAAATATATAGTTTCATCAGTAATTTCCTAACACAGCTGCTCACTGTAGTTTTGAATCAAACAAACAGGAAATGGAGACTCTGACTGGGACTATTTTCAGTGGTGGATTAATCCACATTTGGTGCTATGGTGAGTACTTGTGGCAGCAGGACGGTGTATGTGAGACGAGGGCAGGGTGATAAAACAATAACAATTATTATCTAAATATAATTTTCCTATTAGTGCTATTATTAGTGTTCAATATATCCTCCGTTTATTTAAACCACCCATACAACCATGGGGGGCAGTAATGCACCTTAAACGCCATTTGCCAACCGTCATGAAACAGAATAAGAAGCAGTAGTAGAAAACACTGACCACAGCAGAATTTTTTTTGTCAAATTCTTTTGTTTCCATTATCGACTAAAACAACAAAATGTTTTAAACCGTCTGACGTGCTTCGGACAGATTTAAGATTTCTTTGTCTATTTATTGTTTTATTTATTGACATTATATTAATTATAACTGTTTCGAATCTACGTCAGATTTGTGAAGTGCTCTGCTGTTTGTCGTGTTCTGACATTAAATAACTATTCTACTGATCATTGATCATCATCAGTCCTTCATTAAGTTCAAATCACAGATATCAATAATCTCCAACTTTCACTCAGGAGCAAAAAAATTAACCTTTAAACTTGAAAGAAATAATAACTTTGACTTTTTTAGATAATTATCATGGTAACATATTTACCCACATCCCAGAGCCCTACGTGGGACTGAGCCGAAATACACTACAGAGTGTGTGTTCATGGTAATGAAGGAACTTTTCACCCAGTGACACAGTGTGACTCACTGATCTGAGCTCTGTGGCACAGAGGAAGAAGATATATCTGAGTTTCATTTTAATCACAGAGACGCTGTGTTTGTGTTTTTGGATCAGAACATTAAGTTTCATTTGATAAACTGATCCAGGAACAGGAAGTCTGACTGTGAGGAGCAGGAGGTGTTTCCTTTACACATCAGTGCTGAAGAATGTTTATAACCTCTGTTAACATATGAATCATGTGTATCTGTGTAATTCAAACACAATCTTTAAAATGTGTGTGTGTTGTCTCACATTTGGGCAGGTGGAGTGAGCGGCTCGTCAGAGAGTCAGGAATGTACTCTCCATCTTCATTGACACACCAACATTGACCTGAACACACACACACACACACACACACAGACAGACAGACACACACACACACACACAGACAGAGTGAAGAACCAACACTGTAAATTTATAAGAAAACCACACAATAACTCGTCTCCATGTGTGTTATAAGTGTGTGTATGTTCCTGTGTGCGACCTGTGCTGTGGTAACACTGTGTGTGCAGCCAGTGTCCGTCAGCGTCACACTGTGGGGTGAACGGCTGGTATGAACGACGCTGAGGAGGCAGGAACATCTGGACAGCTGCAAAACAGAGAACAGGAGATGGGAGTGAGCACTGCAGGCAAGTCCACAGGAAGTTCATACCCACATAAAGAGGAGAAAATCCTCAGTACAGTTAAGAAAATGTTTTATGGCCCAGGATATGAAAATATGATGGAAGCAGAGGACAGTCGTGCATGAAATGTACCTATTTTTAATGTCATTATCCGACATGGAAATCAGCAGCGACAGTGACAGATGTAAAAAAAAAAATCCTCTCCAACCCTGCCATTAGCTCAAGATCATCAGTTAATTATTTTCTTATCTTGAGATAACGCAGCTCGTTCTCTCATGATAACGAGTTAATTAAGGTCGATTCTTGAGAAAAAACAAAAGGTAAGCTTCTCGAGGTGCAGAGATCATTTATCACAAGAAACCAGATTGATAATAGAAACTAACTTAAACCAGTGACTGTGTGGAAGGAAAGAAATAATTTAAAGGCTGAAAATGATCAAATGGGAATATGATCCCATATATATATATATATATATATATATATATATATATATATATATATAGCCTCATTTAGTATGCCCGGATCTATACGCAAATTAGCCCCGCCCATCTTTATCAAAACAGATAATAATGTGTTGCTAATGTTAGATACTCTTTGTTCATGATCTACAGCTCTGACAAGTTTAAGCAAACCTGAAACTTAACTTGGAAAATACAGATTTGCAGCTACTCCTGCCTCTCCTCTGATGCCCCTCGTTTTTCTATAGGGTTGCAACAGTTTGAGATTTTTACAGTTCAATAACTGTCTCAGAATATATTACTGTTTCATGGTGTCATGGTATTAAAGAATTGATATTATTATAAGTCAGAATGACCCTCAAAAGAATGAAACCAGAGGGGTTATTTTTGGTTTAACAACTGTTTCATTACTGCAACTGAAACTTGAAACCATTTTGTTGATGGAAGTTTGTGTTAAAAGTTTCCCTTTTGGAAATAATGAAAATAGATGTTTTCTGTCCAGCTGCTTTTCTGTTCAATATCATACATAAAGAAATGTACACGGTACGATAACTGTCAATTTTAATATCATGGTATACCATTGCAACCCTACTGTAGCCTTATGCTAATGATATGGAAAGCCTCACCCTGCCTGATTGGTTCCTCAGGTTTGTGACATAACAAACCCCGACTGTCTGAATCTGCGTTTGTGACACTGTCATTGGTTCACAGCTCTGGTGCTGACTGCTTGTTCTACTCGGGATATGTCATGTAAAAAACACGATGTGGACGTGTTAACAAAGTTAAAATCTGGATTTTCACTGGCTGGTGTCGTTCATCTTAACATCCACACTTCACTAACTGGAGAAAGCAGCCAATCGCAGAGCAGCTTTGGAGCGGCTCAGCAGCCTATCAGAAATCTGCAGCTCCTCCTCTGATTGGCTGATCTGGAGCTCCTCCGGGGTCAGACGCAGACCTTCGGCCAATAGAAAACCATATCCCAGAGGGAAGTGGGTGGAGTTAGAGAGAGCGATGAGGCTCTTCACTTCCTGTCTGAACGCTGCGACCTCATCCAACGCCTGAGAGCACGGACCTGCAAGTTAATGTTAAAGTGTTTTATTATATTTACTTTTCATCATACTATAATAAAATAAATAATCCCAACGGATCTGTAAAATATAGAAACTTCTCAGAGACTCTGCGTGCCGCATGGTCTGTAAGAAGAGTCACAGAAGTGTCGAGTGTTGGATTTATAAGATTAATCTGACCTGCAGAGGACTGAAGCTTCTGTGTTGTTCTCTTTGGACCTGAAACACAACAGACAGAACATCAACAGATGTTCTCTCAGGTAGTTTCAAAACTTATAAAAACATATTAACATGTAAAATCTGCGGCACGTCTGATATCTTACATGTGACGGCGCCACCTGTCGACCCAGCAGTCATTGTTTTTCCCTCAGCGTCCACACAGAAGCAGCGTGACCCGACACACTGCAGCGGCAGGAAGTCACCGTCCTCAGAGCACGCTGGGACGTGGATCTCAGCACCGGCCGCCAAGCTGCCTTTCACCTTCAGCGCCAGTGCTCGCTCTCTCTCACAGTGGGATGGACACCGAGGTCGACCATTGGTGGTACGGGACCCTGCGACCTCTTGACCCTGAGTGTCCACACACCAGCACTCTTCACCTCGACACTGAACCTCCTGGAAACCACCGTTGGGCGTGCAGCTGGGGACAAAGATGGCCGCTGCATCCTCGTCCTCGGAGCAGGAGCGCAGCAGAGGAGTCAGAACCTGGAAAACAACAAGATGAAGCATGGTCATGATCTGCTGTGGGCATGACACAGCTGACATGTCACGCCGTGCCCATGTCCGATGTATTTTCAGAGTCAGCGTAATGAAGTGTTTGAGGATGTGTTGTGTCTGACCTGTTGCAGAGAGACAGAGTGAGAGCTGCTGCTGCTCCTCAGGGTGTGCTGGAGGGCAGAGAGGAAGGCAGGGTCCTCCAAAGCTCTGCTGATGGACAGGACCAGGTCCTTGTTGTTCTGGAGGCTGATGGCGACACTCTGAGAGGAGAGGCGGTCCAGACCGAGGGCTCCCCGTGCTCCCACCGCCCCGCTGAAGTTAAAGGCAGCAGCGCTTTTCAGGAACTTCCCTCCAAACAGGTTCTCTTGGAAGCGCTGAGGGGAGGAGCGAGCTAGAGCTTGCAGAGCTCCTCCCACTGAGGGGAAGAGACCGTAGAGGACTTCGACCAGGTGAGACAAGAAGGAGGTGGGGTCCACCTCCACCGGCAGGAGCTCCCTGAGAGGCCGGAGGAGGGGGAGACAGGAGGCAGAGGATCTGGCAGTGGAGGCCTGGAAAGGAGGTTCAACGGGACCGGAGAAGAGCCGGGACAGAGCTAGACGACGCTGAGAGAGACAGTCAGTAGGACCTGAACCTGGAGTATGAAGAGGAGGTGGAGGAGGAGGAGGAGGAGGAGAGGAAAGAAAAAATTTTATTTTAGTCATTTTCATTATCAGATTTTGTAGCTGGTGTCTAACCCTTCATAAAATGTGTTTCTGTCTACAGTTCCAGTAAACGCACCACAGACCAGTGAGTCTCCGTGCTGACGTGTCTCAGGAAGCTCCCTCCCTGTGGGGTCGACACACCAGCACTGCCCACCCTTCTGACACTGTCTGGAGGTGAAGGATCCTCCAGTCTCACAGGACGGGACATGAACACTGGACGTCTCCATCGCTGCCCTCTGCTCCTCCTCACAGGCGGAGGGACCTGAGGGAGACGTAATCTGTTTAAACCAGTGTCTCCTGGTCCAGATGTTTCCTCTGAGTTTTATAAAATGGACAGCTTAACACTCTGAGGCAGTTTAAACCAGTTTACAGCCGATGAAACGCACTTTGAAGCAGGACTCAGCAGCATCTTAAACCAGTGTGATTCAGTTCACACCATCATCCATCTATTCAGGCTAGAAACATGGAACCAGCTTTGATGGTTTTAGAAGACTGAAACCAGTTTGAAATGAACACAGCTCACATCTGAAGTGTCCGGTGAGGGCGAGGCGAACTCCCAGCATCCTCCTCTGCAGGACTCTGTAGATGTTGGTCTGAGAGAAGGAGCGACCGGACTGAAGACCGGAGAACGCCGAGTCGTACACCTCAGACAGGAGGAGCTCCACACCTGGACAGGAAGTGCACGCCTTTATCATGATCCCCCATCATCATCATCGTGTGTGTGTGTAGGGGTGTGTGTGTGTACGTACCTGTGTTCTCCAGCTCTCTGCCTCTGCTGTCTGAACAGAAGCAGAAGGAAGAAACTGCCGGGAAAAACTTCCTGAAACTACTGAATGTCTCAAAGGCCTCTGGGAACCTGAAACGACACACATGTACAGAGATACACACTGAAATACACACAGAGATATAGACAGACGGGTGAGTTACCTGTTGAAGGCGTGCAGCAGGTCCAGCTCCTTCCTGTCGGTCATGTTGATGAATTTACACTGAACAGGGAGGAAGCTGCCATCTGTGTCACACTGAGGAGGAGACTGAGACCCGGAGCCGTGCAGGAGACGCCTGGTCCTCACCTCACAGCTGCCAGGACCTGCAGGTCAAAGGTCAAACACATTATATACAAATCCTTAAAGACATACTACGAAAGATTTGTCACTTCCTGTTTGTAAACATGAACATGTCACAGTAGAAATGTGGTCATGTTCTCTTCTTCTTGCACTATTTGTTTCCCATGTTCAAAGTTCACCACTTTGAAAACTGAAAATAAAAGCTGTTGAAATGATAAGGAAATGTGCGGTGCTGATTTTATTTGGCAGACACAGGCTATTAGCAGTTAGACATTATGAGGTTCAGACCTTTGCTGGGAGGAAATTTGAGTAACTGGACCTCTTTGTATTTTAACGTAAAAGCCCTGGTGTATAATATCATCAGTAGTGTTGTCAGTGTCATCAGCAGGATCAGTATGACTATCAGTAGTATCTGTACGTACAGCGTTGAGGTGTCCCGGCCTGTCTGGTCCCGTAGAGCTCCATGCCGTCCTGATCCACACACCAACACTGCCCCCTGCTGGAGTCACACTGAACTGACTCAAAGAGACCTGAAGGAGAACACTGCAGGACCGACTGCAGCTGGCAGGGAGACGGACCTGCAGACAAACAGACAGACAGACAGAAAGATAGACCCGTCACCTAAGTACACTTAGAGAAAGACCGTGACTGCCATGGATGTGGCGTAAGCTCTAAAGAGGCAGGGACAGACTCTGCACTGCTTCAGTGGATGAACAGATTTGTCAGTAATTAAAATTCTAAATTCTGGTCTTCATAATATAACTTTAAATTTAAGGTAAATGCAGGCTGACATAAACTCAGACTGTCATTATCAGGGAAAGCACTATGACTGATTTTACAACACGTGATCTGTAACATCCCTGATCATTTAGCATGTATTATGGTGCTGTTGTGTTTCTCACAGTGAGGTGCAGAGCTGTTGGTTCGAGTCCCGACGACCTCCTGACCTTCAGCGTCAACACACCAACACTCGTTACCCCGCCCACTGCACTGCACAGGTCTAGACACACACACACACACACACACACACACACACACACATTTGTTATAACTCCAGCATACAGTTCTGGAAATAACTGGACGGAAGAATGATGTTAAAAACACAATAAAAACACACACTCCAGTCCATCATGTTTTTTTAAATTAGTCATAACTTAACTGTTAGACATAATTCAAGCCAAAGCAGCACATGAGGTCTATTTGTTAACACTGTGAAACTAAAGATGGCGCCAGCGTGGAGCCGACACGTTTAAATGATTTAATGTTATTTTATGTTCTCTGTATTTTCTATTTCATTTTGTTGCATTCTTTAACACAGATACAGAAACAGAAACACAATTATGTGCTGCAGATATTTACCTGAACCTGCCATCGTGTGTGCAGTGAGGGACGTCACCTTGTTGCTTGGCAACAGCCCCGCCCCTTAGCCACTCACATCTGCTCAGGGTTTCTGACTCCAGCTGGTACTCTGGACAACAATAAGAAACAACGACATCATCAGCAAATAATAAATCATTTTAAATAATTAAACGATCAGCTTGGCATGCTCCCTAAAGGCTGATGATGAAATCACCAGGTTTCATCAGTAAACTGACCTTTTTTTGGCTGCATCATCAAAACAGAGCAACACAGGATAACAACTTGTCACAGTGGCTGAGCCGCTGGCTAGCAGCTAACAATGTTAGCCACAGTGTTGTGTTTCTGCAGGAGCCACGCTTCCACAACAGAGGGAGCATGACTTCAGTCTCAGGATGCCATTACTCCACTGTATCTTTACATAAGTAAATACATAATTAATGCTCTGAATGTCACGTACAGAAACTTTAGTAAATAATGAGGAGGCACAATAACATTGGCATGTCATTGGTTTCGGACGATATTGGCTTCAAAATGAAATATCAGAATCAGCCGATATTTCTGACGATATTTTACAACCTGATTTTTTTTTAACCAACTAAGTCAACATGTACAAAACATCAGGTAAATGAAACAGCACAGGTAGCAAAACAACATATCTAAAAGATATACAAGTATGTATGAAGAATACAAAGGAGAAAAATAAAAACAGACAGATAAACATACGATAAAATAAATATGTGTAACCCTTTCACAGTCGCCTCAAACTGCACTAATTACAGCCAGAGCAACAAAGCAGAAGAGGTAACCGCTGTGTGCTTGTAAGTGACAATGAAAGGAACAATAAGGCTCATTGTTTAGTCCTTTTTCGGTGGCAGACATGGCGCACGCTCAGCTGCAACAGCACAGGCTCCACTCGGTTTTCCTACTAACTGTTGGCTGTTCTGCTCCATGCTGATAGTGATAGTCTGACAGCGTAACAAGCAAATTACCAGCCAGTGAACCTGAATTCTACCAAGTTAACTCTGTTTTACAAAATCCCCACAAAGTAAAACAAAAGGCTGTGAATTATTTTCCTGAGGGCTCCTAAAGGAAACATTATTTATAAATGCATATTATTTAGACAATGAAATTATCGTACGACACAATGCAAACACAAATACATGGTCTCAAACCAGGTGTTACATAAGTAGGCCTGCATGAATGAAAATACATATAAAAATAAAACTGGGGTTCAAACATACAGATAAAGAGGTTAGTCACAGGATTCGGGGAAGAAAGTTGCATAATCTTCTATCATATATGGATATACTGAATATCGGCCAAATGAGTTGTTATATATCATCAAAATATCCATTATCGTGCATCCCTAGTAAATAAACAATAAAAAACATCTTGAAAACAAACTACTCACAAGAAACAAGAATTCCAAAAACAAAAAACAAATCATCACCAACAGCACACCATAACAATTTATAAGGAAACAAACCCTCCTTCCACCAACCAATAACACAAATCATCATCTCAGGCTCGTTTCCAAACCAGCTGTGATGTAACACTGATTTGTAACTTGACCAACATATAAAACACAGTGTATACTGTGTGACAGGTGACACCACTGTCTACGTCCCTGTGTCTATAAAGAAGTGACCTGTCTGATGTCATGGTCGCGTGTACAAACACAGCTTCTGGGATAAAACATCATGTCTTCAGTTTTACAGACATTAATGAGCAAACCGTGGTCATCACACATCGTCACAAACATGCCGACCTCAGCTTCTTAGCTGCTGATGTCGCATGAACTGAAAATAAAAGTATCACCTAAAAAATTCATTACGAATTCATTAGACTGTAAATGACACAAATAAATAAACAAGGTAAACCCTGTGGGTTGTTTCTTACTGCTCTGTCAGAAAATTCCAACTCTCAGCTGTCTTGTGTCAGAATTACTTCACTGTTGAGGAAACACTTACACAGAAGCATGAGGAAAAAGGAAGGCAAAGACGCGTGTTGTTTCCTCACACTTGTTTCTAAATCCCCTCACGCTCTCAGCTGCTGCACATATTCTGCTACACCACCTCTGATCCAGAGCTGACTTTCAATAAGAGTCAAAAATTAGCTTTATTGGCAAAGTATGTGAATGAACACACACACACACACACACTTTCAATTTGTTCTTACTGTACATACAGAAGAAATTACTGGAAGATAAAAACAGACATACAGCTGACTAGAATTACCAACGTGTGTTGTGAAACTCCACAAAGTCAAGCTGCACTTACAGTTTACATCATGTCTGTCCAGACTTGTATGAAGTCATGAAAGTTGTCAAAGATTCAATTATGGATGCTGCTGCAAAGAAGCTACAAATTCTAAAACATGGATGCTTCACACACAGAAGATCTTTACAATCAGCACAGTTCAAAGTGGACACACAAGTTTCATTCACTGATTTATATGACACATAGAGACAAAATCAAACAGCTTCGACGAAGACAGAGGGACAGACAGACAGGCAGACAGACAGGCGGTCACAGTCCCAGGGGAGTTCACCTGAAGCTTTGCCCTGCAGCAGCTCCAGGCAGCAGACCAGGATGCAGGCGATGCGGAGCAACCAGGCCATTGTCTCCGTGGTGACAGACTGAGCATCGCGGCGTCTTTATAAACCTGCAGACCTGCTGAGTCACCGTGAGGAGGACCACCAGAACAACACACCTTCATCCCTCCTTCCTCCTCTTCCTCCTCCTTGTCTTTCCATCTCAGTGGAACCGTGAGTTCTCAACCACCACTCAAGAGGCGGCCAGCGGGCCATGAAGCCCTCTGATTGGACGAGAGGATCTCTGAAACACAGGTGAGTGGTGGTCAGTGTTCAGTGTGACGTCTGTTACTAATCCAGCACACTGAAGCGCTCTCACCTGATGATCAGATGTTCACACTGACAGCACATTTATATATTTCCACCCATATCACAGAAAGGTTCATATTTTGGAGAGTTCAACACACACACATCAATTCACTCACAAACACGAGCAGTTATTAAAAAAAGAGGAAAAAACTGTTTACACTGTTACACTAACTGTTTACAGCTCAAATGTGCTGCTGTACTTGTGAGTAAGGCTGCAACTATTATTACGATTATTTTCACTATCAATTACTCTGACCATTATTTTTTCAAATAACTGATTTGTCAATAAAATGTCAGAAAAGACTGAAACATGCCTGTGTGTAATTTTATCGAAGCCTGAGGGGACGTCTTTAAATTATATTTTTTATCCAACCAATTGTCCAAAAAACAATATAAGATATTCAGCTTATTATCATCATGTAAATTCTCACAGCAAAAGGTGAAAAAAAACTGAAATGATTATTCAGTTATCAAAATAGTTGTCAATTAATCATCTGTCAATTAAATAGTCAACTAATCATTACAGCTGTAGGGTGAGGACCAACACACTGACATAATGCATTCTTTAGATCCTAACCCTTACCTTAAGCATCACAACTAAATCCCTAACCCTGACCTAAAGCTCTGGGGCCATATTCACAAAGCTTCACGTACAAAGCGTCACACTTAGTGACGACGTTCTCAGAAAATTCTTAGAATTTTGACGTTGTTTTAGAATTTCCCCTTAAAGTTAAGACTAGGTCCTGGTAAAGATAAAAGTTAATGAAATGCTACAGATTAGATCGTGCAAGAATAATATGTGTGGTGGATGTCATCTGGGATACACACACATTTATGCCAGAAATAAAATGATCACAACACTGAGATATTTGGAAAACTGAAAAAATGCAACTGTGCAGCAGTGATGACTTGAGTCTGTCTCAACCTTCCATCAGCAGAGTGATCACATTAACACTGACAACACTTTCAGTCTCATTGTGATGCAGTTCAGTTCATTTCCACTGGGTGTCCTCACACCTTACAGGCTCACAAAAGGGCGTGTCTCTGCCAACCAATCACATCTGTTAAAAGAATGCATCATAGCTAGCAACTGTTCAACCACACTACTTAACTAAAGCCTGAAGCCAGACGGAAGATGACCAATGTGAGAGAAACACAGCGATATCTTTGGTCGTGGCTCTAAAATGGTGGTCCAACGTCGCACAGTCAGAGAGGTTGAGGGATGGCCGTTGTCACGATCCTCCGATCATGAGGTGGTGAGACACCTAGCAGCTAGCAAACACACACACACACACACACACACACACACACACCGCAGTATATAGTGCGCACAAAACTTAAAGTTATAGTGCACCCAAAAATGAAATTTCAGCCATTATCTAAGTTTTAGAGTCCTCACACACAGAGATCCAAGGGGAGAGGAGGTAGCAACACAACTCCACCTAATGGAGGCTGACGGCGCCCCAGCTTTTTATGTCGGGGCTTCAGGACACTTGGATCACTACGGACGAGCAGTATGGAGATATTTTGTGGTTTCAATTATGTGTTTTTGGACGTTTGAATCTGGGGCGCCGTCAGCCTCCATTAGGTGGAGTTGTGTTGCTACCTCCTCTCCCCTTGGATCTCTGCAAGTGATGTGAGGACTCTAAAACTTCACCTGAGCCTCCCTCGGCATATGGGTGAGTAGATAATGGCTGAATTTTCATTTTTGGGTGCACTATCCCTTCAAGGTTATCTTCGGCCATTTTAATGTTATTTTGGACATTTTATTAACTTTATTAATGATAACAATAATGTTATTAATGTGACCCTCTATGTTGTGCTTCACAGTTGAAGTAATAACCCTGCAGCATCACTCAGTATGTGAAGCTGTTGCATCGTATGTCGTAGCCTGTGATTCAGTCGGCGCTGTCATCGTACAGTCTGCAGACATCAAACCTGATGTTGTACCCAAATTAATTAGATCCATGTCACACAGTGTAGCTGCACTAAACTTAAAGGATTGATAAAATCTCAGTCTGTTTTTTGCTTAAGGTGAAAGTTTCGGTCCCGTCCTTGCTCAGAGTTGCTCTGAGAACTTTCCTAAATTACTTTTAAGCTCAGACTCCTGACTGAAAGTTTCTAGGCTAAGTTAGGAGCTCTCTGAGTGGTCCCAGGATGTTTGTGAATATAGCCCCAGATCCATAATGTCCTCATTTTCCAAAATAGTCCTCACTGCCAAGGTCCTAAACACACATTGTTCTCTTAATGATAGACATACAAGTACACAGACACAGACAGACAGACAGACACACACACACACACACACACACACAGACTGTTCAGCATGCCAACATGCTCACAATGACAACACTAACATGCTGATCATGTTCACCATCTAAGTTGTGGCTCATAAGCTGTGAACACAGAGTCCAGTTGGGCTGTTGGGAATGTCATTATTCTTCAGGTATTGGACTCATGAAAATGTTGACCTGATGATGATGCTAGATGAAAAGTCAGAGGATCACCAAAATTATTAGTTTATCCTGATGGGAACATGAATGATGAACCACAGTTCATCACAATCCATCCAACAATAGTGATGTTTCAGTCAGCAGTGAACAGACCGACAGGCTGACAGAGAGCGGTGCAGCTAACATGAGGACTAAAAACAGATGGAAAACAAATGGCTTTAAATCACATCTGTTCCTCTGTTTATCTTCATGGGTGAAACTCCTTTCCTCCTGATATGGTCACCTCCGCTGTGGGAGCTCTCCACTACCTTTGAGTCGGTGTTTACATCACAGACAGTTTCTGAACGTGACAGGAAGTGGATAAGACACATGACAAATTATAAACATATTTATAGCAGGCTAATACTTCTTTGAAAAGAAAGGAGGAAGTGGGATTGTAACCACAGGTGTTTCATGCGCCATCTCAGTTTCACAGTGTGTCAGTGTGTTTCTCACCACTGCTGTGGACCGATCGGACATTTTAACACGAAAAAAGTTAAATCAACTGAATAAAAAAGTGAGGATGGCAGTTTGGGACAAAAAGATTATCTGGGGCTTCATGTTGCTGCTGGCTGGTAAGACTTGGACTTTATGTTACTGTATATTATGTTAATATCTTTAATGATGTTTTTAGTCACAGTTTCAGTTTTTCACATTGAATTGATAAAATCCAGAAACATCTCTGATTTTAGAATTGAAGCTCTGATACAGTTCTTTTATTATTTAGTTTTCTATTTTAGTACTGAAGGCTCATTTTAATTGGTTTCCACATCAAAGCTCTCCCTCTAAATCAAGGTCCTTAACTCTGAAACTCAGCTGTCATCACTGTGTTGTGTTTTTCCAGGTGCTGTGGGTCAGAGTGTGAACTATCCACATCCTGTTTGTGCCATGAAAGGATCGACTGTCACGCTCCCCTGCACCTTTAAAACACTGGAGCCTGTCACTGAAAATGGAAAAGAAGTTCTGATAAAGATCAACAGAGTAGTCTGGTGCCCAAACCATGCGGTTTGTCATGGCAGCACTCCGTCTGTGTACGACAGCGAATCAGACAACAACGACCCTCGTTACAGATACCTGGGTGACAAGAAGGGAAACTGCACTTTACAGATCACCAATTTACAGGAGGAGGACAACGCAACTTTTCGCTTCAGGGTGGAAACTAATCATGCCAAAGCAACTTTTACTGGACCACCAGGAGTGAAAGTCACAGTCAGTGGTAAGAGTATCATATGAAAATGCTATCAATGATAACAATGGCATTATTAAAAATAATTAATTTCTCTAACCTTCATTCAGCACTGAGAGCCAGCCTCTCTTTTGCAGAAACACCCTGTTCAGTTACACCTTCCCCACCCACATTCACAGCTGAGCCTGGGGACCAGTTCCTTTGAACTGATGAAGTTAAAATTCATTTACAGTAAAAATAAAACAAAGAAAAGAGGAAACTATGAAAACTACAACATTTAACTAAAAGCAATAAAAAAAACAACAACAAAAAAACTAGAGATGCACTGATACAGCCCTAGTCCAATATCAGCTTTAAAATGAACTATCAGAATCAACCAACATGCTTTTTCTTAATTTGCACAATGACTGAATATCACAGACACTGAACAGTGTTTCATGTCTCCATCAGCTGGTGGGCCGTCATGATTAGAGTATGTATGTATAATATAGTGTTGCACGGTATACCGGTACTAAAATAGTACCGCGGTACTAGAGTATTCCAAACGGTACTATACTGCATTTGGAAAATACCGGTACTTTTTAAATTGATTCAATTCATTCATTTATTTAATTCATTTATGCACACAAACGCCTTCCTTGTTCCTGTTCAAGCACATATTGCACAAGTGGTGTGTATGACAACACCTGTATCAACATTCGCAGCTGGCGCACATGAAAAAAGACAAGAGAAAGTCTGCCTCGCAAAGGGAGACAACACGAGACAACACCAACTTGGTGGAACATTTGAGTTACCAAACCGTGGCGTCCGTACCGAGGCACTTACCGAACCATGATTTTTTTGGTACTGTTACACCCCTACTATTTATTGTTCTAAAGGTTTGTATCCAAAAGGACTTTTCCTTAGGAGAAGTACTGAAAAGTATCGAAATTCATATTGGTATCGGTACCGAAACACAGATTTTGGTATCGTGACAATACTAGTATAATATGATGTTAATTCCACTACAGAAGAGACTTGATGATCACTAACATTAGGTGGGGGGAAAATGGATATTTTGATATCAGTATCTGCCAAATGAATCGTCATATTATATATAAAATCTTAAGGATACCCACCCCTACACGGCAAAGCAACTGCTATGTATGAACACTTGAAGTGAAAGCATCCCAGAGCGCTTTATCAAGACGGCAGCAGGACAGTACCATCCTGTTTACTTTTCATCCCCACCCAAGCATGATATATTACGATAATCAACACGTGTTACGTGTTTCTGTCATATTGATAATCAACATGTTTTTGCCTTACATTACTTTAGATTCTGAAATGAAGATAAAGAGCTCCTCGACTGAGACAGAGATGAGAGAGGGTGAATCAGTCACACTGCGCTGCACAGCAGAGTGCACTTTCCACCAGCTGGAGGTCACCTGGTTCAGAGATGGCTCCGCCCTCCCAGAGACTGGCCCCGCCCTCAAGCTTGACCCTCTGACTGCAAAGGATTCTGGGAACTACACCTGTTGTCTGAGGAACAACAGCTTCACACTCTCCCAGCCGTACAGCCTGAATGTGGAGGCTGAAGGTTTGTTTCATCGTTTTCTCTGTGGTGGAAATCTAATAAACACCATGTACAGCTCCTTAATGTGAGAGAACTCTCCTGAATAATGTAACTATCATACAGGTTTATGTTCTGACCACCAGTTTGAGTTATTCACACAGTTCCTGACAAGTCAGGGTTTTTTCCTGTCAGTTTGGCGACAGACTACAAAACACATAAGCCTTTGCTGCTGGTAGTGGTCAGAGTTCACACTGGTTGTTACTTAGCTCATACAAAACTGACCAAGAATCTGAATGTAAATATTTTAGATGGCAGCACACAAAACAGAATATGGAGCTCTATGATTGGAGGTTTGTTAGTGAAATGCAGCCTGGGAGTCGTAGTTGACGTCTGTCTTTCAGTTTTTATGGCTGAATCCAATTGTCCGGACTTCACCCCACTTGCAGATTCACAGACTTTGCGGGCGCGAAGTCTGTGAGTGAAGAGGGCTCCAAATCCACAATTCAACCAGTCCACAAGGGGCCTAAAGCTGACCTCCTGCAGACTTAAGCAGACATTACTGATTTGACTGCCCACAATGCATTGCAATACAGATTTGACTTAGTAGGGGGTTTTTTTTTCTTCTTTTTTTTTCTGCAGGGCAGATGAACAGACAGAACATGACAGCATTTACAATGATTGTAATCTTAGCTCAAACATTTCCATGGCAATGAGTTAAACAGTCTCAAGGGCTGTCTATCAGAGGCTTACGGTCTCTACCCTCGCAGACTTTACATGATGACAGTGAACTCGTCACAGTATATATGACTGAAGTTGGCAAGGGCTCAGTCCACAGCTTATGTCCACAGATTTATTGTAGAATTGGCTTTTAATAAAGGACCCAAGAGAGTTTCATGTCAGTCGCCAACACTGGCAATGAGAAATTAAATAAAATAAAAACATTTCTCCTCCCACTGCACAACTCTGTACTAATAAATCATCAGTCAAAATCAAATAATTAAAATTCAATTTTGCTAATAATTAAATACCCAGTGTTAGTATAATTAACATGATTCTTGACTTTGGAAACAACAGTTGACAAAACAGTCTCACCTCCAGGGGCCTCATTTATAAAAGAGTGCTTAGGATTCATACTAAAAGTTGACATGCGCCCAAAAGCTGAAAATGGTGTGTGCCAAAAAATAATCAAATTTATAAAACCGTGCGCACGCACACTTGCACGCAATGTTCTCTTTATAAATCACAGACCTCCTGGAGTTGTGCGCACCCAGATCCGCCTCATATTCCGCCCTCTACACACCCTAGTTCAACCATAAATGGTCATGCAAATCACCTCATGAATGCGATCTGCATATAAATAAGCCGGCATGCGAGTGTTCTCTCGTTGTGAGTCATGGTGACAGGTGTAAGAAACGTACCAAAAAACGGAATTTCTCTGAGGGTGAGCTAGAGACCCTTTAATGGGAGGTGGAGGACTGAAGAAAGGCTTTATTTGGTGGCCACAGCAGCGGGATCACTAATAAGAGAAAGCAAAAAAAGTGGCAACACATCAACGCTGCTGATGCTGTCAGCTGTGTCTGTGGGACTGCACGGACAGTGACAGAACAAAAAAAAAAAAAGTGGTCTGATCTAAAGGTAGACCAAATATTTCTACTCCTTTACTATCATGTAGTTAATGTGTTGCTTTTAAATTTGAGGATGTTTGACATTGATGTGCGACATAAAGAATCACATTTATTAAAGGTGGAGGCAAAAAGGAGTATGTGCCAGTACCATCTTGCGCAATTACGCACGAGGGTCACCACAGTATTTATATGTTTATGGCAATTAGTCTGATCAGACACCCGGCCTGAATTACAGCATAACCCAGTGGTATCCCTGTCCCAAAATACAACGTGTAATTTGAAATACAATTCAAAGATGAAAGTGTAATAGGCGAACACGTTTCTTCATGCCGGTTTTGTCATGAACAGCACATGTCTAAGTAGGGCTAACGGTTGTGCTTAATGGCTGTATTTCGAGACATGATAAATGCACTGGAAATATTTAGCTAAATAAATAAATATATTCCATGCAGTCGCGCCGTCCTCTCCCCCTCCTGCGCTCACAGAGTGGACAATGAGACGTTAGAGGCAGTGCGGATTAAATACGTATTTAGAAAGAATTTCAATTCAGGATTTGAGTTGTATTTTACAACGTTTTTATGAAACAATTATCACTCACTCCAAGCTCAAAATAAGGCTGCTGGATTTAATTTCAATGATAATGTGGATCTAAGGTGGATATAGCGTGACATTAAATTTGTGTGAGACATCAATAAAAATCTGACTCCACTTCTCCGCCTCGCTGTCTGCGTCGCCACTTCCCAGTGTCTCCAAAATGTGCGCACGCATGACTCAGAGTTTGCTTACAGGTGCGCACATTCTCCCGCCAAGTTTATTTTTATAAATCACAACCTTTGTGTGGTAAGTGGCGTACGCCACTTTCAAGCCCCGTTTTGTGCGTAAGCAAGCTTTATAAATGAGGCCCCAGGTCAGTTAACTGGCTGCTGTGGTGCTTTCAGTATCATATATGACTGACACTTAACATCAGAGTTCAGAGAACGTATCTCAGAGTGGATCTTCTTGATTTTTTTTTTTTTTTTAAGATATTTTTTGGGCCATTTTGCCTTTAATGGACAGGACAGGTAAGCGTGAAGGGGGGGAGAGAGAGGGGATGACATGCAGCAAAGGGCCACAGGCTGGAGTCGAACCTGGGCCGTTGTGGCAACAGCCTTGTACATGGGGCGCCTGCTCTACCACTAAGCCACCGACGCCCCATCTTCTTGATACTTAATGTCTACAGTCCAACATCTCTCTGTCCATCTGACATGTCTCGCAGGAACAACTAGTGCTGCAGTTGACACAATGCTGGCTATACGTCTGGTTCTCTTTGTTCTGCACACTGTGCTCATCATCATCGTGGCATCCATCATCATCAAAAGGTAACTTTCACCTACAACAACCAAATACACATCAGTCTGCTCCTTCATGTGCCTTTATCTATGCAACAATTTTTCAATCAAACATCGCTATCAGCAGATATTGTCCTTGTCGACTGCCACTGGCCTATCAGCAATGAAGATGAAACACACTAACGGCAGGGTCTCGTGTTTTTCTGTTGTGTCAAATCAGTTTTGCACAGCCTAAAATGCAGAGCTTGAAACTAGCGGTGTCCCATCATCCCAGTGACAACAGTAAACGTTAGGGGCTAACACAGCAGATCGATACAGCATAGTATTGTGATATTTTGCATGGCGATATTGTATCAATACATGGACGCCAAGTATCGATCTTTTATAATATACATTATTATCTTTTGCTAATACACATTTTAATCCTAGAACAATAAAATCAATGATGCTAAAGTTTTTTTTCCTGGTGAGGTCAGGAGAGGTCTCCGTCAGTGGCATTTGGCAGGAAGTTCATCAAAACAAAGATGGAGGCACCGGAGACAGAAATCAGAAATGTGCCTTCTGTGTTTAAATCAAACGTCTGGACTTATTTTGGATTTTTTTTAACACAGAAAGAAAGGAGAACTTGGATATGACACGTGTGATTTACAGCAGTGTCATATGAGAATAAAATACTCTGGGAATACTATGAACATGAGGGCTCACCTCACACGCCACCATCCAGAGATAGTGTTAGCTGCTGACGGCCAAGCTAACGCTAAACCCGCTCCGCCGAAACATCGACCAACACTGACACACCTAGCTCGACACAACTACCATCCAACTGTGAGAGAGCCAAAAAACTAACACAGTCCATCACCTACTTCCTGTTCAAAGATCTGCGTACATACAGCGCTGTCGAAAACAAAGGCTTTTGTTACATGCTAAAAACACGTGAACCCAGGTATGTGACTCCGCCCCAACAATTTTTCACTGACACAGCTGTACTCAAGCTCCTAAAACCACAATTTGCAATTGCATTTCCTTGAACTGATTTAATATATGGATCTACTGCATCTGTTCTATCATTAAATTGTATTTTATCTTAATCTTTATATTAGTTTTCTGTGCAACACTTTGTAACCTGATTTTGTGCTATTATAATGATTACATTTCTGAGTGAAATCCTAACTTATTTTCTACTTAGTGACTCTGTTTTTCCCATCTGTCTTTATCAGGACATGTGTTTGCAGGAAAGCAGCAGCAGAGATCTGAAAGACTTGACGGCGCAGGTGAATCAGTGACGTTCACATCAAACAAACACCATTTTCTGTTATTCTGTCTTTATGGAGGGTCTCTGAGTGTTCGGCCTACCTTTATTCGCTTCCTGAATTAAAAACAACTGATGATGGAAAACAGATTGTTTCTCTTTCACCTCTTTATCTGAAAAGAAATGTTCCTGTTTGAGTGGGCAGTTTGTCTAATGAGAGCAGGCTACTGTAAAAGGTGTCTTATGAGATGTCTTATGAGTAAAGCTGCACACAAACAGGAACCTGCCTCCTGTCACAGGCAGTGTTGCCAACTTAGCAACTTTGTCGCTATATTTAGCGACTTTTCAGACCCCTCTAGCGACTCTTTTTCAAAAAAGCAACTAGTGACAAATCTAGCGACTTTTTCTGATGTTATTGAAGACTTCTGGAGACTCTGTTGTGAGAGCACGTATCATTCTTAGTCTTCTCAACGGGCAGCAGATACTGCCGTGAGCTCCTCTCTCGCCCCAAAGCACTCGCAGACGGCCCAGTCCTCCCTCCCAGCAGCAGTCAGAGCAGGAGACGTTAACCCCTCCACGTCCAGACTGCAAGTGAATCGCACATGCGCGGAACCGCCGCTGGCTGATCTATCGCTCTGATCCCGACCTGGTTTACAGTCAGGACAGGATGTAAATGTAAAATTTTCTTTGTCTAATATAAATCACTGAAAAAAGGTTCATTTGTAGTTCTAAACATATTCAGGGTGTTTTTTTACTCAGTTTTTGTCTCTCCCACGATGTTATTCCTCTCTCCTACAGCATCCATTACAATTACATGCATATGGACAATTATGCAAATTAGGCGATGACGTCATTTAGCGAGTTCTAGCGACTTTTAGGACAGCCAATAGCTACTTTTCTTACTGAGGAGTTGGCAACAGTGGTCACAGGAACATTTCTGATATTTAAAGCTGATAAAAACAGCAATGCTGTAATTTCCTGTTCATGTCATCGTTGCTCTTTCTGCTCTTTTGAAACACATACCATATAAATTCATGCTCCTCCACAACTTTGTGGGTGCGTATTTGTGTAACAATTCTCCAAACCCACAGTTCAATGGGGTGTGGACCATGAGAGGGCAGACCACAAACATTTATGTCGCAGCTTTGGTGTCAGATTCAGAACCATTACACCCCGATAACATCCTCTCTGCTTCTCTTCAATTTAAGTTCAAAGTTCAAAAGGTTTTTATTGTCGATTGCTATATGTGCAGGACATACAGAGAATCGAAATTCTGTTTCCCTCTCACCTAGTATAATGTCTTACAATTTAAGAGCTAAAAGAAAGCTAAATTGTAAAATACATTTTCTTTTTTAAATAATGTATAACCTTCCCTGTTACCTCTGTGGAAATAGTCACATTTGTTATTAAAAACCAGCACAAGTCTGAATACTGATACAAAACCCTATAAATTAAACTGCATGATTTTTCTGTCTTTTGGCCTGAAACACTTAAACTTAAGCTTAAACTCTGCTCCTGTTTCAGTCTCCATGACTTCAACGAGCCCTGACATCTGTGACATATCAGCTCTGATACTGATCAGTGTTTGTTTTACTCAGCAGGATTGTCTCTGTAGTTAATATGATTTACAGGAAGTCAAACATATGATGAGTACATATATGTCCGTGTATGCAGCTAGTGTCCGACTGTTGTGTGGTTTTTTTTGTGCATTTTTTTTTGCTTCAGTCAATACTTTCAGTTCTTTAAGCTGTTTATTTCTATCTGATATAATGATGCTGCCATCAAACATGGAGTCTTGGATTTGAATATCCACCTTAATGTGAGGAGCTTTAAAGAATAAAACATATACTGTATAAACTGTTTCACTTGTGCATCTTTTATACTTTACTTTTACTCTTTCGTATGACATATTTTGTATTCTATGCAATATTGATATCTATAACAACATGAATATAATACAGTACTCAATATCTCTGTAATATAATACAGTTAGAACTACAAATATAAACTACAATTAAATACAAATACTTTTAGTTCAGCGAGTTAGCTTGCTTGTTGCAGTTGACTTCCTGCTTACCAGACACAGCAAAAAAGAGAGCTCTGTAAAAACCTCACAAACATCTGGATCTTCAGTCATCAGAGAACAAGGCGAGCACACATTAGTATGTGCTAGGCTAGCGGCCTGTTTCCGACATGCCAAACAGAGCCAGAGAAATGCTGATTTGTAATGTGAAACTGCTTTAACCCATCACACTGCTATTTGGATGACTAGTACTACAGAGCTGGTTATCAACTAGTTCAGTCAACTCTGGGTTTTCCCCTCTTGCAAGTAAAATAATCTGTTAATTTAATTATAAATCCTCAAAAATACAGAAAGAAAAAAATAAATAGTGTGCTGAAATCATATATTTTGATGCACTGTGATGCATCAATAATCGTTTTATTATCAAATCGTTACCCTCTGAATCATAATTGAATCGTGAGGTGCCTGGAGATTCCCACCTTTAAGTGCCAAGTATCATTTATTTTACTATTCATTAATATGGCAAATAATAAATGACACATTAGGTAGCATACTGGAATAATATAATCAGTTGCTTTTTCAGTCCACTACATTCATTTTGCTGCTGCAAAAAGGCTAAAGTGAGATGAACAGACTGAAAACTTTATCCAATTAGATAAAACAGATGTTGACAGTTTTCTTTGGGGACATAATTTACAGTTAATAAAAGGTAATGTATGACAATATCGCAATACTCAGCATATCGTAACATTTCTAACATTGTAATAATATTGTATGGTGACAATATTATATGGTGGATCCTCTGCTGCATCCCACTGTGCAGCACTGTCCCCTCAACAACAACTAACGTTACACGACCTGTCCAGACACACAAGCAAAGTATGAAAGATGGCCGCCATAACGTCAATGATACTATACCTAGTTAGCTAAACACCTTACAGTAACCATAGATATATACACATAGATGCCGCACCCTGGCTTGTGGGATGCATCAATACCGCCGCCATCTTGCCTTGGTGCTCTGACCGGTTCCGACCCGTGTCAGACTCGGCAAAAATGCCACATTTTTGCTCTGCATTTGGGTGTACAAACGAAAGAAGTGTTAAAACCAAGCAGAAGGGAACATTCCACAGGTAAGAAGTTGTTTTACAATATTTTACTGTTACGTACATGTTTAATGAGATATATATCTCAAAAAGTGATCCTTCTTTAAGCTAATCAAGTAAAGTAACTGTCCTGATCTGGTCCTAATGCCAAATTAAGCTAACGCTATGTCACACAACTTAAAGAAAAAAGGTTAACATTTATATAATATTACTTATAAAATTATGATGCTTTGTCAAACAGCTATGTCGGTGTATGTGTTATTCCAAATTGTCAACTATCTGTTTCATGGCACCAACGTGACATAACGCAGTATAACATTAGTAGTTAACTTGTGGCCTGAATTGTAACTACAAATTATGTGGAACTGCGTTTTTCTGACACACTTATTTTGTGTGTAGTTTCCCAAAAAACACAGAGAGGAGACGGGCATGGGTAGCAGCAGTGAGGAGAAAGGACTTTGTCCCGAGTGACTCCTCAGTCATCTGCAGCTGTCACTTCAGACCTGAGGACTTCGACAGGACTGGGCAGACTCCTAAAAATAATACTAGCTACTGTACACTGTATTTTTTGTAAATATGACCTAATAATGTAAACAGTTCTGTGTCCAGGCTCCCATGAGCACTGTGGTGTTATACATATGAGATTAAATCAAAATGTTGTGTAAACATGCAGCTCTAAGTCATTTATTTTCACTTGTACAAAACCAACATTTGTTAATCAGAATCTGCACTGCAGCTCGGCACAACCCTGCTGATACACTGTTTTTTGCACATTGTGTGAAATGTGAATAAACATTTATAGTCAAAATTAATAATTAAATGACATCATGGTGGGCATTGTACATCTAGTAAGAAAAAGAATATTTATTACACGGGGAAAGTTTAGTTTAAATGTGTTGTAGAACTATTAGTTACTTTATCTACATAAGATCAAATATTTTGGTATGAACAACTGCATTTTTTATTTAACCAAGTATCCTGTATCATAACTACATGTCTGACAATTGTAACAAACCAAACCACATGAAAATCGGTTGAGAATTCAGCGAGTAATGATGATTTTAATCATAAAAAATCGCCTGCCTCAACAGACATACATGCATTAGGCAGCGCGGCTCCACCTGGGCAAGATGGCGCCGCGTTGACGTATCGCTCCAATGAGGAGCACCGTTGAATGCGGCATCTGCACATATATATATATATCTATGACAGTAACATTACAGAACAGAATATGACCTTTACTGTGATCATACAACCAGCAGATGAAGACATACAGACAGACACACTGACACATTTAACGTTAACTCACATTATTTGAAGTCCCTCTCCTCCAGGAAGGTGAGCTGCTCCATGTATCAGGTAACGTTAAAGTCCTGCTGACGCCATCTTGTTTGTATAACCGAACTGCTCCCGCCATGGCTGCTAGCTAACCGCTCTGACACACTGAAGCTAGCTAGCTCAAAAAAGCCCCAAAACTAACTAACTGTGAGCTGGTTTCATTTAAAATAACTTACTATAATGAGTGTGATAACAGACCGGAGTGCCACTGACCTGAGACTGAACTGTTTCTTATTTAAAATCCGGTTTATTCACAGTTTCATCCTGTATTGATGCTTCAGTCTTCTTGCTCGGCGCTCCTGTACAGATGCAGTACCACCTCTGACCGCACGGATTGCCGTTGCCCAGCCGTTGAACTCCAGGGGGGCGCTGTTTCGCTTAGAAACACAATTAAAAGTGATCAAGAGATTCAAGATGGCCGCCACAATAACACCTGTCTCTCACACTGATGGAGGAAGTATTCAGATTACTTACATAAGCAAGCTCTGTTATGTTGGTGCCTTCTTTATAAGCACAATAATTCTCCTCACAAATGTTTTTTGGAACAATACCAACATTACATACAGAAATAAGTCCTTTTTTTTAACATTGGTCTAACAACAACTGCTTGTGAAACAAGTATTTGACAGTGATGGGCTTTTGTATTCATGTGATGATTTAAAAGAGAGGTTAGTATGTCTGTCTAACAACGTAAATGTGCTGCCAACTGGCATCATATCCTTGTCACACTGTGACTCAAATACGTAAGACGATATTACTACAGCATCACTGTGGATGGAATCTCCATTTTTGTCCAATAATTCAACAAAACCTTAATTAGACATTCACTTATTATGAGAACAGCATCATCTGCTAAATATAAATGGACAGACCGGACTCTTGACAGTGAGACTTGCAATTCTGTATTTACTCTTCCTTATAAATATGTGCTGCCCAACAAAAAATCAAAGAGTTGCTTTTAAAAATCATACATATATATTATGCAGTAAATTCTATCATTTATAGATACATTCCTTATGTGATTAACAAATGCACCTTCTGTAACAACACGGTAGAAACAACTGAACGCTTATTATTTGAATGTGTACATGTGACGATCACGTGCAGTTGCATCTCCAAAGAACATTTCAGCAAGAACATTTCACTCAAAGATCCTGCTTTGTTAATAATACTCAAAAATCCAGTTTTCTCCAAGAATGAACAATATATAATTAATTTGCTCATATTTTAGCTAAATGTTATAGTCATTGTTGGGAATAGAATGATTTTATGTGTTTTACTATAAGTTGTGTTTCACTATATAAGTTTTAGATGTGTGAACAATGAGAATACTGAGATGATTTCAGCTGATCTGAATGTGTTTGCTTTGCAGAAGTGGAGAAGTACAGGAGAGGAAGAGACATGAAGTCTGAGGAGCACATACCGCAATGCTTAGATAATTAGTTTCATATATGGTAAAAAGAATAGAAAGTGATATACAGATAGTAAGGTACAGCACGTGTAGGGAGTTGTGTTGTTCTCTTGTCTTTCAAAACAGGAACCACGCCCCCACCGCCAGCGGGAAGGAGTCAGATTAACAGGAGGCTGACACACCTTTGTTGTTCGTCAGGGACGTGAAGTTGAGACCCAGAGCTCTGTAATTTTATTCCTTTACTGCTTAATAAACTACATTAACTGAGACCGAATATCTTCTCCTATTGCTTCATTAAAGAACACGCAGGACTGAGCTCACACATAGCACATTGGAGAGTAGGATGAGACTCTTAGTCCAACATCATAAAACAAAATACTTAAAGAAATTGCTCTTGTATCCTGCTTTGAAACAATCTGGTCTAGATACATATCTTAAAACATTATTGAACTTAAAAATACGTAATAAATAAACTAACCAAAACTATTACTATTATATTTATTTATTCATTTATTTATTGTCTGGTTATGTACGATTACATCTATTACTACAGTTTGTGCTTACTTGTCTCATTTCTTTCATTTGTAATTGTTGGTCATTACTTCCCTCTTTATATCTTCCTGAGACCTGAATTTTTGTTTGGTATAAATTTTTAATTTCTACTGGCTATTTGGGATTAGTAGGACCTGATGAGTATAAAAAAACTACACACTGTCAACAATGGTTAAGTCCCAATCTCCTCAAAAGAGATGAAAATAAAATCCCAATGTCCTTCAGTGAGCTGATGATAAATTCTTCAAATGAGTACTTTGTAATTAACAGCGTTTTAGCTTGTTACTGTTGCTAAATTTGGTAACGTTTGTAGCCATATCAAATTACAAACTTTATTAATCTTAAGTAAGCAAGTTTCAACTATCAAATGTGATCAGGTGCCATCTTGTTTTTACATGGATTAGTGTGTTGTGCTCTTACTACCACTAGATGAGACAATAAAGTGTCCACAAACAAGGACAACAGGTCTAAGTTAAGCAGAATGAAGTATACGGGTTTATACTGTGGGATGTCCTCATATGAGGACGCAGGGTCTCAGGAGGATATACAAACTGAATGTGTTGACCACCAAATGCATCGTGTTGAAATTGTTAATACAAAGTTTAAAATAATAATTAAAAAAAGGAAGTATTCAGATCCTGTACTGAAGTAAAAATACTCCAATACTCCAAGTCCTGCATTGAAAATGTTACTTAAATTTAAGTACATCAGGAAAATGTACTTGAAGTATTGCACCACTACACTAACTGGCCAAAAGTATGTGGACACATGACACGGCTCTCCAGGTGAAAGACGAAGCATATTTGTGGCCCATTTAAACATATTTCTCACTTACACACTAAAACACATTATAAAAAACTTAACTGCATTCTGAGAGTATAGTGTGAGATGTAATTGCAGGGAGATATCAAACAACACAAATCTGCATTTACAGAGCAGCTCCAGATCTGTAACATGAAGCAGGGACTGAAAAAACTGATTACAGAAATTTTAGAATGAATATAACAAATAATTCACAAATGATTAAATGTGTTTTATAATATCTTCCAGATGAGCAGCAGCTGTTTGAGTTTTTGTTTCAGACATTGTCACTGGACATGTATGTTTTTACACATAATTTAAAGAAAGTATGAATTTAAAAAGAGACAAGTAGGCGAATACTAATTTCAGATTTGCAAAATGAGTCTAAAGGATAAATATCTTTACATTCATATGATTTTGGTACATGAATGAAAACTATGACGTATTTTTGAGGTAACATTTTGTTATTGATTTTTAACTAACAAAGAAAGTATGCAACACAGTTTTAGCTTCAGTATAAAATTCACCTTACTGTGCTTGAAATAACATAAAAACTACGACAATTATATACTTTAACAATCAATTTATGAACAATTAATATTAACTAAAACCCGCACATTTATTTCTTGAAAATGTGTTTATTACATGACAGAATAATACGATGATGAAATCAGAAATTAAATTGCAGCAAATTTCAAAGACAAAGTGAATCTTTACTGTACCTTCATACAGTACTTTGTGTTAGGACATATCTGGATGAAAAACTAATCTATTTTTACAGGCACAGAACAGAGAAATATCATGGAAATATATATATATTACAAAAACATTTATTTTCTTCAAAATAATCTCCCCTTGGAACATGAAAGTCAGTCATCTTGATATAAAAACAGATTTCTGGATTGTCTGACTGACGCGATTGAGAAAATATATCTTTATTTAAAAAGATTCCCACTTGGTTTTCCAGTGTATTTAATCATTATTTATCAATATACTGTCTGACTGTCAGAATGTTGTTCCCACGATTATAAACGTCACTGTAAGGCGAGAGAAAATCAAACATAGAAAATTAAAACCCTCAGATTTCATCGTCCATCGTTAGCTGTTTGGACCCTGAATTAAATCTGATGGTTTCTGTGGTTTTAATCTGTGACGTGTGTTTCTTTTTAACAGATGATCTTTTCTCCACAAATATCAGGTCCCTTCTGTGCGGAAGTCCAACACAAGTGTACATTATTAATGTGTCAAAATTAAGACTCGACATCTCATGATTATGTCACAGTTACATCAAACATCTCATGATTCTGACGCGCTCGCTTCACACTACTACTCAAATTTACAAATTTCAGACTTTGGACACAAAGTGAAAGTAGAAAAATGTGACCACTCTTTAAAAACAATGCAAAAAAACAAAATACTTTTCATCTTTAAACATTTGGAAACATTTCACACACATGAAGAACAGATGGCAGTTGGTTGTTTGTGTTTTTGACTTGCAGTCCGCTTCACTTTCTGGGCATAAAAGTTTAAACATGAGCCGAAAAAAATCAACTTTTCAGAATGTGTTAATGTGATGAACAAACTCTTTGTGCCACGGAGGCTGAAGGAATTTTAACTCTTCAAGTGATTGGCTGGCAATCGCATCTAAAATATTAAAGGAATATTTCACCCAAATGTGATTATTTTGATTTGATCCCTGAACCCCAGACATGGTGAACTGGATCACCTGGCACAGGCACAAGGGCCCGAAACAACTACAAAGAGGCACACAGCGACCACAGAGCGACACAAAATGACCACAAAGACACACAAAACACCTGCAAAGAGCCTCAGAACGACCACAAAGAGACTCAAAATGACCACAAAGACACACAAAACAACTTCAAAGGGACATGACAGGACCACAAAGAGACATAAAACTGCACACAACATGGTACAAAAAGAGACAAAGCGACCACAAAGAAACACAAAACGACCTCTCAAATCAAACAGGTCAGCGTGGAGGTCTTGCTCTTATGAAGGTGGGTTTGGGGGCCCTTTATATGTCTGTGCCCAGGGGCCCATTATGATCCTGCATGAAATAGTTTGTGATGGTTTTTATTCCTTCATTTAAGTGATTAAACCCTGAAACCATTAAAACCATAACCTTGAACAAAGATATTTTGGGTTGGTATAATAACTTAACCATCGACACGTTCGGGTGAAGAATTCCTTTAAACTGTTAAACAGTAAAAATTCCTTTTTATCAAAGAGAGACATCCCAGGTGAAAAGACTTTAACTTACAGATGTCACCATGAAACTTCCCTACATTAAGACAATTATTTTTTCGTATGAAAAGTTTTCTGCAATTGCATTTTTAAATATCCAAATAAGATATTATATAATTAAACATGCCAGTTTTGCTAAAATTTTCAAGAGGAGAAATCTGAATGACTGTGACATGAACACCTACATGTGTGATGTGGATGTTTTTGTTACACTAGTCTGAAACCAGACTCCATACGGGAGCTGAAGAGCCCCAAATCTCAAAACTGACCAGTGCATGAAAATGTTTTCACCTGGTGCGTCTCGCCTGAGGAGAAAAAAAAATGAAACAACTAAATTTACGACCAGTAAAATCCAGACGGGATGACAAACAGCTGATTACTTTTCCTCATGTAATGATTCGTAGAAACATTTCCTTCATAAAACATTCACTTAAAACAACACAGAGTGATTAAGATGATTAAAACATTTAAAATAAAAAACTGTGAACATGATCAAATAGATTATGAAGTCAAAACCAATAAAAGCTTGAGAATATAAAACAATATCAAAACCATATGTTTCAGCCTTTAGAAACAGGAAACAGGCGAAATAAAAAAACACAGAGCCGTCTCTGTCACGAGGCTGCTTCAGATTAAAGGTCTGACAGAGAACAATTCAGGAACGAAGCTGGAAACAAAGTGGTGGAATAATAAAGTGATTGGTCCACAGGGAGGTCAGAGGTCAGAGGTCAGATGTTTATCCACCTCATCAGAGTGAACCAGGTGCTTTTGGCTCTCAGGAAGGTTTTGGTGATGTTTGTGTGCTGAATGTTTGGTGTCTGAAAACTCAACAAAGAAAAACATCTCAGGTGTGTTTGGCTGAACGTCTCGTCTCTACGAACACGATCCAGATTTAGGGTGCGTTTGAAATTACATTCTTTTCTTTGTACTTTCAGTCGGTGCTGCAGCTGCGCGTCAGAAGAACGTACTGTTCGCACACAATCAGGATGCACTATTTAATTTATAACTTTGCAGATATATATCCACCATAGTAACATTAAATCTGCATTTCTCTGTCGTTATTTTCATGTTTATTTCATTTTTTCTTTTTTACTATTTGGATTTTATGCAGTTTTATGTGTACAAATAAAAAAATCTAATAAAAAAGACTGTGTTTATAATCTATAACAGCAGGGCATAAAATAATCAAGCACGTGGCATAAATCAGCCTTGACTCAAGAGGAATGTGATGTAATGATCTGCTCATTGTCATCTGACATTGCCACACATGATGGAAAGGTTCCAGCAGGATTAAGGCTTTATATATCTGGGGCACCTATATCTCATTATTTCAGGAACTTCGCTATCTTGAGATCTCAAGATAATTACCACGTCACTCAGGAAAACATTTTCTATTTCAAGATCATGACCAAAGTAACTTGTTAACACGAGGAAAACAGAAATAAAGTGTTTGAATTTTGGCCATTCAGGTCTTTTTGTGACATATGGAAGCCCCAAAGTGTCAGAACTGAATCTGTCAAAACACAGTGAATCTCAGGATTTATTTCAGTTAGTTTTACTGGATTTTGGATAAAAAAAAGAGTCTCCTTTCTTGTAATGACAAAAATTTTGATGCATGTTAAGAAACTCTGCAGCATTGACTTGAGCAGCAGAAAAAAAACAAACCCTCCACACAGGTCCAGAGGAGAGGATGTTAAATCAAACAGCTCCACCTGCTGGTCTGTGTAGAAATGAGATGTAATGTTTGACTGTTCATCATCAGATTCTAGTTGAAGCAATAATCTGTTTTATTTCAGATTATTACTTATAATCAGAAACGACTTGTTGCTGCTGTTTGAGGCTGGTTAGATACTTTAAATGTTTTTTAAAATCATTATAAAGACACATTTTCTTTGTTGAGCAGAGTTCCTTCATTTCAGCACAAACTATAAAAACTGTCTAAATCTGTCTTTTTTTTGAGGCGTCAGGGCCCGAACAGAAAAAAATTAATACCACACTGTATTGTTTCCGACACCACAATGATCTTTCCTCATCTGATTGGTTCATTTAAAAGATTTTTGTGGTCTGAGGAGCTTAATGCGTGCAATGTGATTTTTTTTTCCTTTCTGATCATTCGTAACCCCTCAGATTAATCTTGGACCCCACAGAGCGTCCTGACCCACAGGTTGGGAACCTGCGACTTACACCAAAAACTGTTCAGTGAATTGGGAAAATTTTATGACACAGAATTTGATTTTTGGGGACAATTTAAACAAAATGTTTTTCAAGGCAAGTTTAGACTAAGACAATTTTAAATTCAAGATATTTAAAAGTATACTACGCAGGATTTTGCTAAAAAACAATGTATAGACTCAGATTACAGAAATAACCCCTCTTAAAGTGGATTTATACTTCTGCATCAGCTCTATGCAGAGCCTTCGCCATTGTGAGCACTTATACTTGTACGGTGGTGTGTCTGTGTCACTCTGCAGTTACACCTCCCGAACACTCGTCTGCAACAATTTCAAACACAAGTACACAGATCAGCTTCATTATAACTCACAAGACAAACCACTTGTCTTTATCTGGACACATTTCCCCCACAAATACAACATGCTAATGTTATTAGCACAAGCCTATGGCATTTTACATTGTATGAATTAGCCTAGCGACAATTTCCTCTGCTATGTACGTTTACATCGTAAGTGTAAATCTCTCTTAAATCAGCACTTACGACCCACTCTACGGCAGAATTTATATTTCTGCATTGAACTGAAGCTGTAGCCTGACGTGCACCTCCCCAGAAATGTAACTCCACAGTGTCACAGTGACGCAGACCTCCTGTCTGTCTCTGTGAGCTGAAACCATTTCCCACAGTGGAAACAAAGCTTTGATTTACTTTAATTTCACAGATAAGAAACAATAAATTGTGAAGACAATAAAGCCTCCACACACTGTGTGTGATTTATCCTGGCTTCATATGAGCAGAGGAAATCTCTGCAAGTTGCTAGGCTAATTTATACAATGTAAAATGCCATAGGCTTGTGCTAATAATGTTAGCATGTTGTATTTGTGGGGAAAATGTGTCCAGATAAAGACAAGTGTTTGTCTGTGAATGCTGCGAGTTATAGTGAAGCTGATTTGCGTTTGAAACTGTCTCTATTAAGCCATGTTTAATGTGTGTTTAATGTGTGTTTTTTTAAAAAACCGCAGCGACCAGGTGCCAGATGGTACGCAGCAGGCATCCAAGAGAAACAGCCCCGAAAATGAACAAACAAACAAATAAAAAAGCAAATATTGCCACACAGAACACTAAACAGGAAGAATCTCTGGTTGACTTTTACTTTCGCTGGTGAGCATGTTCAGCCAACAATCCTGCACAGTATACCTTTAATAATAAAAAAGAAAAGCCATATATTGATTAAATTCATTGTGTTGTTTAAAAAATAAACTGTAGGGTAGAAGCAGGGTGGAGGTTTCTGGCACAGCTTCACCTACTTCCAAGGTGCATGAAGAAGGGAAACAAATCTGAAGACGTCAAAACTCCAGCAATACGTGTCGTGTACTGAACAACATTATTGTTACACCACGAGCAGAGACGCGTCCGTGTTGTTATAAAGTTGTTGTCTAGTTCTACTACAGGTGTTGCTGGAGTGTTGACCTCTGATAAAAATAGACTTTACAGTATTTAGTGGTTCTGTGGTTTAGTGTCTCTCTTCTTCTTTCAAAAAGGTTTTTAACAAACAGGAAGAGACGTCTACTTCCTGTTTGTTAAATTAAACACAGAACACACCTGCTGGTTTTAAAAACACTGAAGGACGCTCTGCGCTGCGATCGATTCATTATTGGAGCATTGATTATGTTGATGATTGCAGCACAGAGCGTCCTGAGCGATGGACGACTAAAACCAGAGTTTAAAATGACTTTCAAAATGGCCGCTCCACCTCCTGTCGCCAAGGTAAAAGAATAGTGCGTAAAATCATGTGACCTCTGCGTAAAAAACGCATGAACATAGAAACAGACTTATTCTCCAGCGTTGAGCTTCTCCGTCTCAGGCTGAGCCTCCACTATCGCCGGGCCGCCGTTACTGGGCTGCTGCTTTGCGTCTTTCTTAAAGGGAATCCCACGATCCTTCACGAACAAGCCGAGGTCAATGATAAACATCACTGACGCCAAGAAGCCAAACACCTGCAGGAGGAGATGGAGCCATAAATTATATTTTAAAAAATCTGAGAGAAAGTTAACTTTAATTATCAAGTAGGAAAGGAAGGAAGGGGGGGAAGGAAGGAGGAGACAGAAAATAAGGAGGTAGAGGAGGAAATAAGGACGTAAAAAAGAAATGGAGGAGGTATGAAAGGAAAGCAGGAGGTGAAGGAGGACAGTTGGAAGTAATAAAGGAAAGAAGGAGGTAGAGGAGGAAAGAAGGAGGTAACAAAGGAGAGCAGTGTGAGTCTGATGTTTCCTCACCACAGCAGTTCTCTCCATCGTTGTGTTTCCATTGTCTGAAGCAAAAACGACGGAGGCGATGAGGAACAACACAGCGATGACAGCGGTGTACACAAAGTCCTGCCAAACAGAAGAAGAAGATGATGATGATGAAGATGATTAGTTGAGGACTTTGTCTCGTGTTCACTTTAAAGGAAAACATGCTGATTCACTTCCCTCTCACGTCTGTACAGTGAATATGAAGCTACAGGCAGCAGCTGGTTAGCTTAGCTTAGCATAAAGACTGGAAACAGATGGGAACAGTTAGCCTGGATCTGTTCAGAGGAGACAACATCCACCTGCCAGCTCCTCCAGAGTTAACAGGCTACACATGCTTTGTTTAACAAATATATACACACACACACACACACACACACACACAAATCATCTTTGTAGGGATCAAACTAACTTTGCTTTGCTTCGTCCTGCCCTGCTGGGCTGTGACTGGCTGGGACCAAAGAAACAGAATCAACAGAGAGGACATTGTACTGTTTGCTATCGTGATTTGATTAGTACCAAAGGAAATGGCAACTATTTTTAGTTGTTAGGGTGACCACCAGTGTTCATTTTGACACCTATTTTAGATTCAGTCTTGAGATAAAACTGTTTATTAGTTTTAGTCACATTTTAGTCATTTTTATCCTTCACAGATTCCGTCAATGAAAACTCAAAACATTTTAGTCATTGTGTTTTCTGTGTTTTTCCCTTTAATCTAATCCAGTGATCGTGGATCAGGAATCAAAATCAAGGTGTCAGGCTGTACAAAATAATGTGTGCGTCATGTCTCCAGCAGTGTTTGACAGATTTAAGGGCTGATTTACGAGCACACACTTACTGATCTTCATTTGAAAAGCTCAACATCTCTCTATGTATGCTCTCGTTTAATCTCTGTCAGAGAAAACTGATCTGAGTTCAGACCCACGTGAAAGATCCGAGTACTTCTTTCACCTTTGCTGCCCATTACCTGTGGCTATTTAAAAAAGTACTGCCTGTGGGGGGCAGCACTGCGCCTCACAGGTTACAACCTGCCGGAAATCGGTTAGTAGAAGAAGAATAACGGAAGTTGCTGACTGTTGAGCTAACGTCCTCCCTGCATTTCACAGCCTGTGATTACATGACAAACAAACAAATATTTCACCGCTACAGTACAATGTAAGTTTTTTTTTACATTTCACACTTGTTCAGTTGTTTGTGGATCGTTCGGCGCTGCCCCGATGCCGTGGAGGTGTTGTGTTCCCGGGTGTAAAGGCTACGACGAGGCGAAGTCTATGGGGGTTATTTTCCACGGTTTACCAACCAGAGACCCGCAGCGCTGTAAAATATGGCTGAAGGCGATACAGAACCCCAGGTTTGATGAAAACACCCCGGTGTCTAAATACAGCGGGGTAAGAGTGTGCAGTCTGCACTTCCAGCCGGAGGACTACGAAGAGGACTTCCGAGCTAAGATACTGAACATCGCGCCCAAGCCGGTGTTGAAGAGCGGCGCTGTGCCGTCAGTGTTCCCCGGGAGACAGCACGGTGAGCCGGGCAGCGCTGACACATCTCCGCCGGCTCCAAAGAGAACCAGAACTCAGGTAAATACTCATTATAGGAAACACTGACTGTAGTTAGTCAAGTCCAGGTGTCTTTTATTCTTCCGTCCGTGTCAGCAGCTACACATTTGACTTTAATAATGAAGGTTTAACCTGTCAGTGACTTTAACAGAGGCGGATTCAATTAATTGGGGGACGGGGGCCCCCTTTTTCCTGCCCTAAAGGATAACTTAGATATTTTCAACCTGAACCCTGTTTCCCCATGACTTTGTTGGGAACAACAAGCTTTGATACTGGTCCAGTATTGTGTGAGAGGGCTGCAGCAAACCACAGCAAAACTGGCTTCAATGTGTAACCACATGGGGCAACTGTGCGTTGTCAATATATGTCCATTAAAAGTGTTTGTTTTTGCCACTGGCGGGCTCAGATTATTATTATAAGTGTCTGACAACATTAGGGTTGGGTCGGTTCTCGGTAATACCAGTTTGGTTCGGTAGTCCGTCTTGGACCGGGGTTTTTTTTTTTTTTAGACCGACCGGACCGCATATACGTCATTTTACAGCCTGTGTCTGCCTCTTCGCCGAGCACACAGCGAGCAGGAGAGAGAGGGGGTGGGGGTGGGGGTGGGGCGGGGACTGAGCTAGGGGGTACGAGTGTGCATGCGCCAAGGCCTCTACTGTAGCCTGGAGTTTGTTTAACAGTGACAGGGAATCGATAATGGCGGACAATTTAGTCTCAAAGAAATCTAAGAATCCGCCAATATGGCAACACTTCGGCTTTGAGCCAGACGAAGGAGGCAACCCTTGTTTGCACTGATTGAGTAAGCTAAACCTGCAAATTTATTTGTAAGGAATAAAAGAAACAATGTGTTACTGTCACTCAGTTGTCCTATGGTCGTTTTTTATTTTAAATTAGTCAATTCTGCCCCCAAGTGCCGAAAATCCGGTATTACCGAATTGATGCAGTTTTTCACAAAAACCTGACCTTTTTTTTTTCTTCCTAATACCGACCAAACCCTAGACAACATTATGGAAAGGACCCATGCAGAGATAGACTTTTCGGACAGAGACTAAGATCTTTTTGTGTAACCAGAAACAGCCTTAAAAATCACTATTGCCAAACCCACCAGACTCTATTTAAATAAACAGTACTTTTATCATTGTAAGATAAACTTCTTTCAAAGTCAGCAGGTACAAAATACAACAACAAAAAAAAAAGGCTGTCTTGGTTCGTCTTTCCACTGCTCGAACAATCACCAACTCTGATTTGGTTCAAATAAACCCTTAATTTCCCCAGGTGGAGGTGAAAATGTGCTGACGCTTTCCACGCTTAAATTCCTCTTAATTTAAAAGGAGTCTGGTTGGTTTGGTGATGGCGATTTTGGGGCTGTCTGTAGCTTACTCTTTATGGAAAGGACACAGAGATAGACCTTTTTGTCAAAGAGCAAGATCCTTTTTGCTAAACTATAGACAGCCCCAAAACCGCCATCACAAACCAACCAGACTCCATTTAAATTAAGAGTAATTTAAGCGTGTATAGAGGCAGCATATTTTCACATCTAACTGGGGGAATTAAGGGTTAATTTGAACCATACCAGAGCTGGTGATTGTTTGAGCAGTGGAATAAATGAATGATAAAATTACAGTTTATTTGAATAGAGTCTGGTGGGTTTTGGCAATAATGATTTTTACAGTTGTTTCTGGTGACACAAAAAGGAGCTTAGTCCTTGACAAAATGGTCTTACCCTGTAGGGATCCTTTCCATAATGTTGTCAGACACTTATAATAACCATCTGAGCCTGTCAGTGGCAAAAACAAACACTTTCACTGGACGTACATTAACGGTGCACACTTGCCCCATGTGGTTTCAAAGCAGCCGATTTTGCTTTTGCCAGCTGCTTCATTGGACTGATTTCAAAAACTTTTCTTGATTAGTCACTTAGACACAAAAATATGGAGGAAAAAAGGTCCAGGTTGAAAAATACTTAAGTTATCCTTTAAGGCTCATTCATACTTCCTTTTATGTTGAGAACTGCCTTCATACTTCCACGTGTCCTTCATGATCACATATAAATTTCTTTGTCATCTCTTACGGTCATATCTTGCTTGAACTACGCTACACTGCCTCCATGATCTGGTTCTGTTGTTGGCAGGTGGCTGGTGGAGCTGCAGGGAGCTCCTCTCGGTCTCCTCCAGCAGCAGCAGCGTCCGACGAAAGCTTCTGCATCGTGGTGTCAGTCGACCCTCGTGACGACAGCTTCCACTCAGAACCAGAGTTCAACTCAGCGACAACATCTGACGAGTCTGACGAAGACGCCGACAAGGACTGCATTATTGTTTATAACCGCAGCCTGATGGAGCTGTTCAGGAGGTGTCAGACATGCGGAGAACCCATCATAGAGAAGGAGGTGTTCCACTCAGGTGCACAGATGAGGGTGAAGTGGAGCTGTCATGGCGGACACTCCGGTGTGTGGAAGTCCTCTCCTCACCTGAGAGACATACTTCCATAAACCGCAGCTGCTCACTGCTGCTGCCGTTCTGTTCACTGGACCAGCGTTTGATATGAGGAGGAGACTTTTTAATAATCAGAAACACTGAGCCTGAGACGGCAACTGCTGAACCACATCTGATGATCCAGCTGTGCTCAGGGCTGCACCACACCTTCATGTTGGACCCCACAAAAGAAAACAAAGTGGTGCAGGTCAGCTGTTTGTGTTCATGTGAAATTCTTTTAGACATTATTCCAGTTCTGCATAAAGCTGTCTGTCAGTCTGTATTTCCTCCTAAGAATTCGTATTAATGTGTTTCTGGTGACAGAATCCATCTGTTCTGTTGCTGTGGAGACAATCAGCTTCATAAGAGGACGACCTGAGCTTTGGGACCATGGAGCTGACATGGCTACTCTGACATACAGCGCATCATGAGCACCACCCCGACATACAGCAAGAAAGGGTCAGTATCATTTTCAACAGATACAAAGGAAGACTTCAGAGGTAGAAGTCTCTGCTTCATCCTGAAGCAGAAACATGTGACAATGAACCTCCCTCATCAAACCCAGTCCTGGTTACTCAGACAGGAAGTCCAATTCCAAGAAACTCTGCCCAGAAACGGTTTGTAATACTCAGAGGATTTCGTAACTCTGGAAAGTTTTCACAGTAACAGCTATTTTATCTTTCGACAGGATTACCTTCATTCATTTTTCCATAACCGCTTATCCTGTTAGGGTCATGAGGGGGTGGAGCCTATCCCAGCTGACACTGGGTGAGAGGCAGGGTTCACCCTGGACAGGTCACCAGACTATCACAGGGCTGACACATAAAGACAGACAACCGTTCACACTCACATTCACACCTACGGACAATTTAGAGTCACCAATTAATCTGCATGTCTTTGGACTGTGGGAGGAAGCTGGAGCACCTGGAGGAAACCCACGCTGACACAGGGAGAACATGCAAACTCTGCACAGAGGGGCTCCCCCACACCGGGTTCGAACCAGGAAACCTGTTGCATCATGAGGAACCCTCGTGTTGTGAGGCAACAATGCTGCTGAAGCAGAAACACGACAATGAGCCTCCCTCATTAAACCCTGTCCTGGTTACTTAGACTCAGAGAATAGAACATCCAGGAAGTCCAGTTCCAAGAAACTCTGCCCAGAAACAGTTTGCAATACTCAGAAAGGATTTCATAACTCTGAAAGTTTTCACAGTAACAGCTATTTCATCTTTCAACATGATGACCTCTGGGTAAAAAGTAAAAATCCAGCATTCACATATCATAAAGTAAACTACCAGGAATGTGAGCTTGTTAGCAATGTACCTGACTCAGTTCTGCTGATCGACACATTCAGGTGATGCCGTAAATGAAATGTTAGCTCTAAAGGCTGAACCTGCGGTGGGTTATATTTCACAGATAAAGTCAATAAAGGGTCTATAAAGTTGTTAAATCCAGTGAGAAAGTCAAAAAGTTGGCAAACACTGCGAGTACAAGACAAAACGTGAGCATTTTTGTGAAGACAGTGCGGTGCAGCAATCGTTTCATCCCGATCATCTTGTCATCATAGTCGTTGGAAGCCGAAATCATAATTGGAAAAAAAAATAAAGTTCGATTAATGTGAGCATGTGCAGAAAAAACAGACACAGAGAGCTTCACAGCAGCTGGATGAAAATACAGAATTCCACCTGATGTCTGACCGAAACTGAAATTAACAAGCTGGTTTCTGCTGCTCAACATTTGACTGTTCAGGCACATTCAGAGTGTGAGGAGAGAAACTGTGATCAAACAAGCAGCTCCTTAGTTCCAATCAGACAGATGTGCTTCAGGAATAAAGTCAGGAACAAAGCAGAACCTGATTACTGACCTCTGTGTGTGTGTGTGTGTGTGTGTGTGGATTACAGTAACCAGGTAACTGCTGTGCATGTGAACACATCCTCTGAATAACCGTGACAGGGTGTAACATCACACTCGTGAAACTGAGACAGTCGAGCATCTTTAATTTGCGAGTACACATCTTTGTTACTTCCTCCTTTTAAAGCCGTGGTTTCACACTTCTTTAATATATAAGAGTTACGTGCTGGACGGGGAGAGTTGTTGTCAATATATGAGATTAATGATCTCCCAAATCTTTGTCTTTTTTGTAGGTGAGCCATTTCTTACGGAGGAGAAGATTCAGGTCATGGATAATAAACCTGTGAAGCTCAATCGTTCAGCAGGAGCGGGTGTGTTTGGTGCTGAAGCTGCAGCACTGAGACGTGGACACAATAACAGAGACAGCTTCACCGCACACTGTGGCTGCTCAGAGGGCGGCTCTGACTCTGGTCGTTACGACGGACCAAACAGACTGTCAGCACATCACAGACATCTTCATGCTGCATCATGAGCATGACTGGAGAAAACTTTTTGTAAAAAATAATCTGGTGTTTTTTATAATGGTTCCTGAATATAGTTTTAATATTCAAACGTAGGTGATGACGTGCAGATAAAGCTGGGTGTAACTGACATCACTGCAATAAAGAGTCAGTGTGAATGTGTGATTGTGTCCGTATGTGTCACTCAGTGAGAAGGTCCCATATGATGCAGTGTGTGCATCGTTTATCGCTGTGTTATGATCTGACAATTGAGACAACTCTGCCCCCTGAACACCAGAGGCCTGTGCTACGAAACCAGATCAACGTACCCAGGACATCTTCTTGTTATCTGGTTTGACTAACCCGTCACACTGGCTATCTGGATAAGCAGTAACACAAAGCTGGTTATCAACTAGTTCAGTCAAGTCTGGGTTTTCATATCAGCCATGAGCGCTCTCATGTGAAAGAGGCGGGGTGTTAATCACGAGCAACATCATCAGAACCATAAATGAAGGAGGCTGCTTCATATCATATGAGATGAAACTGTGCTGAAAGTGTCTGAGACTACGAGACAGTAAAACGTCAGAGGTGTGGGATGTACAGAGAACTGTATGATAAAGAATAGGACACGCACATCCCCAAAGCCCACTGGGTTGGGTGCTGGATCACAAAGTGTCAAAAGAGAACTATCACTGGATTTCTGTGATAGCAAATAACCAGGGTAGCTGTTTCCAGTCTTTATGCTAAGCTAAGCTAACCAGCTGCAGCTTCATGTTACTGTACAGACATGAGAGCGGTGTCAGCCTGAACTTCTGACTCTCAGAGAGGAAGAGAACATAAATATATTTCCCAAAATTCCAAACTATTCCATTAACAAAGGAACAGATAAAAAGCCCGGTCTGTGACGGAGGCAGACAGCTGGAGTTTATATGGAGGAGTGATGGGATCAGGGTGGAGGTGACCCTCAGCTCTTACCAGGGTGGGCCAGCAGGTGATGCCTGTCCTGGTGTGCAGCGTGGTGGAGAGGAGGATGAGGAGCAGCAGGGTGAAGAGGAAAGCTGTGCAGCTGACAAACTCAAAGAAGTAGAGGGCGCCACAGCTGACGCAGCTGTTCACCACCTCCTCCATGATGAAGGCCACGAAGGACAGCAGCTGACGGAGAGAGACGGGAGACACCTGGTTAGTGTTTGTGTAAACTTTATTTAAGCAGAATTTAAAACCACAGCCTGTTACAAGAGTTACATCTATCTATCAATCCAACACAATTGTTAGTTGCAGTCCTAATTATCAGATTGTTTCAGGCTATGACACACACACATACACAGGTGGAGATTTTGGGGGTTATGCAGTGGACACTTCCCCCTCAATATTCAGAACATGTGCATTTGTCCCCCTCCAATAAAACATTAAAGTAACGGAGGACTTCCACATGATTGAACTGATGCATAAAAATGATGAAGGAAATTAAGTTTTGCCATATTAAAACTTCCTGAGTGTGAGTCCCACACCTCCAGTTTCATATGTGCAGTGCTGCCCCACTAAAGTTGACACATGTCTGCAAGTTAATGTCAGTAGAGAAATGTCAAAGATGTGTTTAAGGTCAGTTAGACACAGTTTGTCCACCAGAGGACGCCGACAGGTTGATGTTTACACTGGAAAATGTCTCTGGGTGAAAGGTCACTGTTGTCTGATAAAACGTAATTAAAAGATCCTCATCAAAAACATTTAGGATTAAATAATGAAAATCAGCCGACACAGCTTCGTCAGATTTTGTAAAACAGAGCAGCAGTTTGGATCCATTTATGATTCTTACAACATTAAAACCTGAGATCTTAAAGATGAAATCCAACATGTCAGTCCTCAGAGACATCAATGATCCTGTTTATGTGACACGTAAACAAAACACTTTTCATTGAATCATCACACACCTGCAACACACACACACACCAGCCACTTTATTAGGTACACCTGTTCAACTGCTCATTAACAAATATCTTATCAGCCAATCAGGTGTCAGCAGCTCATTAACATTTAGTCATGTAGACACGGTGAAGACGAGCTGCTGAAGTTCAAACGGAGCATCAGAATGATGAAGAAAGGTGATTGAAGTGATTTTGAACGTGGCATGGTTGTTGGTGCCAGACGGGCTGGTCTGAGTATTTACTGGGATTTTCAGCACAACCATCTCTAGGGTTTACAGAGGATGGTCCCAAAAAGAGAAAATATCCAGTGAGCCAAAATGCCTTGTTGATGCCAGAGGTCAGAGGAGAATGGCCAGACTGGTTCAAGATGATAGAAAGGCAACAGGAAGTCAAATAAGCACTGGTTCCAACCAAGGTGTGCAGAAGAGCATCTCTGAAGCAACAACACCTTGTCCAACCTTGAAGCAGATGGGCTACAGCAGCAGAAGACCACACCAGGTGCCACTCCTGTCAGCTAACAACAGGAAACTGAGGCTACAATTCACCAAAACTGGACAATAGAAGATTGGAAAAACCACATTCAGATGGAAGCATGGATCCATCCTGCCTTGTATCAACGCTTCAGGCTGCTGCTGCTGGTGGTGTAATGGTGTGGGGGAGATTTTCTTAGTACCAACTGAGCATGGTTTAAACACCACAGCCTACCTGAGTATTGTTGCTGAGCGTGTCCATCCCTTTATGACCACAGTGTACCCATCTTCTGATGGCTACTTCCAGCAGGATAACGCACCATGTCACAAAGCTCACATCATCTCAAACATGACAATGAGTTCACTGTACTCCAATGGCCTCCACAGTCACCAGATCTCAGTCCAATAGAGCACCTTTGGGATGTGCTGGAATGGGAGATTCTCATCATGGATCAACTGTGTGATGTCATCATGTCAATATGGACCAACATCTCTGAGGAATGTTTCCAGCACCTTGTTGAATCTGTGACACCAAGAATTAAAAAGGGGGTCCAACCTGGTACTAGTAAGGTGTCCCTAATGCAGTGGCCACTGAGTGTGTATGCATGTATAAATATATCAGACTCTGTATGATATAAATCAGCGCACACAGTCGCAGCCTCTAAACCGTGACACTGGTGCGTCTGGTGGTTCAGATTCATAACACAAACAAATCTGTGGTTCAACTCCACGTTGGGAACTCTGCTGCGTGTCGTTCCTCCCTCTCTCACGTCTCTCCTCATGTTTCCTCTCTGTATCGACACTGTTATCTCTCCAATAAAATAAAACTCATCTTCACAATATGAACATGACTCATCTGAACATCACAGCATTCAGTGTGACTGATTTATGTGACATGTTGTGCTCCCAGTCTGAGCATGAAACCAGTATAAAACCACACTGAGAGCTGCTGACTGTGTGTGTGTGTGTGTGTGTGTGTGTTTCATTAAAAGTAAGTGACTGTTGTAAAACCGCTCAGACCGCTCGCTTGTGTGGGCGGCGGCTGCTTCCCAACACACTAACACACACACCGCATGGACGTCCTGGGCACGCCTGAACCACACTGAGTCAACAGTAAGAGGACGTCAGCCCTGTCCTGCTGGAGAGACAGATCACCCCCCCACACAGGAGGGTTTAATGGTACAAGCCAGTGAAGGCGTGCCCGCTGATACTGAGCAGAGAGGACTGCGGCTGCTCGCTCTGTGGACACAAACAACTGCTGCTGAGATAAAACTGTGTCATACATCCATGATGTTTGTTAACGTTCAGCCGCCCTCTGTGAGCGACAGGACGTTTATTCCAAAGTAACGTTTTGTGGAGGAACGTCAAAGTAGTTAAAAATTTTTTTTAAAAAACCTGCGTGACGTTTAACGGCTCCACGAATGAGACTGAGGGAAACAGAAAATCAGAGACACTGCAGAAGCTCAAAATGTTTCTTATTTTTCTGTTTTATAAGATTAATCGACTAATCATCACATCTCTAAGGGGAGAGCGGGTCAGGTGGGGCGGGAGGACAGTTGGAGCCTTTCACACTCAGTCACGCCCTCTTCGCTTCAACCTCCTCACACTTTAGTCACGGTTTTAAAATTGTGTGTTGTGTGTGTCCGTACATTTTGGGCTCTTGTTCTTTTTTCGTCCACCATACTGTTTTAAATTACGTATCATACAAAAACATATCAGGGCACAATACATTTAAATATTATCAAGAACACAATGCGGCCAGGTGCAACACCCAAACTGCAGGAGCTCCAATTTTCGGAGAACAGTAAAATGTGTCACAGCTGGGGGAAGTGAAATAATATCACAATATTTCAGGGTAATTTTATTAATAATTTAAGAAGATAGAGTTGCAACAACAGGAGTCTGAAGTGTGACCAAAAAGACAAAACTAGGCTTTCGCTCATGTTTACTGCATCAGCATCATACAGGCCGACATTTCAACTCGGGGTGCACCCATTTATTAGTGGCACATCGGTATTGAATAACAGGGCTTGATACTAACTGCGTCCTTTTGTCCCGAGGACGATAGAAAACGTGTTCGAGATCTTCCAAACAAAGTCGTCAGTATCAGTTCAGGCTATCAGTCAAAAAGTTATTTTAAACACCTGTATTGATACTGGAGTTGTACTGATACCGATACCAGTATCAGAAATGCCTCCAATACTGCCTAAAATGTGGTATTGGCGAGTACAGCCTATGACCAATCCGATACCACGTAATGCCTCACGTCATTACACATACGCACGCTACAAGCAAACGAAACGGAAACGGAGCAGAGTTTAAAAAGCATTCTACTGTAGCCTTTAACATGTCTTTTTTACCAAACTGTGTGGCTGCACTTTAACCTGCGTCTTGATCTGTGTCAACACTGGATAATAATAATAAAAGAAAGTTTTATGGCATTCATTCTACTGTTACGTATTTATTTCTTAATATTTTACATAGAGTTTTAGGAGTTGAGACATACAACAATTCATATCCCATCCATTTTTATTTTACGCGCCAGGATCGGATCAGTACTCGGTATCGGCAGATACCAAAGGTTCAGGGATCAGAATCGGTATCAGGAAGGAAAAAGTGGTATCGGTACATCTCTAGTTGATACTGGGCCAGAATTTCACAATCATCCCTAATTTAAACCCGAGCACATTTTAATTCTGTAGAGTTCAACTGTTTAATTTTTTGTAACTCGCATGTTGTCGCCTTTTTTTCCCTTCTTTTTTTTTTCAAAATGAACTTAAAAGCCAACATAAACTATTGTTAACAACATTAAGACAAATTCTTTATCTCAGTAATTTATGAACATACAACAATTTCCTTTTTCCTAAATGTGTGAACCAAATGTGTGACACTGTAAATACAAGATGATGATTAAAATATCTGTATTACTATGCAAGTCACTTCTTAAAACTCATCTGTTCAAATTCAATTCAATTATTATTATTTAGTGTGAAAGTCTTAAAGTGTTACAGCAGGGACCAGTCATCCTTTAAATGTGAGTGTTAAGTTGTTTTAAGACAGATGTGTGAGCGTCTCTTTGAAAGGGGCGATGAAGCATCTCTCTGAGCCTGAAAACAGCTCGTCGTTTGCTTCCCGTCGCAGCGAACTCAAACTCCAGACGGTAAACGTGCCATGAAACCAAAACTAGGAGCTAACGAGGCTAAAATGCTCTGGAGTTACTCTGTAAACTGAGGCATTATCAATGTAAAAAATAGACGAGTGGAAGTTTAAAGGACGGGGAACATAAGTGCAGTTCACTCCCTCCCTGCTGTGTATTTTGGTGGTGTGGTAAACCAGACTCCAGACTCTGTTCCCATTACACCACCAAGTTTTACAGCAGGAATATTTCTGTGTTTCAGCTGAATGTCAGGTTATAAAAAGTCTTTGTGTTTCCTTCAAACAAACTGAGACAAACCCTGAACCACAGAGCTAAAATAAGACGCTCTGACGTCTGCCGAGTCTCAAACACAGACAGAAACCGCTGCTGCTAAACAAACTGGAGCTGCGGAGCAAGGCACCAGCACCGCCCTGGCTCAGGGTTTGATTCCCAACTGAGCTGAAGACATGATGTTTATCTTCACTTCCTGCACATTAACAACAGCACAGTTTCTGTCCTGAAGCATCGTGACTAACACTCAGTGATTAACAGACATGTGTTAAATGCCTTTCTAATAGATTTCAGCGTGGTGCTGCTGCAGCTCATTAACACCTGGCTGCATGACGGCCTCAACATGTTCCTGTTAAGAAGACTTAGAAGATGAATCTCTGACTCTGCTGTTGTCAAGTGATTTATTTAATATTACTCTTCCATAAAACACAGCTGAAACATAAAGCGACTGGCTCTCAAGTACATGTAGGGGAGAGCGGGGTTGGTTGGGACGTTTTTCTATCAACATGAAATAAACTTTTATTACTACTGACTCAGAATTATGCCAGCTGCATCAGATTTGGGCGTTCACTAAATATCAAACGAAAGCCTGAGACTGTCGTATCAGAAGAGAGGAGATAATGTTATCTCAGAGACTTACGGTGGAAAGCCTCTCTTCCTCCATTAGGGATGTTTCTGTCGACTAAACAAAAATTTTAATTAAGACTAGTCGACTAGTCTAAAAAGGGAAAACGCTCAGAAAACAGTCAAAATTTAGCACAATTTATTGTTAAGTATTTGAAACACTGTCCCTGCCAAACCGGGCTGGTTTTGTGAGAGGACATCTCTCCAATTTAAAACTCCAGTCTACTGGAGCATTACTGCGGGGAGGGGGACTGCTGTCTAACGTTCCGCTAGCCGCTCCCAGCTAGCTCCGGCTCTCTGTTTGGATTCTAACAGAGAGCCGGGGCTAGCTCAGAGACTAGCGAAGGCTAACTGGCTGTGCTTCCCTCCGGTCATGCTGCAGCTAACGCTCCGCTAGCCGCTCCCAGCTAGCTCCGGTTTGTTATTCAGGCTAAAGTGGGAAGAAGCAGCAGGTCTGTGGGGCAGCTGAGTGAAGTGGAGCCTGAGGAGGAAGCACCGGTTAGCCCCGGTTTCACTACAGGCAGATTCACTCGCTACAGGGGTGAGGAAATAAAACCTGAACAGCCAATCAGAGTGATCTCTCTCACCGACAAGCTCCGCCACCGATTCAACATGCTCGATCAGCTGAAAACTCAGTGTGGGTGTGAACCTTTACAGAGTCGTTGAGGTCACATGTGTGTCATTGACCCACCCGGCCATCTTGTGTGTCGTTAGGGTGAGATGGGACCAGGTGTGAATGGGTGTGAAGTCACCTGGGGAGGGAATGCAATGCAGACTTGAGATCCCTCCCCACACAGCTTAACACGCACTCACTTCTTTGATGGGTCTGAAATATTTATTCTACTGGATTGTCCAGCAACTGATATGTTTGTTACTTCATCAGTATACTGTTTTAGTTAATAAATATCTTACAATATAAAGTTAGAGGTATCGTGATTAAGGATTTGATTCTCGTCACACACACTGTTTTTGGTGCATCAACACTGAGACGTTTTATTACCCAACAAGTCTTGTTAACAGACTTTATAAAGACTCAGTGGAGTTGTGGGGAACATGGCGGTGTGGTGTTTGGCTGCTAAACTGTGAGAAACACTGCTTTTTACTATTTAAGCAGAAGTTGCATCAGATGTGGAGCCTGTTCTCAGGACGGAGCCGATCTCACAAGTTACATCTTCAACCACACTTTCTTGGTTGAGAAACTACAAGGTTAAAAAGTGTTTGTGTTTCCATGACGTCTGAAAAAACCTGACGACGTCAACAAATCAGAACAATAACAGCAGAAATATGCAGTGAGGCATTATGATTCATTTTGTTTCTTTGTGTGTGAGTGATGGTTGAACAGACGTCTCAAAGGAGACGCTGGATTAAACTTTAACAAGCTCAGTTTTGATTTGAAACTTGAACATCTGGTCTGTAGGTGTTGAAATATTTGATGCTACACAGTTAAAGACGGGGGAGGCAAAAATCTGGAAAAGGCAAAAAAAGTGTCAGAATCTGAAAACACTCCCTCCTCCTGTAGCTCTCCCCTCTCTGCGCTAAGCCCCTCCCACTGGACAACCACAGGCATGTGCACACGTGTCATACAGTGACCGCGTGTTTCACATACACTGAATTATTTAATCTTATTTCATTGTAGAGTCGCAGCTCATCCACTCAGCCCCTCCCTGCTGCACTCTCTCTTCATCAGACCGCAAATGACACAAAAATTAGCTGCTAGCCACCCGACAGTCTCTCCGTCTCGCTCCCCGCTGCTGTGGACTGGAAGCAGGCAGCAGCTCAGGAGATGGACCATTAGTCGGCGGCTATAGCAGCTTGAAATAAGCCAATAAAAAACCCCAGCGCTGGATGTCACAGTGGGCTGGTGACCAGCAACAGTGCAACACAGGTCACACCTGTGTAAAGGCAGCAATAGAAAGTTTGCTGATCCAGCAGGGAGTCGGGGCTGCGGGTCTGTCTTTGGAGTAGCGGTGCGGAGTGAGGCAGAGGACACACTTTGTGCGTTTCCAGTCACAGTGAAGTGGAGCTCCAGTTCCAGCTGGACGAGGACATCTAACTGGCCTACTGTCCTTGTCCCAGTATACAAGCACGGGAGGGGAATCCATTTATTGAGCCAAGTATGTGCGACTCCTCTACGATAGGTGGAGATATGCCCCCTTTCAGCTTGTTAGTACTGAACCTGAACTATTACGTCACAGACCAAACAATGGACAAACAAGTTAGCTACGGTTAGCTAGCAGCTAACTGCTACCATGGTGGACAACTTTACAGCTCTGTACATTTGGTCCGTCCACAAAGTCACGGCTCTGGATGTAGATCTCTCCATGTTGTTACCGGCTTCTTCTTCTGTTACACATTTAATGCTATTGGACTTCCGGGTCAAAGCCCGGTGCACGCTCATCTACATCTGTAGAACAGCCAATAGGAACTCCCTCCTCTGAAATGACCTGTGACTGACCAGAGTCTGCTGCCAAATTTTCTACAGCCTAAAAACAGAGCCAAGAGGAGGAGCAGAAGAATCACAACACACTCAAAGTTTATTATGGGAGTGTTGCCAAATGATGCCAAAGTAAAGCTGCCTCCCACAGCTTTCATGAGTGTGTTTTTTGTTTATCTACCAACTAAACTGATCATGAGACAAGCTGCACCATCAGGAGCATGCTACACTTAATTTTACCAGTTTCAGTTTGACATCTTCATTAAAATCTCTGTAAAAGTCGTCCTCCTGACCAACCAGAGGAGAGCAGCTGATCAACATGTTGTCATCTGAGTCTGAAACTTCACGGCTGAACGCTTTATGATCAGCACTGAGGGCTTCACAGGAGCAGACGACACTACCGCAAATTCCTCTGCATGTTATTGAATGTTAACATTACAAAAATATGCTGAAATAAAAAATATACTACTTCTACTGCCTGTTTATACATTTACATTAGATTTTATTTCTGCATTTTAAATTCTGCACTAGTTTATGTTTCATGGCATCAATTTTTATTTTCATGCACTTTTTAGTTTTATTGTTGGAGGAGGAGCCTGAGAACAAAGACTGCTTCACTGTTACTGATGTGCATGTGACAGATAAAATTATTTGACTGACAAAAATGTGTTTTATCCAAGATCGATAAAACTTTTTATTTGCATCCACCTGATAGTAATCACCACGGTAACTGCAGAGGGAATCCCGTTTGTTCGCTGCAGTGAGTCGACGCCGAATCAACACTTCTTGTCAGTGTTTCACAAAAAACTCATCAACAGGTGACAGCAGGGGGAGGTCTTTATTGCGAAAGCACCTCAGGAAGTGCTGACGATGCCAGAGATGTGACCAACAGCTTCAATACAGATCTACAATCAGCGGATATGACTGTGTCTGTCCTCTGACAGCTTGTAATTCGGCGGCCTCATGCAGGGAGGTTTCTCACAGACTGTCCTCCCTCCCTGCACATCCTCTTTTGGTCCAACACTCACTGAGATGAGCAGCGTCCCGGCCGGATGCAGCCCCCGTCTCCTCTGTTAACTGTTGCGACAGCTGCTCCGAGATCTGCTAACGACAGCTCTCTGCATCCAAACGGTCGAGTCTGCAGCACTTTCACTTCCCAATATGCAGCTTCCTGAAGAGCTGCTGGATGAGGAAGGTCCAGTCACGGAGGGGTCACCCACACTTCTGCACACACACACACACACTTCTGCTCACACACACACTGCTGCAAACTGTTGCACATATGCTGCAGTATAGTGTATCTTCTGCCTGATATATTATGTAATCTCCCTCTGTGCCACTGAGCTCCAGTATCGTTAAAACACATCCGTGAGTTGAAGCTCAGTTCTCATCTTCTCTACATGCACCCTCTGAATTACCTCGAGACAAATGTCTGGAGATTCTTATTTCACAAGTATATAATCATCTCATGTCACTGGACACACACACTCTCTTTAAAACAAAACTATCTGAACTGGGATCAAAACTTAGATAAGATTTCTGGGATGCAGCTATTACGAGGACACATTAGCCACCATCCTGTGCACGCCTCGGGCTGACACAATTCAAGGTCCTGCACTGTATCCACTTCAGTAAGGCAAGACCTGCAGAGCAGACGCTGCTCATATATGTTCTGTCTTTGTCCCAAACTAAAGAGCGTCTGGGCCAACGTTTCTGGAATCTTGTCTGAATTTTTAAAAAATGATTTGCAGCCCTGCACTCTGATAGCATCGTTCAGGGCTCCAAAGGACGACGTCACAACTCTGCCTGCCGGACAGGCTGATGTAGTGACGTGTGCGTCTCTATTAGCTTGTCGTAGAGTTTTGCTATAATGGAAGTCATCATACTGTCTGCTTACAGACCTGGTGTTTTCTCTCAAACCTGAGAAGGTAAATTCACTCTCAGGGGCTCTGAACACAGTTTGCACAAGGAATGGTGATGCTTGATAGTTAGTATTAGCAGCCTCCTGAACAGGAGAGGATTATTATGTAATTGCACAACACTCGCCACACTCGTCATTTAAAAGACCTTCTCCCTCTTCTTCTGTTCCTTTCTTTTATTTACCTTTTCGCTTTTTTCTACTGTGCTCTTTTAACAGAACCAGTGTCATTTAACATGTATCTTCATGGACGTTCAGGATGCGGTGGGAGGGGACAGGTGGGAGGGGACAGGTGGGAGGGGACAGGGATGTTTGTTAAAGAAAAGAAAAATGGAAAGACAAGTATTGTTTCAACTGTAATTCTGTGGGATTTGCAGTTATCCTTCAATACCTGTCACTAAACACTGTCACTGTATACTCACTAGAGAACCAAATGTCAATTAGTCCGCCTCTGAAAATAGTCCCCACAGTTGCACCATTTCCTCATTTACTGCTGATACTCGTCACAACTACGGTCACCTCACCATGTAAATCATGTTACCATCAGAGTTTGCACACCGCTCTTAGTCCCAGGATAAGGGAGCTGTTAACCTGAAGCTAAGACAACGTTCACACTGACACAATCAAGTCGCATCAAGTGCCGCCCCGAGCACACACCGGACACACTGCACTGCAGCTCATCAATAAATGACCATGTCAAGTTATTATTACTTTCACTGACAGATCTGAACTTCCTCCACCTCTGTGTTAGCTTAAAATCATGTGTGGACAGCCACTAATTAAACTTGAGCCGATCTCCAGAGCTGTGACTTACCAGTAAACATCTGTTTGGTCATTGTCTTAATAATGACTGGATTGTGGGTCATTTAGCTTCCTCTAACCTCAACAACCAGTCTCTCCTCATCCATTCATCGTCACACACCAGACTAATCAACAGCTATAAGTTCTCTTTACACGTCCATGTTGAGGAGAGGAGTCGAGCTGCTACAGGAGCTGGTCTGTACAAGCAGAGAGCGAGTGGGAAAATGCCTTTAATTCCAGGGGTGGTGAGGCTGGAAACAGGACAGTGGCGTGAAGTGCTGAGGGTAGCGCGTCCTGGAGTGCCGACGCACCTCTAGCTGCCAGCAGTGTGTTTTGGTCTTAACGCAGACCTTAGCCTGGAGTTTATTAGACCTGCTCTGGAGCAGGTTTATCCCCTGGGCTAAAAGTTGCCAATGTGAAACAAGGCAACAGATTATACCAACCCCATTATACAGTGAACCTGGGCTGAGATTAAATTCTGGGGTACTGTGTGTGTGAAAAGGGGCTAAGGACAACCCAGGCTAAGAGCTGACCTTCAAGTCAGTGATGTGTTCTTGTTCAGTCATTTTTTATTGTATTCTTATTTTAGTTTCTTTCATAGACCTCTTTTTATTTATTCTTTTTCTTTCTCTATGTATCTGAACTATTTCTTACTTTGTGCTGCACTAGCAACCTAATTTCTCCTCTGGGGATCAATAAAGGTTTATTTCATGTTTTCTTTTCTTTGCACATCTCATCTTAGCTCAGCTTAGCTCAGCTCAGCTCAGCTCGAGAAAAACTTTTGTTTTCTGAATGAGTTTTGCAGCTTTAAGGAAGTTTTATCAGGAACATTCAGCGGTGACTAACGCACTGATATAAAATATATTTGCTGTTTCCTGTTAACAAACCACAAACTGTGAGAGCAGTTTTCCTGCCATGAGCAGCCTGAGGGCAGGGAGTCACTTTGAATGAGTCCAAGTTCTCTTTAATACAAGTCAAACTGCAGAGCTGACTCTGGTTTCAGCCCAGTCGCCTGAGGGAAATGTCTGCATCACAGATACGTTACTTTTGTATGCTTTATATGCATCATATCAACATTTCTACAGTGACGTAGTGATGAGCTGACGGTCATCATGGAGAGGATGGTGGATGGTGGACGCCTAGTTAAGACATCTGCCAAGCTGCAGACTTCTGTTCAAGACCATCAAACAGCAACACGGTTGTGATTTGGCGACTCACTGCTGTGTTTCCAGCAGCTTTTTAGTGACCTGTTTTTCCTGCTGGGATAGTGGCATGAAAAGCAGCTGTTTTTACCGAGACATCCCTGCTTCTCCAGCGGTTATTGCAGGTATTTTACGCCAAAATCTGATCTTTCCCTAACCTTAACTGAGTGTTTTTTGTGCCTAAACCTAACCACACATTAACCAAATTCATTCATTCATTCTTTTTCCGTAACTGCTTATCCTGTTGGGGGTTGCGGATCACCTACGGACAGTTTAGAGTCACCAATTAACCTGCCTTTCTTTGGACTGTGGGAGGAAGCTGGAGCACCTGGAGGAAACCCACGCTGACACAGGGAGAACATGCAAACTCCACACAGGAGGACTCAAACCAGGCCATGCCGCCACCGCCAACCCTGCTGCCGACCACAGTGTTGTTGAAATATAAAGTTTCAACGTATCCGCCACATTATAACGTAAAATGGTCACACATCCTTACTCTGCAGAAACATTCAACATGTTTTCTGGTGACTGGGTTTCTGGTCTGACACCAGTGTGTTTGAGCTCGCAGTCTGTGTTTTGTGTATAAACCAGGTGACGATGTGTGTGTATGTTATGGGTCATGTAAAGAACATATATGTGCATAAACACAGATGGGCTGAATCACAGAGAACCAATCTGACCTGTTTCTATCAGATCTGTTCACAAAGTGCACAAAGAGAACAAAGTGTTTCCCACCACCTCTCTGTTCTCTACTGGTGAAAAGGGAACACCAGTAAAACCAGCTGTTGCATCATTTCCCTCCCTGAGGTTTCCCTGGTTGTCATGGATACCATCACCGACTCAAACAGCAGCAGCAAACAGTCGTTAATGCTCACGAGAGATGAATATCACTCTGAAATCTTAATGTGAGTTTTTCATGAGTCAGACTTTCAGATTCAGATCAGTCACAAGTCTTTGAACTCACCACTTCGAAGATTTTGATGATGAAGTGGATTTTATCCAGATTCTCTGATGGGACGGTGAACCAGGAGGATTTGGGGTTCGGAGCCGTCGTCGGGGCGTAAACGCTTTCGGCCATGATGGAGCTGAACAGAGAAAATCCAGTTATAAACTCACAGCGTCACACTGAGGAGAAACTGACACACACAAACATGCTTTGGTTCATTTATATGAGAAGAAGATGGAACATCAGTTTCCTCCACAGAGCAGACGCTGTCCTCCAAACTGAACTCAACCTGAGACGTCTCATTTAGCTGCTCAGAAAAGAACAAAATATCACCAGGTGTGTGTGAAGGGAAGAGGGGAGAGACCATACTCAAGTACTAGTTTGAGATACTTTAGTGTTTTCTGTTAATGCCACTTTTCACTTCTGCTTCGCCACATCTATCTGACAGCTTTAGTTACCGTGCAACTTCATATTTTTACACATGTTCTGATACCATTTTTCCATCCCGATATCAATTCAGAACTTGCCTGTTGGCCACAAAGCACCAGTGTGGAAAAAGTAGGCCCGCACACTTACTGCCATACAAGTTTGATAAGGACGGAGTTTCAATTCTACTTGACAACATGTCAATCCAACTTCCAAGCAGGATCGAAACACTGTCCTTATTAAACTTGTGTGGCGTGGAGTAGTTCACTTCAATTTAATTCAATTCAATTTTATTTATAAAGCCCAATATCACAAATCACAAATTGCCTCAGAGGCTTCACAGCACACGACATCGCTCTGTCCTTGGGCCCTCACAGTGGATAAGGAACAGTGACGCTCTGGGTCAGCTGCCGGTGGCGTCACAACTTTGTGCAGGCTACTGTCACTGTTTCTCGACGTGCCACAGCACTGGGAGAAGGTTGCACAGGTGGAGGCACAATAAGGTCCTTATAGAAATCGCCAAATGGGTGAATTAGCAGAGGGTCAGAGCCAGTGAGAACCAGGCATCACCACCTGAAGCTATCAGTTTTTAAGAATGAAGGCGATAAGGCTCCTACGGCAAGAGCAAAGGCCAAGAACCAGCCTTTCATTCTGCAGCGTGCTTCCGACTCGGAGATGGAAGTAAAGAGGAAACTCGTCGTCTTCCTGCTAGACGTGACGGTAACCTCCCTCTGGCCAGTAAAAACTCTTCATGGTTTCAACTTCACAAACTTTTCTTTTGAATAATGTTAATAACTAATAATGTGTTGGTGATAATATCGAGGTTAAACAAAAATTGTGAAGGTGTCACTTTGAGCTCTGGATCGTTGTGACAAACTTTCCTCATATTTTCATAAACCAAACAATCAGTCGATTAATGTTGAAAATAATCAGCAGATTAATCCATCATGAATATAATCATCAGTTCAACATGAGCTGCACCTCGACTGCAGCAGTAAAATCTTATTTTTACATTAACACGAGTCAGAATCATTTAATGAGGTCAGATGTAACAATAGAACACTCACAGAGGACATTTAAACATTGTCCTGATTAACTGACATTATTTTACTGAAGGAACATTTTCAATGCAGAACTTTTATTGTATTTTTACAGTGTGGTATTCATACTCTTCCTGTGCCACTGAGCAGCTCTGATTGTGACTTGACAGCTCACAGCTGGGGCTGACTGATGTCTTTAAAATCAATGTCATGGTATTAATTAGAATATTTCTAATTATATGTGTCAAAATAAAAATCACATGTAAAATAACCCGAGTGAAGACCAGTGCGATGATCTGTGTTCTACTTTGATTCTAGTCTTGACATGAAAACACCAGTTTCATAACTTGATTTTCTTGTTATGTCTTGATGAGCACTTCGTTGAGTTGCCCTGCTGTCACATCCCACACAGCTGATGAACATGAAGCTGAAGCGGAGCCCAACATGTCAGAGAGGGAAGTTCATCTTGGAAATGTTTGTTGGAAAGTTTGAGGTTCCTGAAAGTGTCTGAGGCCACTCACAGTTTCAATCAACATACAGAATGAACACCTAGCGCACTCTCACAACATCACGCTCACTAGAGTTTATTTCTGCATGACAGCAGCTGCAGGGATTTGAGCAATAACTACTGTGGTCCAGGCAGGTTGCTGATTCTGGCACTTTACAGCTCCCTCTGTGATGTTATGTGTGTTGTTTAATATTTTAATATTGTATGCAATGTGTCTTTTTTTCCTTTTCAACTCTTCTGCACCAACCATGGGACTGCCATTATGTGTTATATCCTGCATAACACAATGACAACATAAAGGCTTCCTAATTTCTAATGTACACTTTGTGTTTTAAGTCCTTGTTACATTGGTCTCATATTCTGAGAGTGAAAGTGAAAGCACCGTCAGGCAGGTACAGAGTTCAGGTGTAGGCTCCAATGAAAACATTGATAAGAGTCATTTATACTGCTATAAAACAGACGGAGAGCCACGAGGTCATTTTCCACCAGATGGACCCTGAAACTCATGTAGTCACTTATGGCGGTAACAAACCTGCTTTCAAAGTTTACTAATTTAATATTTATGTGCTTCGACACAAAAACAGAGACGTCACAGTACACGGCTCATGACCTTCACGTGAGCAGAGGTGTGTGTCTGTGTGCTCGGCTAAACTTTAATAACCGCGTCGCAGTTTATTTTAGTGATATCTCACCTTTAATATGTCACAGACACACTTTCCGCCGTCAGCCGCTGTGTAGTTTGATGGAAAACACAACGAGGAGCGTATAAAGGTTTAAAGACGTGACTGTATTCAGATTAACTGTGTCAGGAGTGTGTGACTGACGCCGGAGTGAAGAACAGATCTTTCATTAAATATAAAAACCGTTTTAATCCGAGTTAGTCTCGCTTTTCTGTAGAAGCGACGCTACAAACTAAACTGACTGAATTCTAGCTGCAGTCTGGCGAGCGGAGTTTTGGCATCACCTTTAACCGTGGCCTAAAATCTGCCAGACTGAGCCGCTGAAACAGGAAGTAGTTTTACGGTATAAAGATTATAAAACTTTAAAGTTTCGGGCTCAGACTCACCGCTCGGGTCTCTTCCTGCTGACACAAATACAAAGTTTCCAACTGCGACGTTCAACTTCAACTCGTCGCTTTGTTTCTCAGCTGGTCAACGAACTTCAACCAAACTTCCGCGTTTTTTATTTTTTCAAGCCAAACGGAAGACATGTAATTTCCGGTTACGACTTTCACATTAAAAGTGTTTTTGGTAACTCGGGATCAGGGAGGTTCACACCACTTTTTTGTGGTTTGTTTTCATTTTATTGAAAAAGGTTGAGCATATATTCTTTGATTTCATGTTTTATCAACAAATTTGCATAAATAAACAAGAATGCACATATGCACAATATTCTATTTTTGCTGATATCCAATATGTCAATATCTAACAACTCATTTGGCTGATAACCAATATCAATATATCCACTTTTTTCCCACCTAATTTTAGTGATCATCAAGTCTCTTCTGTAGTGGAATTAACATCATATTATACATACATGCTCTTATCATGACGGCCCACCAGCAGATGGAGACATGAAACACAACACTTTAATGTAGTCCACCTGAACATCTGAGGAACTTCACCTCAGTGGACATTAAACTAAACCTTAAGACATACAGTACAGGCCAAAAGTTTGGACACACCTTCTCATTCAATGCGTTTTCTTTATTTTCATGACTATTTACATTGTAGATTCTCACTGAAGGCATCAAAACTATGAATGAACACATGTGGAGTTATGTACTTAAGAAAAAAAGGTGAAATAACTGAAAACATGTTTTATATTCTAGTTTCTTCAAAATAGCCACCCTTTGCTCTGATTACTGCTTTGCACACTCTTGGCATTCTCTCCATGAGCTTCAAGAGGTAGTCACCTGAAATGGTTTTCCAACAGTCTTGAAGGAGTTCCCAGAGGTGTTTAGCACTTGTTGGCCCCTTTGCCTTCACTCTGCGGTCCAGCTCACCCCAAACCATCTGGATTGGGTTCAGGTCCGGTGACTGTGGAGGCCAGGTCATCTGCCGCAGCACTCCATCACTCTCCTTCTTGGTCAAATAGCCCTTACACAGCCTGGAGGTGTGTTTGGGGTCATTGTCCTGTTGAAAAATAAATGATCGTCCAACTAAACGCAAACCGGATGGGATGGCATGTCGCTGCAGGATGCTGTGGTAGCCATGCTGGTTCAGTGTGCCTTCAATTTTGAATAAATCCCCAACAGTGTCACCAGCAAAACACCCCCACACCATCACACCTCCTCCTCCATGCTTCACAGTGGGAACCAGGCATGTGGAATCCATCCGTTCACCTTTTCTGCGTCTCACAAAGACACGGCGGTTGGAACCAAAGATCTCAAATTTGGACTCATCAGACCAAAGCACAGATTTCCACTGGTCTAATGTCCATTCCTTGTGTTTCTTGGCCCAAACAAATCTCTTCTGCTTGTTGCCTCTCCTTAGCAGTGGTTTCCTAGCAGCTATTTGACCATGAAGGCCTGATTCGCGCAGTCTCCTCTTAACAGTTGTTCTAGAGATGGGTCTGCTGCTAGAACTCTGTGTGGCATTCATCTGGTCTCTGATCTGAGCTGCTGTTAACTTGCCATTTCTGAGGCTGGTGACTCGGATGAACTTATCCTCAGAAGCAGAGGTGACTCTTGGTCTTCCTTTCCTGGGTCGGTCCTCATGTGTGCCAGTTTGGTTGTAGCGCTTGATGGTTTTTGCGACTCCACTTGGGGACACATTTAAAGTTTTTGCAATTTTCCGGACTGACTGACCTTCATTTCTTAAAGTAATGATGGCCACTCGTTTTTCTTTAGTTAGCTGATTGGTTCTTGCCATAATATGAATTTTAACAGTTGTCCAATAGGGCTGTCGGCTGTGTATTAACCTGACTTCTGCACAACACAACTGATGGTCCCAACCCCATTGATAAAGCAAGAAATTCCACTAATTAACCCTGATAAGGCACACCTGTGAAGTGGAAACCATTTCAGGTGACTACCTCTTGAAGCTCATGGAGAGAATGCCAAGAGTGTGCAAAGCAGTAATCAGAGCAAAGGGTGGCTATTTTGAAGAAACTAGAATATAAAACATGTTTTCAGTTATTTCACCTTTTTTTGTTAAGTACATAACTCCACATGTGTTCATTCATAGTTTTGATGCCTTCAGTGAGAATCTACAATGTAAATAGTCATGAAAATAAAGAAAACGCATTGAATGAGAAGGTGTGTCCAAACTTTTGGCCTGTACTGTATGTTTTTAGCTTGGCTTTAACTCAATGGTGCCTCCTCATTTATTGCCTCTGTTTTTAAGTTTTGGGCATTTTACACTTCCAAAAATATATTTCTTTTTTCTTTTTTTTAAATGGCATTTATTTTAAATAAATATAGTTTATTGTTGTAATGTTTAGCTCCTCACTTGTTACTTTTTCTCTGTGAAGCACTTTGAGCTGCTTGGCTGTATGAAAGGTGCTTAATAAATAAAGTTTGATTTGATGTAATATTCATTCATTGTGCAAAATTTAAAAAACAACAACATTGGGGTCGATTCTGATGACGTGCCAATATTATCGTGTTCCCATATAATCATAACATTTAAATGAAAAAAAGAAAAGAGATTTTTTTTTGTCTCCACCATGCTCAGATAGCACTGATGTGTACCCTCGTGTTCTGCACCTACTTATACTGCTGATAAAACAACCTGACATCTTGGCTCTTACCACCTCTGATTTTTATTTATTTATTTATTTATTTTTTATTTAGTAAAGCATTTCATGAAGCAGCAGGCATGTGTGGAAACACAATAATCTGTCCTTTATGTGATGTAGTTGTAGTTGTAGTGTATTTTAAGTCAAAGTTAAGCACAGCTAATTGTTCCGAAACACAATGAAATGAAAATATTCATTTATTATCTAAAATATTTTTTTATACTAATTTCATAACTTTAAATTCTTTGCTGTCATCAGTTTTTTCCAGTGATTTGTTTTTGATTCTGTTGCTGATGAAGTTAGTGAAAATAAATCAGCTTTATTCTGAAATTTAACAACATAACTTCCGGTTTGATGCTCTTTTATTTTGTTGAATTGACTCGGTCACCTGAACGGCTGAAAAGTTTACACCTGGGCTTTCTGATCAGGTGCGTTCAGGTGCTGCGGGAACTATTAACATGTTGATTTAAATACACATCTACACACAGATAAATACTATTAAATATGTATATTATAACTTTGCATTAATTATCAATACTAGCAGCGTGGTAACATCCTGCTCCAACCTGTATTACTACCTCATCTACCACGATGTTTATAATCTCTATTTTTTATTACTAGCCTTTAACTTTTGCTTCATCACTACCTCTACTAGATGATACAACAGGTAACACTTTATATTAACGGGGATTTTGAGGTCTGAATCGTCTTTTGGGCATATTCTGACTGACCTCTGCTCCTAATATCTCAACTCAACCCCAGTTTCAAATATAACATGTTAATGGAATAATGATGTTTACATAAAGAGAAGTGAAATCAACAAAATGATGATAAACAAAACAAACATCCTGTTTACAGAGCAGGTGCTGTTTCTGGACTGAGAGTGACTGAATGAAACATTTTACTGTTTGACGCAGACTAAAGACATTTTCTTTATTCTTTATTTATTCAGTAAACAACACAAGTAAAAGAAAGAACAAAATATAACTCTCCCAAAACAGTCCGACTATGATCCTTTCTGCTCCTCTCAATGTTCGTACAGTCCCTTATATTATATATCTACACTGCAGATTATTCCCACAATGTTACAATATGTGTAAATAATATTTCACAGTGAATTACATTATTATCACCTTAAAGGATCCAACTGTGATATTTCATTTTATTGTGAAATTCATGCAGGTAAATATAATTATTTTACAGAAGTACTCTGTGAAATCACAGTAATATATGGAGTTTAACTGTGAGATTACAGTGAAATACAGTGATTATATGGGAGCATACTGTTAAACCACAGTAATCAAATGTACATAAACTTTGACATTATAATTAAATTTAGTTATTTACAGGAACATACTGTTAAATCAGTAATGTAACAGGCTTTCACTTGTGAGTTTACAGTTAAATATATTATTTTACAGGAGCATGCTGCTAAATTACAGTAATATGCAGGCACAACTACGGTGAGATCACAGTATACAGCTGTTATTTCACAACTATTTACTGTAGAAATGATTCAGTAACTTAACTGATGCGACTAGAAGGCAGTAATTTACTGTAAATGCAAATGCGGTATTTTTATTTTTACTCCCATTTTTCCCTTTCTGTCAAACTGTGGTCACAGATGTGTTATGATCCGTGTCAGTGAGCTCCTTTTCCAAGATAATCCATCCCCCTGACAGGTGTGACTGATTTGGTTGGTTGGATGTACCGCCAAATTCATGTAAACGACACTGGAGACGTCTTAAAGTTGTGAAATGAACACTCAGTTGACAGGAAACAGCTCTGGTGGACGTTCCTGCAGTCAGCACGCCAACAACACGCCCCCTCAAAACATGGGACACCTGTGTGGTTGTGTTGTGTGATCAAACGTCACATGTTAGAGTGACCTTTTATTGTGACCATCCAGAGACACACCTGTGTAGTGATGATGCTGCTTAATCAGACACACCTGTCAACTGGATGGATTATCTTAGAGAAGGAGAAGAGCTCACTGCACTGATTATAACACATTTGAGGCCAAAATTTGAGAGAAACAGGGGCATCGGTGGATCAGTGGACAGAGCAGGCGCCCCATGTACAAAGGCTCAGTCCTTGCTGCAGCAGCCCAGGCACAATTCCAGCCTGTGGCCCTTTGATGCATGTTGCTTCCTCTCTCTCCCCTTTTCACACTGATCTGTCCATTAAAGGCAAAAAAGGCCCAAAAAATCATCTTTTAAAAAAAAAAAAATTGAAATAATTTTTTTTTAACTTAAACCTGTAAAAAATTAGAGCAAAAACAAAAGTGCTGCGTTTAAATTCCTGTTCAGTGTGTGTTTATATTCACAGAGTTTGTTCAGTTGTGTTTCCACTGACAGAGCCCGGCTCTCCTCCCTGGCCTGTGCTTCCTGTGCCTGGCCTGCAGGAGGCGCCACAGCCCTCTCTTTTCTCCTCCTCCTCATCTTCCTCTCTCCTTCTTCTCCTCCTCCTCCTCTCCGCCGTGTGTGTGAGAGGCTTCCCCCACTATAAAGCTGTGAGAGGCGGCTGGAGGCTGTAAAGGCTCTCCAGCAGCCCGAGGAGGAGGAGGAGGATGATGATGAAGAAGCTGTGTGTCCGTCAGCGTGGAGCTGATCTCAGTTCAGTCCGTCTGAGCTGAAACTGGAAACTTTCTGATGCTTTTCTGACTCCTGAGCTTCTTCTTCTTCTTCATGCACCTCTGAGCAGGTAACAGCAAACTCTCAGTGACAGGATGAAGATGTGATTTCATCATGTTTTCATTTCTCCACATGTTTCCATCATGTTCTCACACGGACGTCTCGGCTGTTCTGTCTGAGCTGAGCGAATGTTTTAATAATCACTAAAACATTCTTCACTGCTGCTGTGCTGATGTTTGTGATCTGATATGATCTGTGCTCTGCTGGTGTTTTATGAATCAGGAACATTCCTATAGTGAGATCTACAAACCAAACATCTTCAGCTGCACAGCTGGTGCTCTTCCTCTGAGGATGATGAGGAAGAATTTGTGTGAGGTGGAAAGTCTGCTGATGATTTCAGAGTTTATTGTGGCGTTCAGACGAACAAATGTTTATTTTATTTTGATGTTTAAATTTACTGAAAGCACAGAAGAGAAGACTTTAGAACATTTACTTCATGTTTACTCAGATTTTTGTGATTTATGAAATTTGAAGGTCTGAAAATGTGATCGTGAGATGAATTTGACTTGGTTTTCTTTATTTTAGGACTTGTTGAGAACATACAGGTTTCTGTATCTGGCTTAAACAGACTGATGGTGTCAGTGTGTTGTGGTGTTGTGAGGCTGGGTGTAGCTGTGTGACACAATAATGAAAACCTCATTCATTCATTTATTCATCAGCCAGTCATTCAGCTGCTGTGACTTTCTGTGTGTCGACTTTTCTTTGATATGAGGTGTTTTTAAATGCTTTAAAGGATATCACTAATGGTTTATTAATAATCTATTAAAGCTTCATCGATGAGTCAGAAGACGTTTATCGGAAAACTTTAGACTCATCAGGTTGTGAAAAATCCTTTTTGTAACAATAAATAATTACTAATTGCCTGTAACTGATCCATAAAGCATAATTAATAAAGTCATTAGTCATTAATTATTAACCATTTATTGACAGTACATTATTATTAATGTTTTATGATCTTTTTCTTATATGAAGTGTCAGTCAGTTATCGGTCTCTCTTACAGAGTACATTAGTTTTAGTCGTGATATTTTCTCTCAGTGTTTCCTACATGTGTGTTGATGTGGTTTCTGTAGTATTTCTATATGTTGCCTCCTTACAGAAGCTTATGTTTTATTTTGGAGGATTTCTTCTAATATTTCAATAATATTGTGATATATTTAGTTGTATTTGTAGAAACGTGTTTTAGCATTTCTTTCTGTTCCCTGAATCAGCTGAATGCACATAATGGTAAAGGTGTGTGTGTGTGAATGTGTGTGTGTGTGTGTGTGTGTGAGAGAGAGATGCAGATGGATGGTTCACACCACTGGCCCCGTTTCCATCGAGCAGTCCGGTTCAGTTCAGTTCAGTTTCACTATATCAGTGACAGAAAATAAGGAAAAGCTTAAAAGGTCCCTTTTAAACAGGAAAATAGCTTCATTATAAAGAAAACGGATCACTGAATCCTGGACGTTAATTAACTGTGCAGCAATGTATATGGGTGTGTGTGTGTGTGTGTGTGTGTGTGTGTGTGTGTGTGTGTGTGTGCAGACAATCTTGTTCTTCTATCTAAGTGAGGACCAGCTGCAGTTACAGTAAAAGTGAGGACATTTTGTCAGGTTTCTTCAGAGGCTGTTTGAGGCTTCAGATTGTTAAACTCCTAAGTGCTATATCGTAGGCAACTGGACTTGTTTGAGTTTCTTGACGATGTTTCACCTCTCAGCCAAGAGGCTTCTTCAGTTCAGTTGCCTATGATATAGCACCTCAGATGACCGAGAATCTTCACCAACATGTTTACATCCATGTTCACTAGCTAGCTTGTCATCTTCTTCCTGCCTTTGTCAACACATTACTATGTTTATTTACTTGTGTTTCATTTGAAAAGTGACAATGTACATTAATCAACATTCAAACAAATGTAAATGCACCCGAGTTAGCTGAAAGGCTGGTTTTCATCTAAAGCACCTTTGCCTGGGGCTATTAGGCATCATAGAATAGTAAAAAAAAAAAAACATTATGGTAAAAGAAATATACAAAACAGTTAAACAACCTGAACAGCAGACGATACAGGTACACTTTGAATACAGTCATTTTAAAATGAGATAAACGTAGCATCAGTGTTGACACTGTTGGTTCTCAATAAGTCTTTTTTCCTTATTTCTTACACTTGAATTAATAACATGATGGGGACTCTCTGGTTATTTGTGGCACTGATGTGATGCTCTGAGGGAAAAGACGGCCCGTGTTTTATTCCTGAGTGGGACTGTGCAGTCTCCTCTCGCTGTTTTAAATGTGCATCACCTTTGTGTGTGTTCACCATCCGTGTGCTGGCATACGAGAACAAACATGACAGGGTGCCTGTAAAGTGTTGAATGACATTTCTTTGATGACATGTCACTGACTTCTTGAACTATTCACATCAGTGTCGATCAATAAGTTGATTATCTTATTGATTTTACAGCAGTTCTCCCATGATGCAACAGACACATGACGTGCTTCCTGTCTTCCTGTGCTTTCATAGTACGCAGTAACATTTTCTCTCATGGTGTCAGTGTTTTCCAGTAATGCCCTCACAGTGTGTGTCAGGAGGTGTGTGTGTGTGTGTGTGTGTGTGTGTGTGTGTGTGTGTGCATTAGTTTCCAGTATATTTTTTTAATTTTTATTTATTTGTGTTTAACCAGATGAGATCAGCGATCTTTTTTCAAGCTACACCTGGCCGAGACAGCAGCGTAAAAAAGGTCTCAAACAACAAAAACCACAATAAAATGATAGAAAACATTGATAAGTTAGATATATATAGTTATAAGATATATTAAAATACCTTTGCACAATCAAAAGCACCAACCGATTCTTTCACCCTTCTACTTTAACATCAGGCAGAGAGACTGATTCTCTGAGTTTCAGATCTTTTTGAAGGCTACCTCAAGTGAACGGAGCAGAACACATAAAAGCTTTTAAAGTGCAAATGCATGATGGGAGTTTACCCAGAACTGCTTTATGAAAAAGTCATACTATCAGTAGCAGTAACTGATATAAAGAAACGTCACGTTTTGTTTTGATGTTTCTTCGGTGATATTTGAGATATTTTCAGATGTATTCTGACCAACAGAATCTGCAGTTTTGGTGCAGATCTTTTGTTTTGCTGACTGATTGTAGAAAGGAGGTAGAGTAGGAGGTGTGTTTGTCTGAGCTCTTGTATTTCTATCACAGCTTGTACCCGACTCAGAATGATGCCAGTTGAATCAGATTTGGCTGTTCAGTATGAATATTGGACTATTCATTTCTTATTTGTTATAGAATATTGAGAGTTTGAACGAGGCTCAGCGGGATGTTCAGTGTGACAGTGACATTCATGTACTCAAGTAAACAAGCTAATGGAGCATCGGAAATGTGCAACATTTTTGCTGACACTGGATATCAAACAAAAACCAGAGACTGTATTGTACTGGGAGCATGCCTGTGTTCCCACAGCCCTGTGTTCCCACAGCTCTATGTTCCCACAGCCCTATGTTCCCACAGCCCTGTGTTCCCACAGCCCTATGTTCCTACAGCTCTATGTTCCCACATTTCCTTTTTCATAAATTTGTATCAGATTTTATCCCCCTTTCTCCCAATTTGGTAGCCAATTACACCCAACCTATTATCCCCCCTAACCCTAACGCTTGTGGGAGGATAGGGCTTAAATTGAAGGGAAATGTAGGAACACAAGACCTAATTTTGAAAATGTCCTAGAAATATGGGAACATAGGGCTGACCCCATTGTAATAAATTGCTGTGAGCTTTAAATTCATCACTTCTGAGCAGAAGGCAGAAGATAATATCATCTCAGAGTACCTATGCCATACGCTCTGCATCGATGCAGAGCCTCTGCCGTAACCTACACTGTACCCTGACGTGCACCTCTCCAGAAATGTATCTACACGTCGTGGTGCCGCAGACCTCCTGTCTGTCTCTGTAAGCTGAAACCATTTCCCTCAGTGGAAACAAAGCTTTGATTTACTTTAATTTCACAGATAAGAAACAGTAAATTGTGAAGACAATAAAGCCTCCACTAAAATAGCATTTAAAGGAGCTATGATTTGTATGTCAGATCAATGAATGCCACTGACCACTCAGTGAGTTTCATGGCTTTGAAAACGAACGTTTAGGGTGGTGTGAGGACAGGTTCACACATGGCCATAGGCAGCAATGTTAAGCCAGGCAGGGGAAAGACAAATTCTCAGAAAAGGAGCAGTTGTCACAATTTTGGTCTGAGCCGCTCTATTTCATCATAAACAACCCAGACATGGAGCTCAAAGTGCAAAATACTGGACTTCTCCTTTAAGCCCTGTGTGTGATTTATCCTGGCTTCATATGAGCAGAGGAAATCTCTGCAAGTCGCTAGGCTAATTTATACAATGTAAAATGCTGTAACTGTAATTACTGCACATTATATTTTTAGGTTATTTTTATTACTTAAGTTATTGTGTCATTTTGTGTCTTTTTTTTATTAAGCAGTACAGTACATATATTATTAATATATTTAAGTAATAGTATTTTTACGACATCATTGAGTTACTTGTTAATTATTATTTTATTGTCATTTATAGTACTTAGTATATTGTTTCATTTATATGTTCATGTGCACTTCTTTTTTTAAGTAGTTATTGTATTCCCTTGTATGAGTGAATTGGTTCCTACCTGCCCTTGTTTTGTGGGGACAGGTATTAGTGACGCACGGTGAGTGCCTCGTGCTGAATGAGTAAGAGAGAGAAGTTGTTGTACCCTGAAGTTGGAGCATGCTGTTACTGTCTACCGTGTTGGCGATAATTAAAAGAGAGAGAGAAACAACGATATATTGTAGCCTGCTTTATTACCCACAGCCCGGAAGAACTGGGGAACGCTAAAAGTCAAGAAAAGAGGGTTACAATGCCATAGGCTTGTGCTAATAACGTTAGCATGTTGTATTTGTTTGGTAAACGTGTTTAGTATAAGACAGTTGTTTTATCAGTGAACCTCGTGAGCTGTAATGGAGCCAAATTTTGTAACGTTAAATGTTGCTGTTGTCCCTGGCTCGAGAAGAGAGAAGTCTGCTAGCTGCCAGGCTAATTTATACAATGTAAAATGCCGTAGGCTTGTGCTAATAACGTTAGCATGTTGTATTTGTGTGGAAAATGTGTCCAGATAAAGACAAGTGTTTGTCTGTGAATGCTGCGAGTTATAGTGAAGCTGATTTGTGTTTGACACTGTCTCTATTAAGACATGTTTAATGTGTGTTTACTGTGTGTTTAACGTGTGTTTAATGTGTGTTTTGAATCAACTCAACTTTACAGCACTTCACAGAAACCTCCACCGCCGACCAGTGTTTTGGAGGTGTAGCTGCAGAGTGACACAGACACACCACCGCACAAGTATGAATGCTCACGACAGCATAGACCACGTGTGTAGGCTACGGCGTAGAGCTGATACACAAAGGCACATCTGCCTTTGAAGTTAGACATATTTAAGAGCAGGGCCACTTTGAGTGACAGGCTGTCTGCCGATACTGTACTCAGTTTCTCAGTCAGATCCACCCCTCGCTCCTCGCCCAAATATGGTCACTTCTGGCTCCAGAAAAAAACAAAAAACAAAAACAAGATGGCAAAGGCCAAAATGCTGAACTCTGCTTGGTTGTAAGGTTACAGTTAGCTTTAGGTTCGGGAACAGAGGAACATACTGTGAAGTTCACATTAACATGTACACAGTATGGACACCTGAACACAGTCCCTTCACTGGAACTATACAGGTCCAACTCAAACCAGGAAAACAGACCCAAAGTTCTAATGTTTGACACCTGGATCGGTCTTCAGCTTTAAAGTCCAGCGCTGGAGATGTAGAGATAAAGAACACAGATAAACGGCTCAGAGAGGAGAAGTGAATGTTGGTCTGTGCAGGTGAGATAAAAACCTCTGAAACATGAAGCACAGATAAAACTCAGGTCTGATCTGGACTCGACACACTGACCGTCCTGTAACCATCATGTACGTCATCCGATTATCATTTTTAAATTCTTCATGCAGAGTTTAGATTTCTTTCCTCCAGGCAGAAGCTGGTTTCACTTTGTGTGGGTGAAAATCAGCCTGTAGAGACCTGAAAGTTACTGATAGATTTAGTTTTTCAATCAAAGTTACATCATCATGATGTAACTCAGAAAGCAGCGAGTGTATCAGCAGTAATCAATATCAGTCTTATCCAGGTTATCAGTAAGAATCCAGGATCCAAAGGTAAGTATCAAACTTAGATAAACCAGGAGTGAGAGCGTTATCAAACACACCAACAGGGTCGGTGTTCACAGAGACTAAAGTGTGACAGATTCTCAGGTTGATTGTTATATATAATGAAGTGGCTGCAGGCTGGAAGGAACTGATGGAGATTAAAGACTAAAACACACAAAATCACTGATGTGGAGTTTTGACTTCAGATCTGTGTCACTTCATCAATAAAACAGCATCAGTGAGCAGAAGTCTATTTCTGCCACAGCAGGGACTGATGGGAGTTTTTCCCAGTGACCTGACAAACACATCGACGTCTCCAGTCGGTCCAGCAGCTCGAGGAATTTATCTCCACATGTCTTCTAGGTATTAATGTGCAGACTCAGGGTGTTTAGGTCGGAGTGGTGGAGGGACCTGTAGCGAGTTAGTGCTTTAACACTTTGCTGCCGAGCTGTTTGGATGTGATTGAATGAGATGAACCTGCGTCGTGGCTGCTGGGCTGATATTAACCCCCCGCGCCTCCACCATCTGTGCTCTGTGAGCAGTTTCCTCTGCTGAGACATCACACCGCCTCAGGTTCGCTCTGGTGATTTGACTCAACACCAGTGTTGAGTCAGCTATCGAAAATTAGCAATTAGTAAAACCTGCTTGGTTACGTCTCTCAAAAATAATTGAATTACTTTAACAATTATTTTTAAAGTAATTAGTTACCAAGGAAAGTAACTTTTGTGTTGGGCTGACTTTTAATGATTGGCTTCAGTTCTCTCTTTAAGTCATACATAGTACATTTATTATTTTAGTGTTGGACAAGACGACTTTCAAATGTTGTCCATCCTCCTGAGGCCCCAGCTGTTGTTTGATGTGTATTTTTAATTTTTGTAGGATCTGATAAAACTAAAGACTGTCTTTGAAAAGTGAGGAGTTTTAGAAAGCAATTATGTCCTGATGTCCTCTGAGGCTTTAGTCACACAGACAGCGTTTTAGCAGCTTTTTGCTCGCTGTTTTTATGTTGCTACGCACCTCACGTTTCTGCTCTCTAAGCGCCCAGCGTTTTTGCTGGAGTGTGCTGAACTCCTCGAGTTTAAAAAACACTTTTTTCTGTTTTGTTGTCTGTGTGATCAGCGCCTTGGGGGCTGAACACGTGCCGCACTCTTTGCGCCTTCAAATTCATTGTTTTCAATGTATGCGCTCAAAAGTCAGAGCAAAATATCAGTCTGTGATAAATATATGAAAATAAATGAATGAACTTTTCAGGCTACTGTTCAGTTCTGCCTTCCAGCTGTTGCTGCGTGTTCTCGCGAGATTTCAGGAAAAAGCAGAGCTAAATGGTAAACAAACATGGCAGCACACCAGTAAGGTAAGACAACGCGTTTACAATGTCGTTTTCTATATGTTCTCTGACATTTATCCTAACGATATGAGGCGGTCTTTGTGAAAAAAAGCTTGTTTAGTGGACTAACTTTGCACTTGAAGGTTGCCCATTCACTTACGTTTTAACAGGTCTGACGCTGTATCTAGGCTAACGGCTAACATGCTAACTATTATTTCTATGTCACTCGTCACTTGAAACAAATTTAGGACGATAGGAGACAGGTTGAAATAAACCGAAATTTCCCTTTAAAGACGTTCCATTAACTTTATCCTTCCAAAATGGCCAACTCACTGTTGATGACGACTCACTCCCTCTCCCTATGGGCACCAAACGTGGATGTTTTGTAGTGATTCGTGGTGCTATGTTTCCTCCGGGACACATAGCACCATGTAAACTGGTTGTTTTTTACCAAGATATTGTGTCTCCAGCCCCCCAAACTGGGTATATTAAGCCAAAGCACGATCTTTCTTCACCATAACCATGTGATTTTTGTGCCTAAACCTGTCCACACATTAACCACAGTGTTGTTGAAACATAAAGTTTTAACATATCTGTGGTTTACAGAGACGTACATGCCAACATTCATTCAGGCAACTCTGGTGCGTTGGCTCATTGGTTCCTGGAAACACAAAGGTTGTAAATAAAAACATGAAAGCATATTTCTGAATGTCACCATCTGTGATCAGTCACATTGAGATGAGTATTTCACAGCTTCACAGTCAGCTGACGTGACAACAGAAGCAGCCTGTAGTTATTTATACAGCAGGTGATGAAGAGGATGAATCACTGTGACAGTCACAGTTACAGATCAAACAGCACATGATGCTTCAGCTCCAGACGTACACAGACACTCATCTCACACACACTGTAGCTGTCTCCATAGCAACAGCTGCTGAGGATCATGGGTACTGTAGTGTTTAGTGTTACTCACACGCTGAACGGAGGAGGGAAAACAACACGTCGTCATGTGTGTGTGTTCAATGATCCGTCACCTCGAAGTTTGTTCAGTCAACTTTAGTAAACTATAACTACCTTGTTAAGGTCAGAGAGAGATGGTGATCAGAGTGTTTGTGGTTTTATAACGAAGTCCTTCCTTCTTTTCTTCTGAGACAAAACACGTATAACTGACCACAGAAGGTCAGAAAAACATGAACTTACGTTGTTTTAAGTGTTTGAACGAGCCTCATTATCAGCTGCTGGCTGAAATCATATCTGGACCTGAGCAGTGTTAATGTGAGACCTGCGATCTGAACCTTCCTGTAATCAAACAGCTCAGTATCACCTCCCATCACAGACCTCTAATCAACATTCGCCTCTATGTTAACCACAACACACAGCAGCAGATAGGAAGTTTCAAAACACTGGTGCTCTGAGCATGCTCCACAGTTTCCGCCCCGGGCTTTGACCCGGAAATCCAACAGCATTAAATGTGTAAGAGAAGAAGAAGCCGGTAACAACATGGAGAAATCTACATCCAGAGCCGTGACTTTGTGGACGCACCAAATGTACAGAGCTGTAAAGTTGTCCACCATGGTAGCAGTTAGCTGCTAGCTAACTGTAGCTAACTTGTTTGTCCATTGTTTGGTCTGTGACGTAATAGGTCAACAGGAAAAAGGTCCAATACTAACAAGCTGAAAGGGGGCATATCTCCACCTATCGTAGAGGAGTCGCACATACTTGGCTCAATAAATGGATTCCCCTCCCGTGCTTGTATACTGGGACAAGGACAGTAGGCCAGTTAGATGTCCTCGTCCAGCTGGGACTGGAGCTCCACTTCACTGTGACTGGAAATGTAGTGAGTGTTTTTACTGGTTTAAATCAGCTGGTCTGTTTGTTTTGGAGCGGAAGAGACCTCTGTGGATAATTCTGGTCAGAGTTAAACCTCCTGAACACTGAAGGAATTCTAACCAGGAGAAGTTTTAGCTGACTGCCATCTGTAACAGATGCCACTACATCCTACTCTTTCTGTACCTTCTCTCTCTTTTTTTAACAGCCACAACCATTTTTCACATTAATGCTGCATTTCATCAGTTGTTCTACTTGCCCTCAGCCCTTGGTAATATGTAACTGCTTATGTTGCACGGAGGCCACTTCAACCCCGTCTCCACCAAACCCTTTCAGTCCAGTCCCTTTGGAACCAGCAGTAACCCTTCAGACATGGTACCTAGACCCTCGGTCTGTTCAGACAGTCCTCTTAAATGTGGGCGGGGTTGTTGTCACTCACTGCTCCGTCCAGCACTCGCTGTATTTCCTCATCAGCGGTGACACAGATGGAAGTCTGCACCTGGTTTATCGTCCACAGAACGAGGCTGCACGCCCACATTTTCACAACAAAATAGAACAGGCTGCAGTGAGAGTCTCTCTCCATGGGATATTTAAAAATAGCAGCTTTGTGCATTTAGTCCTTCTCAGGCAAGCTCAGGGGTTTAGTGTTGCTGTAGCCCACAGGAAGTGAGGATTAGAATATATGACCTTCACATAATCCGCTCCAAATTAATCTATATTTTTAAAGTCATTACTAAAAGTGTGTGTCATATAAAAACTAAAGTGATGGTCAAAGTTGTCACAGTGAAATTTAAGGTGTGCTGATGGATTCACGTCATCAACTCATGCATTGAGTAACATTACAAGTTAACGTTCCACCTTAAAAGTTGCCGGCAGTCGGCCCAGTGAATGAAGTTATTTTTTTCTCTTTCATTTTATAGTTGTAGTTTACTGATGTATGAACAGAGGTTACATAAAACCAGAGTGAGTGTCCTCTACTGACCAATCAGACTGCAGGGTTTCTAGCTCCACCTTTTAGTACCAGATCTGTGTGCTAGGTACCCCAACAGAGGGGGGACCAAACATGGGAACGCTTCTGTTGGGACCATCCACAACTGTACACTGTGGAGACAGAAAAACAAGCGTTCTAATGTGAACTGAACTGAATCAAACCGGACCGCTCGGTGGAAACGGGGCTCTGTGTGACAGCAGAGATCCATATGTAAAGCGAAGTATAAGTGTTGTTGCTATACCAACCCAGGGCCAGTTTACAGTGCGTCACTTCAGCATTCCTGTTAGTCGTTTGAATGTGAACAGAAATAAAAGCCCTTGAAGGTATGCAGGTCTTGAGGGAGCTCCCCAGCATTCAGTTCGTCTGAGGAGGTCCCCAGAACAGTTTGGTGTGAAAGCGCCTGTTGTTTCCGGACTATAAAAAGGTCGACAGATCAGATGTATGAAACAGTGCAGCAGAGAGAGCTGAGCATCTGTATGAAGCTCTGACAGTTGTTATTGTTCACCACAAACATTTTGTTTGTTCCACCGCTGAGCACAAACCAGCGCCGTTACCCAGAAACCGCCAGCTGACAGCAAGCAGAGCGAACGTCTCTGAATGACATGAATTATTAACTCTATTGTAGTGCTGCAGCTGTACTGGGATCTGTGTGATGTGATTTTCATGAGCAGCTCTTTAATCTGCTGCTGGATGTCAGCGCGCAGCGAGCCTCAGCTGGTGGGAGGATTCATCCACCGCTTGGCTGAACAGCTGAAAGCTGCTGTGAAGCTCCAGCTCTGAGAGGCGCTCAGCACCTCCACCCAACATCCACCTGCTGAGCTCACACTCCAATTTACAGATAAATGAGCTCTGCTGCTGCTCCAGGTTACAGAGGGCTGATCAGGAGCAACAGAGGAAGAAGAATCCTGCTTTATGTGCTGCACTCATCAGATCATGAATCAATTTTAATGGGTTTCTGTGTGAATAAAAATCACTTTACAATGTGCAGTTATCATCACAGCAGTCCTCAATTTTCCCCTTAATTAAACCAAACATATTTTACCACTTTAAAATACCTTAACTCACACAGAAAATCCATTAACAAATCTATAATTCATACAATAATCTGTAATGTGACTGTCTGTGTGGGTTGGTGTTAACAACAGTTTGTTGTACAACTTCAGCTACAACAGCTGAGAACATAAAGTCACAGCAGCCACTGTCCACACTGGAAGCTTTTTCTATAGGGAACTGCTTCAGGAAAAGTCGGGCTCTAATTCATAAAACAATGTTCAGGATCCAAACTAAAAATGTACACACAAACAAAAGCCAAAAACAGCGTGCCCCCAAAAATATTCGACAATTTCTACATTAAGACTTCCACCTCACCATCTGTGTCGCCAGTTTCCCGTCTCCAAAGTGTTGGTCAGCATGTGTCAAAGTTTCTCCCATCAAGTCCACATCACAACTTTTGCGTGGGAAGTGGCGTACGCCTCTTTCAGGCCTCGTTTTGTGCGTACACAGTGTTTATAAATGAGACCCCTCATCACTAATGTATACGGTCCGCTGGTTGATAAGGACGACACTGAAAGTAAGAGGATGGATTCAGACTTACAAGAGGACATTCTAGAGAAAGGCTCAAACCATTAATACTCCACTGAGATTACTACAGTATAATCAGGTAAATGAGAACAAATATCACATTTACGAAACTAAACAAATACGATCTGAATATTTCTGACCGCTGCTCTAAGTGCGACACACATCAGGGGACCTTGTATCTCTGCTTACGAGGGTGTGTTGACATTAAAACATTCTGGAGGTCGGTGCTGCAGTTTGTGTCTCGGACGACCTCATCCCCAAAACCTTTAAGTCCTCGGCTCTGCTTGTTTCCAGACAGTTTGATCCTGTGTGAATGTGTCGACCGTCTCTTTGCTGCTGGTTGAAAGATTTAACAGCGAGTTTGGCTCCTGAAAAACTCCCCTATAGAATGAGAAATAGGGCTTTGGAGTTTATTGATATGTGGGAAAAGTTTCTGGACTTTGTAAAACAAAATGATAACACTGAGGATGCTTTGGAAATGTAGGGCCTACATAAAGGACAGTGTGCTGTACACAGTCCCAAATGTGTGCTTAAATTCTACATTTTGTTTTACTACATTATCCTTATTATTTATTTTGATGTATGTAGTTTTTTTAAACAATTCTGATTATTATTTTAATAATTGTTATTTGTTTTTACTAGTCCATACCCATTGGTAGCTTTGTCACCTTCTACCTATGCCAGTCCTCAATGCCTATGTGCAGTTTCACATAGATTGACCACGTCAGTGAGTAGAAAAACGTGGGACAGACAGAATGACTGACTGACAGAATGACACACTGACAGTTTCCGTGATTATGTACAGCATACCATACCATGACTTAGTCATACCAAACATTAGAAGAAAACACCAACATTGGTCCACAGGGGGAGCCACAGCGATCGGTCGCATTTTAGCCATTTTGAAGCATTTTTCTGTTGTTATAGCGCCACCCAGTTGCCAATTAGAGTTAAATTTCTCCAGTCACCTTGAGGCGTCCTGTTCTACATATCTACCAAGTTTAGTAAAAATCCATATGGCGGTTAGGCCTAGATAAGAAATGAGCTCTCTAGCGCCCCCATTTTGTTTGATGGGGTCAATAATGGAGGGGTCCCCTCAGATTATGTGTGGTCATATGCCTACAAAGTTGCGTGGTGATGGGTGAAACCCTTGAGATGTTATACACCTTTATGTGATGAGCCACGCCCTCCGCAATATTCATTGCCTTATAGAAGCTCAGTTTTAGTAAGTTTTCCAACTTTTGCCAAGAGGGAACTTTAGATATTGGTCCCTAGATTATGTTCACCCAGTTTCATGCAGATCGCTCAAACTTCCTAGGAAGAGATCCATTTGAAGTGTTTTTCAAAAAATTCAAAATGGCGGAAAATCTATATAAGTGGAAGTTATGAGTTCTTGAGGCAAATGTGTTCCTCATGAGGAGAGGCATCTCTGTGCAAAGTTTCATGTCTCTACGACATACGGGGCATGAGATATGCCCATTCAAAGTTTGACATTTCAATGGGTTGCTATAGCGCCCCCCTTTGGCCAGTTGATGTAATATTGCTTCATTGGCATCCTCCCATGACCCTCTACCACTGTGCCAAATTTCACATGGATTGACCAAGTCAGTGAGCAGAAAAACATGGAACACACACACACACACACACACACACACACACACACAGAGTTTTCATCACTATATAGTAAGATAAGATATATATAGAGAGAGCAACATGCAAAGACTGAATGTGGCCTATAACGATGGCATGAGACTGCTTCTTAAACTTACATGATGGTGCAGTGTCAGCCAAATGTCTGCTTTAATATGAAATCTTAATATCTGATATATGTGCGGCTCGGTTGCAGAAAATTATATCATCCAGACCTTGACCGACGTGAGCTGAGCTCAGTCAGGTTTCATCCAGACTGTTGGTGGGTGCAGTTTATTAAATTATGCCTTTTTATATGAACTTACATAATGTGTGTTGGTTCTGTTTATGTTGTATGCTATGGACCTTTCTCTGTGTCCTTACTAAAGTCATTATTATCATTATTATAACGCTATATATTCTAAGTGGTGGTAGTGGTGGTTCTTATCTGTTTGTGTAACTAGTTAAGCATGTTTACAAAAAAAAGGAAATCTTGTTTACCTGGAGACACTGCGAGTAAACCAGGTTTAATGAAAGACTGCTCATTGTTCTGGCGGCCCATTATTCTGAAACCCCAGTAGTACGAAAGACGTCCCGCTGCACTGAGAGCCCATCTGTCCGACAGTCCATCATCCTGAACACAAACGCCCACTGCTCCAAAAATACACACTCTCCAAAACACAAGCACACAGCCAATTAATATGCAGAATGACATCATGGGACCTTCTTACTATGACCAGAATACAGGGCCATGGATATGTCTACCTGTGTGTGTATTTGTGGAGCAATGGTGGTTTGTTTTTAGGATGATGGGCTGTCGGACAAATGGTCTTTTGATCCAAAGGGACTTTTCTCAGACTGCTGGGGTTTTGTAATAATGGGCTGTTGGAGCGATGGCATGGCACCATTTCATGATGGTTTAAATGAGACCAGATTCCTGCAGAACGAAGAGCTACTTAAGTTCAGTCACAAACACTCGTCGTAGATTTAACCATTAATTGCAACAAATGAAACACACTTCTGTTTGGCGCTGGTGCTCTTAAGATGCTCTCTGGATCAGACAGGCAGCGTGCTGAACCAAAACAGGGAGCACAGTGCAGAAAACCCTTCCTGGGTTTAAAAGAGCAGGCCCAAAGCAAGACATGAAATACATTTTTAACCTCAGAGTCATGTTGGGACTCTGAATGAGGAAGGTGGAGGCTGGATGGAGGAGGCACAGCTTTGTCAGCAGCAGCAGTGTGAGGCAGTGTTGGTGTGGCAGCGCTCAGTGAGCAGGAGGCCAGATTTAAATGGACCGCCTTGTTGTGAGTGATCAGAAGCATCGATCCAGTCAGCTGGCTGTCAGCTGGTTACAGCTGGAGTGTATAACGTCTAATGCAAAGCCTCATTTCATGTAACAGGCTGAGTGTGACTGACAGGAGGAGCCCAACAGTCTGACAACAGCAGAGTAGTTTGTCGTGTACCTTTAATTTATTATAAGATGGCTGCTGCTCCCAAAGTAAGACCAGTGGTTATGTTGTCGTTCTGTTTGCAGCTCACATGTTCTGGTGGAAGACATTTTATTTTGAACTCAGCATGTTTGGAGTGATGATGATGATGATGATGGTGCTGTCATACTTGTAACTCACAGTGCTTGTCACCACGAATCCATTTACACTGTGAGGCAGCGGCGTGTGGTCCATTAAGGCCCCTCCTGTGACTGTGAGACACTGTTATTGTTGTCTCATAGATATTAGTTTGTACTCAAACATCATACATTATTACACAAACATGCAATGACAAATTTAAAAAAAGCCCGACAGTTTTTGTGTGCCAAAGGACGTATTTTTCTGCACCCTACAGCAGTGTGTGTGTGTAATATGCTCTGTTCTGTTTGGTGGCTCCAGACTGGTGACGCTGGATGCTGAAAATATCTGTATCTGTGGCGGAAAAGTTTACACATAAGAACTATTATTACTGACTACTACTGACGTTTGGTCCACGTCCACATATGACGTCCAAGGTACCCTGGGTGTGTTGGTTGTTGACGTTCTGGGACGCCGTGTCAACTTCAGCCTGTTACATGCATTGTCTGTTTTCAAAATACACTTCTGTTTTCACAGGAAATGTACAGTTTGCGTACAGTCTCTTTCAAAATAAAAGCACTACGTTAAGTTCACATTTTTTGGGTTTTGTTTAGGAAAAAAGAACAGGGTTTGGCTTTACAGTCGTACAGGAAGTGAACACTGGCATTCTGGGTGAAAGTCAGGTGTTGTTGGACCCATCCACCCCTCCTCCCTCCTGCTGGAGTCAGACTTTCACCCCCCTAACTTGCATTGTCACCTGGCTGGTTTTCCCCTGAGGCCACCGGGCGCCGTCACATCATCGCATCATCTCAACATGAAAGGTCGGCTTTTTTCGTCAGTGTCTGACGCCGGAAGTCACCGACCAAGCGCCGGCATTCGACGACTTTGGTGTGAGACCGGGTTGGATGTGAGAAAGAAACAACAGACTAAAACTTCCTGTATTTAGTTCTTAAAAAAAAAAAAACCTTCTCAGGTTTATTAAGTTTAATGAGAACACAGCGTCATCATAACATTTGGTTTCTGTCTTTTCAATAAGACACAGTAACTGTCCAACGTCCAGACACACCGTTTAGCTTGTTAGCATCTCAGTGCATTTGTATGTTCTTGGTCATTTACAAAAAAATGACAGAAATGCTAAAATACAAAATGGCGTCTGTGTATAAACTACTGACTGGCCAAATATTTTTACCATAATATTCCATTGAGTTACTCATTAAAAAGATGTGACCGAGGGATTTTGAACAGGATTTTGAGATGATAACACCTCAATATGTTAAAGGTCCAGCGTGAAGGATTTAGGGGGAAATACTGCCAGAAATTTAATACAATCACTGTGTTTTCTTTAGTGTTTAATCACCTGAAAATAAGAAACGTGTTTTCGTTACCTCAGAATGAGCTGTTTATATCCACACAGGGAGCAGGTCCTCGTCTACAGAGATCACTATGTTGCACCACCATGTTTCTACAGTAGCCCTGAACAGACAAACCAAACACTGGCTCTGGATAGGGACAGGTTTTTACTGGTTTAAATCAGCTGGCCTGTTTGTTTCTGAGAGGAAGAGACCTCTGGATAATTCAGCTCCTGAACAAAGAACAATGAAGGAATTCTGAGCAGGAAAAGTTTCTGCCAGACGCCACTAAATGCCCTTAACTCTGATACACTGGACCTTTAATATGTCATCAGTCTTATTGTAAATCTATGAAATATGTTGTTACTGAATAAGAATCATTTAAAATTCATTTTATTTGCACATGAAAACAGTTCAGACTTTGTAAGTGGCCCAAAATCACAACTGCAATACATTAAATAACCTTTAAATGGCTGTTAATAGATTTTGTTAAACTCTGAAGGACGTCCCGTCTCTTAAAGTTCACTTGATTTATTGATTAAGGACTTCTAAATTTACTTAGCTTTCAACTTTTCAGATGAGCGGACAAACGAATGTTGTTGTTTTTTTTTTTTACATCAAACACATTTAGATGAAAGTGTTTGTTGTGTTTTCGGGCTGTAAATGAAGGACTACATCAATAATATTTAAAGTTTCACTCCGACATGTGAGACTGGGAGGATTTCTGCCACTGAGAAGTGAAGGTGATCAATGATATTGACTTTACTGGTATTGATTGAGAAGCTAGTGAAGTCCATGTAGATATATTGTGGTTGTTTCTCTGATGTAAAAAATAGAGTAAAGATTTTACTTCCTCTCTGCAGCAGAAATGCAGGCTGGTGTATCTCAGCGTGTGAAACTGGATCCTCGACAGTGAAGACTGATCTGTGGTCAGTTTTTTTAAATAGACTCCTGGACTCTAACCCTCATCTCCTGCTCTTCCTCCTCATGTAACCCGAGCCGACGATGATGAGGAGGAAGAGGATATTTTTACAGAGCGATATCTGTAACTTCCTCCTGTGGAGAACATTACTGATGCCCAGCCGGATACCGCAGCCTTTATCAGATGCTGCTGATGCGTTAATGGAGGGAGGTGATGAAGTGGTGGCGGAGGTGCAGATACGAGTGCTTCGTCCTGACCCAGCAGAAATGGTTTCCTGTGAGGTCATCGTCAGTGAGGGTGGAGACGACGAGACTGAGGCTGGGATCAGGATCATGTTGGAAATCTGAACGCAGTCACATGCAGTTGTGAGAAAGGTTTCACTTTGGACTGGACGGGTTTCTGCTGCTGCTGATGATGATGATGATGACGTGTAGATTCATCGGCTCTGAACATCAGATGTGACCCTGCTGTCAGATTCAGTAGGTGAAGAGATCTTATTAGAATGTTTTTTGTGATGGACAGCCGACCCTTGTTAACCAGTCATTAACCTACAATTTGGGTCTGTGTGAATCTCTATTTAAAACAAGTATATTGTACTGTAGATCTGCAGATCTGCTTTGCTCAGTGCCTCCTCGCCATGGAGGTTAAAAAGACGAGGAGAAGAGTGAAAGTGAGAGAGTGAAATCTGGTCTGCAGACCCCTGGTCAAAGTTTCGTTTACTGTGAAGAGTTCAGTGAGGAGAAGATGAACTGATCTGCAAAAGGCATGAAGCTAAAGATGAAACATGCTTTTCAACATTTTAATCAAGATCAGTGTTTTATTTTTATTTTGTACAATTTTAGAGTGAATAACAAATGAAAGGCACCATGCAAAAGTTTGGGCATCCCGAGACATTTGAGCTCTCAGACAACTTTCACCAGGGTCTCAGACCTTAATGAGCTCGTTAGCTGTTTCCTCAGTTGGTCATGTCATTAAGAAATGTCAGTTATCAGGAACTGTGGAGGTCAAGCTGAAAACTTTCTGAGAGAGCTGCTCATAGGATTGTTAGAGAGGCAAATCAAAACCTCTGTTTGACTGCAAAAGACCTGCAGGAAGATTTATCAGACTGTGAAGTGGTGGTGCACTGTTCTACTGTGCAGACACACCTGGACAGGTATGAGCTCCATGGAAGAGTCATCAGAAGAAAACCTGTCCTGTGTCCTCACCACAAAGTTCAGCATCAGAAAGTCCTGCAGACTGATGAAGGTAGAATAGAACTTTTTGGTTTGTCCATTCTGGGCTACTGTAGAAACATGGCAGTGCAACATGGCGATCTCTGAAGACGAGGATGTAGACAAGGTCGAACACTTTTTGGAATTAGAGAACATTTTGGGAGAAACTTGTATGACACAATTTCTGGAAACATTTCTGACGGTTGTTTTTAATAAGTAGATTTTTTTGATTGACGTTTTAGTTCCGACTTGTTTTACTTTCAGTCAGTGAAACTTTATCTCAGACAGTTTAATCAGAGCACGGAGACACCCAGTCATTTTGGACGCCATGTCCAGACGTGTGTGTGACAGAGATGGAGCCAGATTAAATGAACCAAATGAACATAATTTTGAACATAATGTGGTAATCCCCCTGAACAACATAATGAGAGTGGTTTCATAAAATATAATTAGACCAATGTAATGAGCAAAATGACACAGGAGTTAAAATCATCTGCTGTTCTAATTTAATTATGGTTTGTTCAGCAAACACGCGCTGGCTGTTGGTTCCATCCATTCAGATCCTGACAGGAAACATATCCATGTAATTATAATATGTAAATCAGATATTAAGTGATCACATTCACGCAGTGAGGCGTGAGAATGTTTCCTAAAGTTTTAATTAAAGTTCTGCCTGCCTGTTTTAAACTGTTTGAACAGAGGAACTTCTCTGACCTTTGTCTCTTCTCAGGCTGCGGTCAAAGTGTCTTTTTTTTTTTTGAAGGTTCCTGAGCAGAATGATCCATAAGTATCTAATAGCCCTGACACACCAAGCTGACGTTTGGCTGTTGGTCAATGTCAAGCTGTCTGTCATGTCTGTTTCATTGTGTTTTCCACAACATTGGCATGTAAATCAGTGTCAGAACCAGCAGAGTGTCAAAGCGTTACACGCCCTTTTGACTCAAGTCAAGAGGGTGTGAGATCAAATGAACTTGTTATTTGAGGTCAGTTTTTTCTTTTTTTTGCCACTGAGCTCTTTTTAGCAGAAGGGGTTTGTAATTTGTTGCTAACTGGCTAACTAGTGTCAAGACCGTCTTTTGGTTTCCCTTTTTTAACCTCTCTAACTCCGCCAGGACGCCGACATCCTCGCTCCCTCCCTCCTCTGTTAAATGGTATCTCCCAGGCGCACTACGTCATCAAACCATGTGATGTTTGGTATTTTCAAAAATAACATTGTTTTTCTTTTATTTATTATGTATTTCACACCAGAGCAGCCTAAACACACAAAGTCCAAAATCGCGATGAGTGGTGATCTTATGTGGAGCTGTTAGCAGAGATGTAGCTGTTTTATAAAAGGTAAGAGTCTCACTCCTACCACTATTTTTGGCTGAGATACACCGTCTAGAAAGTGGGATCATAACTTTCACGTTTCATATGGCTTTATTTGGTGATATTTTATGGTGTTTCTGTGTCATAAACAACATCAGCTATCATAATCACACCTGATTTCAATAAGGTACAATGTTTGAAGCTGGCTGAGTGTTGTTTGATCACTGATAGTACTGTTTTGAAGCAGAGAGACCAACACGTCTTTTGGAGCTCCGCCTGGATCTTTTCATGGTAAAAACACTGTAGAATGGTCATACTTTGAGCAGTCTTCTTCAAATTTGAAACAAGTGTTCATTGATAGTGTGCCTACAGCCCCACAGTGTCATTTACCTGCTCAGATAAAGCCACAGACAGTTATTCATCCTGAAACACATTTTTTATTTTATTTTAGGCAAAATCTTCAATTTTTCACTGACTTCAGAGGCCCATTACTCTGTCTCTGTATCACCTAGAGTGTTTCTGACACTTTCACAAGAAACTTCAGGGAGTTTTCTTTCTGGTAAGACCTCATGCATGCATGTAGTCAGAGCGGTTCAGAAGCTACAGACATTTTAATTTGGGTATGTCAGTTTAGGCGTTTTTGCTACAAAATGGCGGAGTACAAATGAGGAATACAGATAACTTTCACCTGCTGGTATGGTATGGCATTTTCTCTCACATGGGTGCAGAACGTTCGTGCTAGTTGGTTGTTGGCTGTGGTCTTCGCAGTGTGTTCAGGTGCAACATTTTGGCCGATACACAGGCGATGTGAGGCGACGCAGCAGCTGGCCTTTGTTGCTACGAATTCTTTGATGCTGGTTTGGTGTGTCTGGGCCTCAAGTTGCAGGAGATCCATGTGTGCCTGTCGCTGGTCATATATGTTGTTTTTGGAGTCACTGGCAAACGACTTATTCTGTTGTTAAGTAAGAGGATGTGTTGTTGTCTTGACATACATCAATTTACGAGACTGTACTCGTCAACATTTATGTTCAATTGACAGCACCCTCATGATGATGTCTGTTACGATGACAGGCTGAGGAACCTGTCAGTGAAGCAAACGGTGCTCGATCCCTTGATATGTCCTCAATGGAACTTTTATTCTGAAAATCTCTCAAACAGCAGCAGTTTCTCTAAGAGCATCTCTTCAGAAACACAGTTGGATGGAAACCCGCCTGTTGTCCTCCAGTTACAGATTAGATTTTAAAGTTCTGCAGGTTTATAAACTTCTTGAAAATCTCAGGCCAGAATAGATTTCTAATCTTTAAGAACAGAAACTCAGCAGGTCTGTAGGATCTTTAGTGAGCAGTCAGATGAATGACGTCAGAACCACAGAGAGTGAAACTGCTTTAAGCTGCGAAGAAACAGACTTCCTGTTGATCTTAAATTTGTCCCGACTTTAAATGATCCCACTGATGTTCTCCTGTTTCTCTGACTGATCAGATCTCTGCTGCACTTTTAATTCTTTTGTTGCATTTGGGGAAATACTGTAACTGTATTTATGGTCTGTTATATTTGTGTTTTATTTAATTTTACCTTATTTCTCAAATCTCATAACTTCTATCTCTTTAATTTTGTTCAGTTTTTTAATGAATGTCATTCTTCTGCTTTTCTTTGTAAAGGACTTTTTATCGGCTCTTTGCTTTATCGTAGTTAAACTGGGTCGAAACTACACTGAAAACTTTCCATTGCTCGCCAGTGAAAACACAGTAGTCAATCCTATGACCCGCCTTCTTTCCCATGCAGACTTCCTGTCCCGCCTCCAACCATGAGTGACATCTACGAGTCAGCGGCCAACTCTCTGGGTTTGTTCAGCAGTCCATGTCTGACCAAAGTGGAGCTGCGGATAACTTGCAAAGGGATCCCAGACCGAGATGCCCTGTCCAAACCCGACCCGTGCTTCGTCCTCAAGATGCAGTCCCACGGACAGTGGATGGAGGTAGGTCGCCGTGGCAACCACGCTGGCCTCTCACCAGCTGGTTAATTGTAGTTCGTGGTGATGTCGAAGGTTTCCTGCTGCTGTCTGTGGGTCTCTGTTGAGAAGGAATGAATGAGGTAAAAATCAGATCAGGAGGAAGGAGAGCGAACATCAGATGAATTCAGCGCTAAAACAAAAACACAGCTCCCATGTTACGTTTCTGAAGCTGAACACACAGCTGATGTTCTGCTAACAGTCAGCGTTGGTTTCCTGTGCCGCTGAAATGCCATTATAAACCAATTTATACACTCAGGAGCCAGAGGAGAGCAGACAGACGGAGGAGAGTCAGAATCAGGGTTATTACTGAGTAGGTTGTCACGTACGAGGAATCTGCTTGTTTTTATTAGTGCAGAACAACGAACACTGTGAGAGAAAAGAAAAGATAAAAAGCAAGTTGAAGCAACAGCAGGTGAATTTATCAGTCTTTACGTCTTCACACTGCAACACAGTCACCGGAATAAATGTTATTGGCATGGTACGTTTCTTCAAACCACATGTAACTTTATGTATTTTTTGCATTATGTATCTATAAATGACGTTACATCCTTTACGTTAAGTTACATAATTAACTCAAAGTCACAGAGGTTAGATTTAGGAAGAGCAACATGGTGAAAACGTAAATATTAAGTTTTGGGGAAACAATCTCCAAATGCAGCAATGTCTCAGTGAGAATCAACCACTGTTCATGGCTCTGTCCTCGCTGGAGAAACTGTGACAAGGTGCTAAAAAACACCCACATTAGGTTGCTAAGAAGCGTCTGGAGACACAGTGACGACTGTAAATGTAACCTATCTGTGGTTTACAGAAACACACACTGCCAACATCTTCGTCTTCTCTCTGCAGCCTGAATGTTGAGAGTTGCAGAGGCACAAATATCTAGGTGTCTGTGCTGATGAATCATTCACATTCAAACATCAAACTGCAGCAAAAACTTGGACAGAAACAGATCCAGTTTTGAATCGTCGGAAAAGTTTAGTGGAGGCAACATTTTTTATCTGTCCTAGATTACAGTGATATAATCTCCAGACACACTGCTGCTCTCTCACACCCTGAGCTCAGTTTATCATCCTGCCCTCAGATCCATTACTGCAGATCCCTGTGACACTCGTGGCACAAAGTTGGTCGATCCTCTCTGGCACAAAGCCGTGATAAACATTTATTTCTCTTCATCCATAAATCCCTTATCAAACCAGCAGCAGTGACATGAGCTGCATATCTGACTGAAAATGAAAGAGCTGTAAAGCTTTGTACAGGAACGAGAAAAAGTTCTTAGTATGAAGAATAAAAAGAATATTTAATGTGTAGAGAATACGTGAGCAAAGGTTACTGTAAGCTTTAAATCTAGAAACAGACAGAGGTCAATTTAACCAGGGGAAGATTCAATCAATCAAGTTACAGCTCCAGTGAAGTGTGATCCCTGCAGCTCCTTTAACTTGTGCACTTTTTAAAAAGTTTTCTCCACACATCCCGACCACAACAAGACGACTAGAAGCTCAAATGCCAGAAGAAAATGTTGTACATTTCTGCAAACCATGACTATGTTAACATTTGTATGTTTCATATGTATCGTATCAGTATTTCTAAAGTGATGTAATATAGACCCTTTTAGGGCCGACGACGCGATGATATCATGTTATCACCTGGAGGTGCAGCTGGCTCTCCCCCACAGGGCTGTAGTGTGTTAAAATGTGTTTGTCTTGTTGTGTTATTGGGAGCCAGAATAGAAGGAGTCATGGCTCAAAACCAGCCGCCACTGCCCGTCAACAAAAACAAAGACAACTATGGTTAAATGTGATAAGACCAAAGGACTGGACGGAGGCCATCATCAGTAAACGGAGGTGAAGGGTTACTGCAGGTGAGGAGGGCGTGGCTGGATCTGTAACGACATGAGTCAGTAACAGAATGAATGCTGGGACGTGACTGGAGCTGCTGCAGTGATTCAGTATCAGCAGTGAGAGTTAACGATGATTTCCTCTGACAGACTGTGGTTGCAGGACATTTATCTTCCATTATGTTATTTCTCCGTGTCGTGTGGCTGATTTGCGCTCCCTGTGAACTCGCCTCTGATTGTTCGTGGAGATGAATGGATTTCGGCGCCTGTGTTGATCCATCCTGTGCTACAATTTCAGCTTTCTGTCACAGTTAGTGTCACTGCTGCTGATTTAAAGGATGTTTTCAGTGCTGCTGCTCTGCTGTCTGCATGAATAAAGAGTGGTAAGGTTACCTTCACACACACTGATCTGCTGTTGAGCTGTTTGCTGCTGAGATAAATTTGTCCTGTTCCAAAGGATGATTTGCTCTGTGTGTCTTCATGCTGCCTTCATCTGACACTAGAGTTTCCCAGCGTCAGTGAACGTGTCCTGCTGGAGTCTTTAATGGACAGAAATGTGTTTGTCTGATGATCCTCAGTGTTTTCTGTCTCACTGAAATGAACGATAAAGCTTTGTTTTTTTTTTTGTATGATGGAACTTTAATGAGCATCCAGGATGGGAAATGTGTTGTTCACCAGTATAGGGGTAAAGTGAGAGAATAACTGACCAATCAGAGCTCTGTGTGTCCTCCTGAGAGACGACAGAGAGTCTGTCTTTTTGTGTCTTGATGTGTGAACAGCTGAAGCACTCAGAAGCAGCTGAGGAACAAAAACTCGCTGCAGGCTGTGATGAGTGCAGCTCCTCTGTTGGCCATGTCGTCTTGTCCTGATTGGTTGGTTGAAAAATAAAATCACTTTTCTGAAACACTGTTTGCCATCTTCTGGAGGTGTTCAGCTGTTTACTGAGGCTTTTCCATCAGAGCTTTTGGCTGCTGTGAGGCTGTGTTGATTTGTGTCTCCATCATGGCTTTAAACACGCTGAGTTGTTGGACCATCTTCAGAGTCAGATCACAGCTTGTCCAAACAGTGGGTGATGTTACGGTGGCTACGTCCATTATCCCCCACAGTCTGTGCCTGAAGCAGGTAGCCCTGTTGACTGCCTGAGAGAGGCAGTAATGTGTCACAAGTCTGAACCCTACTTTGCTCACTGGTACTTTATGGCTGCTGTCAGCCCTAGAGTGGTCTCCTCTGGTCTGAATCAGGGACTCATGTTGTTCCAAAGTTGTATAATTGCCTAGAGTTGGTTCGTGTTCTCACGGCAGCATTTACAAGAGGACCAGATCAAATGCCTTGTGTGAGAAAGCTGCTCTTGATTGGTCAGAATTTCCATGTGGGAAAAATCCAGGAAGTAAAGCAAACGTTGAAGAAGAGTACACTTGCAAGATAAATGTGACACTTTCTAATGTCACAATGGAGGGACAACTACGCAGGTTGATTTTAGCGCTGCTCATTGTGGACTATATCAGTTTGGTAAAAATGTTTTCTGTCTCCACAGTGTAAAGTTGTGGATGGTCCCAACAGAAGCGTTCCTTAGCGTCCCCATGTTTGGTCCCCCCTCTGTTGGGGTACCTAGCACACAGATCTGGTACTAAAAGGTGGAGCTAGAAACCCTGCAGTCTGATTGGTCAGTAGAGGACGCTCACTCTGGTTTTATGTAACCTCTGTTCATACATCAGTAAACTACAACTATAAAATGAAAGAGAAAAAAATAACTTCATTCACTGGGCCGACTGCCGGCAACTTTTAAGGTGGAACGTTAACTTGTAATGTTACTCAATGCATGAGTTGATGACGTGAATCCATCAGCACACCTTAAATTTCACTGTGACAACTTTGAGCATCACTTTAGTTTTTATATGACACACACTTTTAGTAATGACTTTAAAAATATAGATTAATTTGGAGCGGATTATGTGAAGGTCATATATTCTAATCCTCACTTCCTGTGGGCTACAGCAACACTAAACCCCTGAGCTTGCCTGAGAAGGACTAAATGCACAAAGCTGCTATTTTTAAATATCCCATGGAGAGAGACTCTCACTGCAGCCTGTTCTATTTTGTTGTGAAAATGTGGGCGTGCAGCCTCGTTCTGTGGACGATAAACCAGGTGCAGACTTCCATCTGTGTCACCGCTGATGAGGAAATACAGCGAGTGCTGGACGGAGCAGTGAGTGACAACAACCCCGCCCACATTTAAGAGGACTGTCTGAACAGACCGAGGGTCTAGGTACCATGTCTGAAGGCTTACTGCTGGTTCCAAAGGTGCTGGACTGAAAGGGTTTGGTGGAGACGGGGCTTAAAAGTCCTGCTGGGATTAAAGTGACTTCTTGGAGTTCTTCTGTCCAAACTCACAGAAATTCTAGAAGAGGACTCAAAGTTTTCAAAGATATCAAATGTGTCCGTCTGAATATTTGGAAAATATGTTGAATATTAACATCTGACAGAGTCTGTAGTTTAAATATTTCACAGTATATTTAATGGGAACTGTATGATAAGAATCTGAATTAAAATTCAATTAGAATATTTTAAAAGTTTTAAATCTGGCTGAAACTCAGATTTCCAAAGTCTGTGAACATGATTTCAGAGTTTGTCAGTCTGAGCTGTATAATGTGCTGTTTTGGAGCTGGACCCTGGTGTTGATTTGACAGACAACAGTTATCCTCTCCGAGATAATCTGTTTACTTCACTGACGGTGATAATAACGGTGAAAGCAGCCTTCTTTTCCCTCTGTGCCGTCTCTTCTCTTCAGCCATCTGGAGCTCTGACTGTTTGGTTAAATTGCTGCTCAGGTTCATTATCGACACGAAACATGATGACGGAGAAAAGTGACTGAATCCTCTGCTGGTTTCTGTTCGTGTCTGAAGCTCCGAGTCCAAACACACACACACACACAAACACAGGAAACACACAGCGACTGTGAAATATGTAAACGTTGAACTAAATCTCATCATGATGGTGGTTAACACACTCACACACTAATGACTTCTTCTTCTTTATTGGTTAAAGAGCAGCTCACACTGCACACTTACTCGTCTTTAATGGCTGTAATTTACTTCCAGTGAAAAGTGTTGCTCCACTGTTGTAGTAAATGTGAATGGAAACTCATCCAACAAGCTAACACACATTTGGCAGCATTACCCAGATGTGCTGAGTGCAGGAAGAGGAACAAACAAACCAGAGCCCAACTCTTCATCCCTGCCGCTTTCAAGCAGCCTTTAGATGCAAAAACATGACAAGACACAAAAATCTTCAGGGGAAACTATTTCTGTTAACACACCAGCAGAACGGACACGATGTGGCTGAATGACAGAATGAAACCATTAACACTTCATTTTGGGTGGTAACATGTTCCTTGATAGAGTAAATGTAATAATGTGACCCAAAATCCTACACTGCTAAAAAAGGTTCACACTGAGCACATGTGACAGGAGTGAAAGAGTCTGGAGACGCCGTGGTGAACGTTATGCTGCCTGTGACATCATCCAGCATGACCGGTTTGGTTGTGGGTCAGTGATGGTCTGGGGAGGCAGATCCTTGGGGGGTCACACAGACCTCCATGTCATAGCCAACGGTACTATGACTGCTGTTAGGGTTCATCCATCAGCATCTGATGTGTGATTTAAGTGTTGCCTTCATTTTCAGAGCTCCATCTAAATGTCTCAAATGAGTCTTTCTGTGAAGCTCATGTCTCTGTCAGGTCAGCAGAGCTCCACGTAGATCCTGAATTTACAACCCTGCTCTGCATGAAGAGGAGAGTTTTCAGACCTTTTCTCTGTCATCATTTTCTTTCTTCTTCTTCTTCTTCTGACACAAAGTCCGCTGTCACCTGCTTCCTGTTTTTGTGACTTGCTGTTTTCTGACCTCGTCTGACCTCACCTGCAGCTGAAAACGTTTCCTTCATCATTATCTTTCTTCATGTAAATGAGGACTGAATTAGATCATGGTTTTCCTCTTCAGTGTCTCCTGCTCTGTGGTGTAAATGAGTAAACAGCTGATAAGTGTGTTAATATCCTGGCCGCTCATCAGAGGAGACACAGCAAACACGACCTCTGATGGCGTGATGAAGGAACGAGGGCGCCACAATTAAAACCAAATCAGCCTCCTCATTAGTTGTTGTCACATCAAAGAGAGTTTCCCTCGTCTTTTTCTCTTCATCAGGACACCGAGCTGATCTCGGGGGGGGGGGCTGCTCTGGTTGTTCAGGACAAAACATTTTCACTTTAGAGGATTCTCATCAACTGTTGGAGCTTTTTTTTAGCTCCTACTCTTGGTTTTACGGCACACTTCCTGTCAGTCTGTGGTTCATTGAACCTGTGTCCAGTGTCCAGCAGCTAACAAGAGCTAAAGGAGACTTGATGTTGGACTGAGATTCATCAGGTGAGAAATTATGTTTAATTCACTTTGCTCTGTGGTGCCAACCTGTTCTCATTCCCAGGGTGTCAAATGAAGCAGCCTGGTCAGGGTCCCTTAAACTCTGTTACCGACACACAAGGCACCCCTCAGCGTCTGTATGAGACGCAGCGGGCTCTCAACTAACTCTGATGCAATCCTGCCGCCGGCAATAACAGAGCAGACAGAGCAGGAAAGTTCAAGTAGTGCCGAAGGGTGGGGTGGTCCATGGATCGCACATACACCAGACTTTTACCTAGAAGGCGGGTGAGAGGCTGTCAGCAGATAAACAGAGATCTGTGTGGGTACATGAGACCCTAAAAAAGAGGCTGGATCATGGGGAGTACCACCAGTTGGTCCAGGAGCTTCTCCTCCATCATGGACGTTTACAGACAACCTGCTGTCTATCATCAGGCCGTATAGCTCTGGGTATCCAGCAACCACTACCACCAGTTTCTCCTCCATTGTTTACCAACTGTAAACTCGTTGTCATGACCACCACAGAAGCCCCGCCTCTCAGATCATCTCATTGGACAATGGGAAAAAAGCAGAGATGATGTGGGGCGCTTTTCTGCTCTGAGTTGAAGTTTTTTCAACTCTAGTAGTTCAGAGCGCTCTGGCCAAAATACGTAGAGTGCAGAAACGCGAGGCGTGTCGCAGCACAAAAACCGCAGTCAAAAAGCTTCATTCTCGTTTAAAACTATTACAGAAAGGCGCCTCCAGCTGCTGAAACACTTCCTGTGTGATCAGGACCTTATTCAGAAGCAGCTCTCACAGCTACAACTGCTTCAGAGTTCTGCTGCCAGACTTCTAATGGGCATTAACAAAAGGAGCACATTACACCTTTAAAATTTTATTATTCACCTTTGAAGCACGACTTGGACTCGCCCCTGAGTATATAATGGATCTCTTAACACCCTATGAGCCTGAACGTGCTCTGAGATCATCAAGTCAGCCACTTCAGGATTTTCCCAAACTCTGGAACGCACTTCCTGTCGAGATACGATCATCTATCTGTATACACTTTTAAAAAACATTTATAAACATATTTTTTTAGGGTGGCATTTCTAAGAGGTCCCAGTGTTTAGTGTCTGTATATGTATGTGTGTTTTTGTGTGTGTATGTGTGCTGGAGCTTGTGCACAGAGCGTGTGTGGGAGCATATTTATGTACGTGCCTATTTGTGTGTATGCATGTACATGTTTATACACACTTATGTATATTAATGTTTTTATCACTTTGTTTTACCACCTGCTTATTCACAGATACCTCAGTGTTTACACTCTGGCTTCATTTAACTGTTGTTATTGTCTTGTGAAACACAGATGGGTTCAATGTAGAGAAGCAAATCCCTTTTTGGCATCGATCCTTTTGACGCTAGAATCCATCTTCAAAACAAAAACCTAGAATCTGTACTATCAATATTTTGGTATTGATCCAGCGACCCCGAAAGAACGAGATCGCGAGTACAAGCGGCTGAAATGAGTTTCCTCCGCAGGGTGGCTGGGCTCAGCCTTAGAGATAGGGTGAGGAGCTCGGACATCCGGGAGGGACTCGGAGTAGAGCCACTGCTCCTCCACATCGAGAGGAGCCAGTTGAGGTGGTTCGGGCATCTGGTAAGGATGCCTCCCGGACGCCTCCCTTGGGAGGTGTTTCGGGCATGTCCAACTGGGAGGAGACCTCGGGGCCGCCCCAGGACACGTCATCTGGCCTGGGAACGCCTCGGGGTTCCCTCGGAAGAGCTGATGGAAGTGGCTGGGGAGAGGACTGTCTGGGCTTCTTTGCTGAGGCTGCTGCCCCCGAGACATGGACCCGGATAAGCGGAGGACAACGAGTACGAGTACGATCGAATACCCCTCGAATATATTCCTCCACAGTGAGATAGATGCATATTCTTCTATCAGTTTTAATAATCACACAGAGGTACAGTATGTCAGGGGATTACAGGATATAGTGGTCTGTGTTGACATGGGCGTTCAGCATATCAAAGACAAAAGCCTCCACAGGGGAGCACTGGAGTTAAAGAGGAGGCTGCAGGAAGTAAATTAGACTTAAGCCTTTCCCTCTTTATCTTCCTCATAACTCAGTGAAACTCTGTAAAGCCGCCACAAAGTCCCGTCTTTATGCCACCTTTATATATTTGCTCTGAACCAGACAACAGCAGCAGGAAGAAAGAAACTCAGACATCCACCTCAAAACACAAAGACGTATCTACAGGTGTTTCCTGTGAGGTAGTAGATGATGCACAGTATATTATATATAGTGTGTGTGTGTGGTCATGGTGTACGTCTGATATTCAGCAGGGATTATAATGTGAGACAGGAACTGTGCTGTGGTCCTCAATGCTTCGGCCTTGTTCAGATCCCAGTGATTCCAGTAAGTCATCAAACTGTAGTGGTGAGTTTATTCTGGGTAATGTTTGCTCTGTGGCTGTTTATTAAACTTTTATTGGTTTGAGGATTACCATCAGCGCTGTGGGGCTTTCTCTCTCCTCCCTCTGGTTTTCTCTTCGCTGCCTCACTTGGTTTTTATTGATCTCTTCTTTCATTAAAATCTTTATTTTCTCAGCGAACAGTTTTAGCTGCGTTTAGTGGACTGTTTACAGAAAGAAGCAGAGTGGGTTTTATCTGAGGATTCATTTTCAAGCTCATATCTGCACGATTGTTTCTTTGAATATAAAAATACTTGCAAAATTCTGGTGAAATTCAATAAAATATGACAGAATGGTACGTGAGGGAGTCTGCTGGTTATGTAATATATAATAAGGTACTGTTGATGACTCATCTTGTTTTGACAGATGCAGATCATTTTATATCAAACAGAGAAGGGCTCTAAATGTCTCTTTTGACGTTTGTATTAATAAGTCAAATTTATTTGTCTTAATAAGTAAAAATATAACGTCTTAACTCAGCCTGCCCGACGGAGAGTTTTCCTAGTGGACCATCAGTCCTCATCAGGGTCCATCAGTGGACCATCAGTCCTCATCAGGGTCCATCAGTGGACCATCAGTCCTCATCAGGGTCCATCAGTGGACCAACAGTCCTCATCAGGGTCCATCAGTGGACTAGTCTCCTGCATGTTTCTGATATGAATGTAATGATGAAATGATATATTTTGGTGGTTTGAGTTGAAGGTGTGAGAAAGAATAGTATCAGTAACATTGTTAACACTGTGCTACATTACAGAGAAATACAAACCGTACTAATGAACCTTCATTAATATAGGCCTATATTTTATCTCCAAGTGCACGTCACACACTGAGCGAGCCGCCTGTTAATGACGCTGTGGGCTAATGGGCATGTAGCTACTTCCATGTTTCACATGATACGTCATGTTTGTAGTCGACCAATGAAGATGAGTTTACATATCACCTTGGGTTCGTCCTTCACCTTCTCAAAATGATCCCACACTTTGGATTTCCTGCCCGACATGTTATTAACTAGCCTGTGGAATAACCGCAGGTACCAGCCCTGGAAATTAACCTGACTCCTGTCTGACTGCTGAGCGTGGACACTTCCTGTGTCTGTCCTTTCAAAGTAAATCCCCACATGCTCCAATCATATAGGTTTGGATTTATTCTGTTTTTTTGTGCGACTAAGTGACCAATGAAATATTGCCGATTAATAAGCTTTCCTGTCAACTAGCGTTTGGTTGACTAGTACTAGGGCGGCAGTCAGCCTAACACGTCAAATGCGTGTTAAGATGACAGAAAATGACCTGTTAACAAGTCCATTTCTGACGTCTTAAGTTTTTTAATGCATTAAAGGTTATATGTCATTGGTTGGCGTCAACATACCCAACCCTTTTTGATGTAGCGAGTGTGTTGGACTCTACTTTGCCTACGTTGTGGTTAGACAACATTTTGGCTAAGTGGTTATCTGCGCAGCCTCAGTTTAGTATCCCCTGGAAGCTTTTCTAGCCACTGTGGCCTTAACGTACCACACGATTAGAGAAAAAACATGTTGAACACACCACCTGTTACACTTCAGACGGTACGATGTGATCATACCTGTGTTGTCAATGACAGCCGTCTCAAAGCATTTGTTGTTTCCTTTTTAACATGATTAGCTTTCTGTTAGCATATTGTTAAATTTAACAGAGCCTGAGCTAGCTTGCATCTACTCCTAAAAGATGATTTGTGATTTCTTACAACTCATAAACAGTGACACATGAAGCAAACATTTAACATAATTCTGTATTAATTTTAGCTCCATTTAAAGTAAATAAACGTGACGTTTACCAGCTAACGCTCCGCTCCTCTGCCTTCATGACACAGTTTTCAAATTTTTATCACTGCTAACTTATTAAATCAGAGTTCTACCAAGTGAAACATGAAGCCAAATATAGCTGCAGACCTCAGTTATATCAGTAACATAAAATAAAACAAATAACTTCAGCCATAAACGTTATGTGATATTAAAGAATTACAGAAAATCAGTAATACACTCAGAATAGAGGACTAAACACGGTGACCACTGCTCTCTAATTTAATTTAATTCTGCCATCTAGTGGACACTTATGTGAATACAGTGAATACCAAATACTATTTCATCAGTTTCCCCTCCGAAACTGGTGAAATGGTTGCACCCAGTATTAAACGTTGAAATATACGAATGAAATGACTGAAGTGTAGGCTACATGTTAACACGGCACTTTCTGTCGTCTTACTGCACATTTGACACATTAAGACGTTATATTTTGACCTGTTAAAATGAACAAACTTGACTTATTAATACAAATGTCAAAATACACGTTTAGATCCCTTCTCTGTTCCGTAGTTTTAAACCTGCTGCTGATCTAAAAAGGCTGCATATATGAGAAAATACTGTATTTATTATATGTACTGCCACAGAAACTCTTTTGTTCTCAGCCACGTTTTTATTATTTCAACAAAATAAAAGATTTACTGGTTCACCGCCTCGAGGCATCACTCAGTGTGAGAGCACCTAAAATCTACATATTTCATCAACATTTCTGAGAATACCTCCGAACACACTGCTCACGTAATAAAACTTTAAATTTAACCCCTACATGCGTTCGTGAACTGGAACTTTTTTCTCCATAAAGTTATAAAGAATAGAGTCATTATCCTACAATATCTGCAGATACTTGGGTTCTTTATCTGTCTATTTTTGGGGGGAATTTTTCTTTAACTCCTTAAAAATGATAGTGGAATATATTTATTAATATATTTCTTAATAAAATTAACTTGACTGCAGACGAGTTTGGGGGGAAAGACACAGGTCCTGCTGAGTTTACTACAGCTTTAACGACCACTTCTGATCGGTACAAAGTTTCTGATCACCTTCCAAAATAAATGATGAAATACATGACACGACAAAGAAAGGAGAAAAACTGGGCTGTTAATGTTGTGATGATTTTCTGTTGCACCCACAGCCAACATCACATGGCCCCCACAACATCCCTCCTACTCTGTGTCACTGAGGCTTCGATGGTTTTAGCGCCTCGTTTGACAGGGTTTTAACACACTGCATCACTGCCTGCTTTTACGAATCCAAATTTAATGTATTCAGGGTCAGATCCCCTCACCACATGTTTCAAAGCTTTTACTGGCACATTGTTGTCTCGCACATCACTTTTCTGTTTCCAAAATTGATCCATTTTGTGCCACAGCATCTGAGGCAACGTTAACAGCAGCAACACGTCTGTCTCCACCTGATGATGTGTCCTGAGAGGACATCGTAACTGGTCTTTGAAATTATGCATTTGAATTTCATTTGAGTGAGAATCACTATACTACAATAGGGAGTTGTCTTCAGGCAGGCTTAAGGGCTTTACTAACACAGACAGCACTGAAATAACCAGAGGATTTATTGCATGTACATAGAATAATATTTCAAATGAGGATATTATTCCAAAGTCATCAAATGCCGACGCTTTTATGGAGGTATTTTTGTGTCTTTTTGTTGCAATCATTGTTTTGAGAGCATATTTATTGAACTGCAATCAAAAATCAAGTTTGTAAAAATGTGTGATCATTTTGCTTATAAATCAGTCCTCTTTGCTTGTGAGTTAAAGTTTTGCTTGCAAGTTCAACTGCACTTAATGGGCGGGGCCTACGCTGATGGATGAGAGAAGATGTGGCTCCATACAGAGCGGGCTCCACCCACGATTCCCTCTCTCCCACTGGAAACGCTCGACGGTCGGCATCACTGCTGCACCATGAGGCATCGACGGCACTGACCGTTACACCGTCGAATAGTTCTGCCCTGCCTAAACAAAAGCAATCTACATGCACCAGTTCAAATAAAACATTCTTGCTATTATTAGGCCGAGTCCACACGGACCCGTGTACTTCTGAAACCGTGTATTATTCGATGCGATTTGGCTGTTTGGCCACACGCAACCGCATTTTTGGGCCCCCGAAACTGCGTTTCTTTGAAACCGGAGTCCAGGGTGAAGTTTTTGGAAGACTCTGGTGCCAGCGGTTGCGTGTAGATAGGATAACCTCAGTGTTTTATTACCTGTGCCCATTGTTTGACGTCAGAGCGACGCTAAATAGCTCTTTTCTAAAAGTTTACTAACTACGAAAATCCCACATCCTGTGTTAAATACAATGCATCTTAACTATATTTACAATGAAGCTTGATTCTGCACTCTGCACTAAACCCGTATGTGAATGTTTACCGTTGCTATGGCGTAAGGTGACCATATTTTGATTTCCATAAAAGAGGACACTCGGCCGGCCACGACATAGCCTACTTAAATGATACTCACAGTTTACTCAAAGATGCCTTATCATTTTAATATATTTAAAATTTATATGTATGGATAGAAAATTCAGTTATATTACAAAATAATATCTCTCAAAGACAGAAATTCAGATAGGCCCCTATAGATAGGGGACACATACACACACTAGAGTGTCGGTCGGGCCGGGTTTGGTCAAAAATGTAGCTATAAATTGTATTCGGGCTCGGGTCGGATTCGGTCAGCTTTCAGTGAAAATGTAATGAAAAAAAAATAAAATCCTATTGTCTGTCCTGTTTATTGCTTGGGCACTGTTATTTACGTGACAACACCTGAACATAACACACATTGGCTGTTTGTTTCTACCTCTCCCCTCGCTGGAAGTCTCGGACCTCCAGCCGCCCGCCTTCGCCTTGATTAAACGCTGAAGATAAAATAAACGAAGGAGACAGGTTTTTCCTATTTTATCTTATTTTGTTTTATGTCTCTCTCTCCTCTCGCTGGAAGCGTCGGACCTCCCGCCTCCCGCTCCCGTCTCAAACACGGAGGTCTCCCTCTCCGCAGCTGAGCACCCACAGCGCACGCCCGGCCTGTTAAATAGCCTGTAACCACTGTGTGACACAGACTCAGTGCTTTGGTCATTAAATAATGTCGGGCTCGGTTCGGGTTTGGACAGAAATATGCGGCCCGTGCTGCACTCTAACACACACACACACACACACGGAAAACCGGACATTATCATCAGTTTATAAAAACCCCCCGGACGACCTGGACGGGACGTGAAAAGTGGACATGTCCGGGCAAAAGAGGACGTTTGGTCAGCCTACTATGGCAACAAGTGACAGCTGACGTTAGCGTCAGTTAGCTTAGCTCAATCGTCTGACAAACAATAACCCATAAAATTATAATTCAATATATTTAAACAAAATCAACAGCAGCTACCAACAGTTACAGTCCTTACGACCTGAGCTAATGTGTTGTCACAGGTTAGATCGTCAAGATTAAAGTAATAACAGCTTAAATCCCTGAGGAACTACGCTAGCATTAGCGACGGTTGCATCCACTCGTATGCAGTTACCTTACGTTACAGTTCCCTCAAACAATATCACGAAGCAATATTAATACTTTTGCTCTCAGTTTTTTTTTGATTGCAAAACCTTCTCTGTTTGATTGAATAATAAAGAAACAAATGTAGCTCCATACGCTTTGTTTGTGATTTTGGTGCCAGACACACAAAGCACCTTTCGCAGTGTATCGTTTATGCTGATGGCGGCGGTGGCGTTCACAGCGCTGTCGGACAGCATCAGTTTGAAACTCTGCTGGTACCAACATAATAAAAGGAGCTGGAAAGTCTGCACAAAGTGGTAAAAATAATAATTGAACATAATAAAACAGTCTGTAAAAACCTCCTGAACGATGAACACTTGAAGATTACTAACTAGAAGTTTCAGCTGGTTGCAGTCTGCAGTCTTCACCTCTAGATGGCACTAAAGCCCCCAAAATCTTACATGCTGGTCCTTTAAGCCAAAACATGATCTTTTCCTAACCAAGTGGTTTTTGTGCCTGAACAGACCCACATGTGAATCAAAGCGTGGTTAAAACATAAAGTTTCAACGCATCCACTAAATAATAATGTACAAATTAAACTGTGGTTTGCAGAAACCTGGAGAGCCGACATTCACTCGCTGGGTTTTCCATGCATCATAGTTTCATCAGGTTGCTTTAGAAAAAACAATGAGGAAGATTTATGGCTTGTAAATTTTTTTTTGTTAAATTACTCATTTGTTCTCGTGGTCACGACTCATTAATCTTCCTCATATGATAATTTTAAGCCTTTGGTATGATAATGAGTTTAACCTCTCTCGTCTGGCCGTGCTGCTTCTTTTCTTACTCACAGATGTATATTTGAACACAGAGCCATCAGAGAGCTCAGACTGTCCTGAGGTCAGCTGTCAGACAGTTAAAATGGTAATGTATGCACTGTGACATTTCCTGCTGTCACTGTCGCAGGTCGCCTCCCTGCAGACTGTCGAGCGCTCCATCAGTCAGATCTTCAGATAACATGAACCCCCTAAACACCCCCACCATCTGATATCAGAACCACTGGGGACACTGAACGATCCAAAGCTGAAGAAGCCAGCGCGGAAATTTGGGCAAAAATATTCACAGTAACAGTCAGTGAAGTCCTGCAGTGTCTGAATGTCGATGATGTGGAGGTCACAGAGACGTGACGCTGTCGGAGTTCATACAACAGTAAATATGTGAACGAGGTTTGGTATCAACTGTTTCTGATGTGATTTTTACAGATGTTATTTTGAGTGTGTGTGTGTGTGTGTGTGTGTGTGTGAACTGGTCAGACCTGGTTTCCGTTGGCCCACTTTATGTATTTTTAGCTGTTTGCTCGGTGCTGGAGAGAAGCAGACGAAGCTTCTTCTCTTCCTTCATCTTCTCCTTCTCTCCTTAGTCATGGTGCGTTTTTATTTTCCTCTCGTCCCACTTTCATCTCCACTTGTCTTTATTCTTTATTCTTCACTTCACCGTCAGCGGCTTCAGATCTGTTGTTTGTCTTGACATCGGCCTGGATGTGACGTGATGAAGCGACGGGAGGTCAAAGTTCACTCGGGCTGATGACACGTTTCTCTCCTGTTGGAGTCACGTGATTCGTCCTTCGTCTCATGCTGACAAACAGATCTGGATTAGGAAGATGCTTCTGAGTCTGTCAGCTCGTCTCAGATCTGATTTCAGGACTCATCAGTGACTCTGATTTTCAGGCTTTATTGGATCAAACGTCCGTCAGCCAATTACAGAGAGGAGACATGCAGCACTGACATCCTGTGCTCTGTGTGTCTGTACAAATAAATTTCTGTACAGTTAAATATAAAGATTCAACTGCTGGCTGATTTATTTGTGCTGCTTTGAAGTGACTTCACCTTTTCTGCAGAGTTAAACTCATCATATTCAGATATTTGTTCACAGTCTCAGAAATCTTTAGTTACTATAAAGACTTTGGATAAAAGAAGCCTAACAGCCTCCACAGTCTGATGTGTTGGCTAATTTATATTTATAAATCATTTGTATTTATATATCATTTTCATGCCTCTACATCGGTGACAGCTGTGGCCGGAGGCATTATGTGCTCGGGTTGTCCGTCTCATTCTCATAAACACGATATCTCAGGAACGACTTGAAGGAATTTCTTCATATTTTGCACAAAATGACACTTTGACTCAGCGATATCTGATTAGACTTTGCTGGTCAAAGGTCACTGTGACCTCACAAATATGTTTTTGGCCCACCCCAGCCACCAGAGGAAAATGTTGACATTGAACATTTCTACAAACCACGGACATCATGTTTGTGTTTCTAAAGTGACGTAGTATCTGAGCTGACTTTGTCACCAGGAGGTGGAGGAGATGGTGGATGGCGTGTCACCTTGGTGAGATGCCTGCCGAGCTGCAGACCAGTGTTCAAGACCAACAAACAATAAAACCAGTTTAATTTTTGTTCCAGCGTTTTTTTTAGTCCCAAAATGTTGGTGTATTTAAGCAACACATTGCTGTTCTTCCACTGGTAACAGTGCTATGAAAAGCAATTGTTTTTTTTAAAGAGAAATTGCTGCGTTTTCAGCCGGGATTGCACCCCCAAAATCGGATATTCTAAAGGTCCAGTGTGAGATTTAGGGCGATATATATATATATATATATATATATATATATATATATATATATATAATAAGTATGTTTTCTTTAGTGTTTAATCACCTTAAATAAGAAACCTTTTTTTATATATATATATATACCTTAGAATGAGCTGCTTATATCTACATAGGAAGTGGGTTCTTGTCTACGGAGATCACCATGTTGCACCGCCATGTTTCTACAGTAGCCCAGAATGGACAAACCAAACACTGGCTCTAGATAGAGACACTCGCATTTTTGCATTGACCACCGTAGTTAGGGGCCGTGCTTGGTCGAGTACGTTGGCAAAACCAGCCTGTTGTCATTACAAAGTCGTCACATACCAGCGTCAGGACACCAACACCACAAGCCACTTCTTGCAGTGTTATGATACACAGAAATGACGTGAAGAAATTTCTTCAGATTTGGCTAAAGCTTTGCAATTAATCGTCTGGTAATCGCGATTACGATTTTGAGGTCAAACGATTTCAAAATTAATGAAATTGAGGGTAAATGTTCTCCTGTCCTCTCCTCTCCTCTCTATTCACTTCACGAGCCAGTCAAGTAGGTGAACTACGAATAATGCGAGTGGCAGGTGATCACGGAAGATTTCAAAAACAGCGTGCAGAAAATGGCAGAGGGAGAGCGAGAGAGGTTGGTCTGTGTGTGTGTGTGTGTGTGTGTGTGTGTGTGTGTGTGTGTGTGTGCGCGCGCATCGGGGCCAAACTCTGCCGTGTGTGATACAGAGAGCAGAGGAGAATTGTAAACGTGCGACCATGTAGACACAGAAATGACATGCTGTCGTGTAAATAAGTCATCACGTGCGCCACATAATCGTTTGCATGATCGTGATTTCAGTTTTGACCAAAATAATCATGATTTCTTTTTTTTTAATTATTATTATGATTTTTTCATAATCAAGCAGCCCTAAATTTTGCACAAACCAACACTCGGACTCAGAGATGACCTGATTAGATTTTGGTGGTCAAAGGTCACTGTGACCTCAGAAACACATCTTTCGCCCACCCGTCACCAGAGGAAAATGTTGGCATTGTACATTTCTGCAAATCAGATACTTTATACATTACACATCATGTTTGTGTTTCTAAATTGCTGTTGACGTTGAGCTGACTTTGTCACCTGGAGGTGGAGGGGATGGTGGATGTCTCCTTGGTGAGACATCTTAGAAGCTGCAGACCAACGAACAACAAAACCAAAAGTTTTTTAGCGAGTCATTGCTGTGTTTCCAGCAGCTTTATAGTCACCAAATGTGGGTGTTTGGCAACCTGTTGCCGTTTTCCCGGCGGGGATAGTGCCATGAAAAAGGATTGTTTTGGCAGCTTTTCCAACAGGGACTGTTTGACTGCCTCAGACCAGGGGACAGATGCATAAATGATGTGCACGCACCCACACATAAACTGGTGTTTATAAAGGAAGAACATGCTCTAACAATGTGCACAGCTCACACATGTTTCAGACCAGGCGTACACACGGCGTTAGCTGAAATATTTGCAGGTGATATTAAATATAAATTAAGAGATGGATTTAACATTGTCACTGATTGTGTTATTTTTTTTGCTGCAGTTTTCTGAAAAATATCAAAGGCACATCTATAAAAGTAACTTTAAATGATTTATGAGTGATGAAATCATTATATGTATTCCTCTCCCTGTTAGTGATCATGTGACTTTATTCTCTTTGTTTCCACATGAGCTCTATAAATAAATCACTGATCATCCCTCTGATGTTTGATAATCATAATAATCGAACTGCAACGATGGTTTTCAGAAACGTGATGAATAAGTGGTAAGGACGCTACAGATATCCACGGCCGTGTGTAATGACGGCTGCTCCGGCACCGTTGGAGAACTTTGTCAATGCGTTGTTGAAACTGATCTTCTTCTTTGGGACTCAAGTGTCAATATGCAAACTCATGTTTAAGGGTGTTTCTGCATCTATTTGTGGCAAACTGTGGGTGTGGAAATGAGGCTCGTATTCCAAAAATCAGCTTTGAGAGGAAAAGAAATCCATCCAGCAGATTTGTTAGAGCTCAAAGATTCACATTAAGACTTTTGTTTACTTGAACAAAAGAAGAAGAACACGGGAGGACTTTAATCTGGATTTGTGTCACAGAATCACATTTGTGTCTTTGTTTGGACATCATGGTTTTTTTCTGACTATCAAACAAGTCAAAGAATCAGACCTGAGAACAGCTCTGTCCTTTTGTCTCCAGCTGTCTCCACGTGAAGGCTGACCTTCAGACAGTGTTTCAGAATCCTTTTAAAGCTGTCTCTCCTCCTCCTCTTCCTCCTCCTCCTCTTCCTCCCCCTGTCCTCTCACACATACGCTCACTCTTCTCTCACGACCATACATTTCACTCAAACATACATTTTGATCTAACATCGACATGAAAGTGAAACTCTGATGAAGGTCATAAATATTTCACATCAGAACATTTGTATTAAATATCTGTGAGAGCGTCCGTGATTTTTCTCGTCATTAAAGATCTAATTAATATCCGACTTTAGCTGCGAGTCTTCACACCTCACTGCAGAGCTTCACACAGCCCCCACAATCCTCCGCTCTCACTCACACATACAAACATATGAATGTGCATTTAGGACATTATTATATCTGCTGTTGAAGCTTCTTTAGAGAAGTTGTGAAACAGAGACAAAAAGAGACGCAGTGAGAAGAGCAGGGCGGAAACAAGAAGAGTCACATTGTGTTTCTGTAACTCATCTGTCTGTTACAGGCAGCTCACTGCAGGGCTGGAATGTAACTAAGCACATTTACTCGAGTTCTGCACTTAAGTACAAATTTGAGGTGCTTGAGTATTTTCTTTTCATGCCACTGCATTGGCACACATTCGAGCAGTAACTCAAACTCCATTCAAATGAACACAGGAGTCAGGATACAGCGCCCAAGCTCCTGATGCTTTACAGGCGTCACCCTCATGTATATATGAATATGAGTGAAACTGGAGAACATAAACAAAAAAAATATGGGGCAGTCTCAATGAGTAGATGTCAGCCCCATGTAGGCTAATTCCTTTGCAGCAGTCCAGGTTAGATTCCCACCTGTAGCTCTTTTCTGCGTGTCATCCCCAAAATTATAGCTGCTGCACAGCATTGGGTTGAGGCCGGGTACTTTGAGGAGCAAGAAGAAGAAGAGGTCTGGCCTGATCTAGCTTAAAGAAACTGCAATATATTTCTAAAACAAACAACAGTAAAACGACCAGGCCATGGGAACTGCAAAGAATCGATAAGTTATACATATGGAAAAGTGTTAAAAAAAAGGGAGAGAGAAGAAGACAGGGAGTTTAAGGAAGAAGAAGAGGAAGACAAATGTTCCATCAGTAGAACCTTCTGGACCAGTAATATTAAACCTGAAAATATGTCTCTGACCCACACAGCACAAGACATCAAGATACTATTCTGCATCACGAAGGACTTGAACTGACAACCTCTGACTCCAAAGGCTAACTGTGATCCAGTAGAGCTTCCTGTGCTGGGATACCAAACTGTGTGTAAAGCCTGATAGCTAAGCTACCGATAGAGAAGTGGTCAGAAAGGGAGGAGGAAGAATGAAAAGAAAAGAAGAAGAAGTCAAATCAATGAAGATCCTTCAGCAGAACTTTCCAGGCCAAAAACATCATTATACCTTGAAATAAATCACGTGTTTCTACCCCACACAGCACCACGTCTGAGGAGGCACCAGCATGTTTAATCTGCACCACCCAGGACTTGAACTCCAACCCGGTCTCACTCCAAAGTCGCCAATATCCGGCGCCTGGTCAGTGACTTTCAGCGTCAGACCCGACGAAATAAGCTGTCCTTTCCAACCTGATCTCAGCAGCCTGCGGTGTTATTGTTTCACAAAGTTTTGAACTTTAATCAGTCACTGTAGCGCCACCATCAGGACTACTGGCCCCCAATTTCCACTGAGGAACTTTAGCATGGGACTGGACCTGTGTGCCAAGTTTGCTTTATTTTCATGCTCGGGGAAGGAGAAGGAGAATATTGGCAAATACGAGAGAGAGGGACTGTCAGCAGAGCCGCCCGGCTCCTAAATATCATCAGCAAAATGCATAATGACATCATATGCTGCAGTATGAACGCCACATAGCTGCTCTGTATCTGTAGCATAATGCTTCACGTGTACAGTGCAGCAGCTACTTGATACACTGATGCTAGAGCAGAAAAAAACAGAACCTGTTAACAAACTTAAAGTCTTCTCTAACGTCTCTAAAGTCTGACATCAAATGTTTATCGTCAAAAAGGACAATTAACATCAACATACATGTATCGACATATTGTGGATACCTCTAACAGGTTGTGTTATGATTCAGGGACAGTATTCATGGCGTGTGGTTGAACTAATAATTTGCTAATGTACAGAAATGAAGCTTTATGAAATAAACTTAAAAAAAAAATACTTTTCAGATCCTGTTCTATGTTCTGTGATAAACTAATACTTACAAACGCTGCTTTCAGAGGCAAAAACAGAGGATTGCAGCAGATGGTTATTGAGACCATTCAGCAGAAATGTAGCTGCACACTGAAACTAAAATGGCCGACTTCCTGTTCTGGGTCAGAGTGCATGTCAAACTAAAAAAACAAACCCTGACCCTGGAGGCCGAACAATCCGACAGCTTTACTTATTTTACAAATTCAGATTTTTACGCACAAAACACATGAAGACTTTATGATATAAACCAGAAAAATGTCGACATACGTTTTTGCAAACTATGAATAAGTTACATTTGCATGTTATCATGTTGCGTTACGTTGAAACTTTAAGTGTCAGCAGAGCTGTGATTTATGTGTGGTTAGATTTAGGCACAAAAACCACTATAGGGTTAAAGAAAAGAACATGTTTAGCTTATAAGATGCAGCTTTGGGAGCACGATCCCTGTCGGAAACACCGCAATGTCTCTGTGAAAAACTGTCATGTAACAGTTGGTGAAGGACCCAGATGCAGAGCAGCAGGCAGGTTGAAGGTTTAACCAAAAGGAGAGCTTTAATGCTGATAAAAAACATCCAGACAGGCAGGTAATTAAAGGTCTAAGAGAAAAGAAGAACCAAAACTAAACTGAAAAAACAACCAGGATAACACGAGGAACACAGGGATGAACTCTGGGGAGAATTCCAAAACGAAACACACAAGACCAGCGGCAGGAAACAGAGTAGGAAATGACACGATGAACACAGATGAAGAAACACACAGGTATATACACAGAAGACTAATCACAAGAACGACACACAGCTGGAGGAGGACAATGAGGACTGTCCTCAACGAGGGTGTGGAGGGGAAACTAGGGTGGAGCAACAACAGGTGTGAAGGGAAGACTCTGGGAACAGGGAAGGACTAACGAGACAGGTGTGACAGAAAACAGGCGGGAAAACACATAAAGACAGGAAGTAAAACCAGACATGACACAAGAGGAGAGAATCTACAAAATGAAACAGGAAACAGATTAAACATGAATGACACCCACATTTGGTGCTTAATAAGCTGCTGGAAACACAGCGATGAGTCACTAAGTCACAGCCTGTTGTGTTGCTTGTTGGTCTGAGATGCCTCGCCGGGGTGACACGCCGTCCACCACCTCCTCCGCCTGCTGATGACAAAGTCAGCTCATAAGAAAGGTTGATATGATACGTATGAAACATACAAACGTATCTGTGGCTGAAGAAACACACAACACCAATATTTTGTCGCAGTGACTGGGCTGATCTTTGAAGTTTTTTTCTGGTACTAAACAGGAAGTACATGAGTGTGTCATGTTGAGAAAATGCCAGACTTCAGTCCTGCTCAGCAGCATACAGAGGATGTTGGTGTGTGGTATTGATGACAGTCTGCAGGTCTGTTGGCAGCTTCAGTTTCTTCAGTCAAACAGTTTGTTTTTATGTGTTAAACGAGCTGTTTCCTCCTGAGTCCTGTCGCTGTCGCTCTGTTGCTGTTGCTGTTGCTGAAGCAGAGACAGCAGAAAGCTGCTCGTCGCCGTCGCCTCTCCCTTCAGACTCGTTAAAAAGTGAAGTTCACACTGAGGTGGACTCTGAGAGCCTGTGAGCTGCAGGCTTCTCTGCACAGCACACAATGAGCTGCTGAGTCTGAGCTGCTCTGCTGATCATCAGGTGAAACATTAAGGATCCTCCGGAGGAAATAATGATACACCTGCTGAAGGCTGGGAGTCACACAGAGGCACAGAGAGAGGAGATAAACACACAGGACGGAGACTGCAGGGATCACTCAGCATGTTTGTACCTCATCAGCTCTCAGTTTAAAGTCTGAACCTGAAGATACAGAAACATCTGCTGCTGCGTCTCTGTGGTTTTCAAATCATGTCCGAACTCTGATTTATACTTCATTCATGTCTGGACACTTGCCTCTGTCATTTTTTATTTCTCATTCCTTAAATTTTGGCAAAGTTCAACATTCAGCTCACAAATTAAAAATGTGTGATTAAACGAAAACACACTCCCCAACCATCTTCCTCCAAAGCCTTTGATACATGACTGTAGAGACATGTTTCCCTTGGCTAGCTCATCACCACTCCACACTGCGTATCTGGACGGCGTCATTGTGAAATTAAGCCCAGCGTCCACTGTCTGTTTCCACTGTCTTATTTCTGCAGAAAGACTTGGTCATTAACATCTGAACACATTTCCCTGATCAGTATTCACAGACATGGCAGGAACTTAAGGTGTAATATCTTCCTTTATGTAAACTTGGTCTCAACACTTTGATGAAACTTTAAACAAAGCTCGAGTCACTCTGCAGGTTCAGGACTTGGGTTTAAATTTAGATTTTCAAAAACACCGTCAATGTACAAAGTTCACCTGGAATGATTCAGAAAAACCTTCATGCATTAATAATGATGTGTTCAAAACTCCTGTTGTCGGGTCAGTTATGGATCTCAGTATATGACATATATACAGTACAGGCCAAAAGTTTGGACACACCTTCTCATTCAATGCGTTTTCTTTATTTTCATGACTATTTACATTGTAGATTCTCACTGAAGGCATCAAAACTATGAATGAACACATGTGGAGTTATGTACTTAACAAAAAAAGGTGAAATAACTGAAAACATGTTTTATATTCTAGTTTCTTCAAAATAGCCACCCTTTGCTCTGATTACTGCTTTGCACACTCTTGGCATTCTCTCCATGAGCTTCAAGAGGTAGTCACCTGAAATGGTTTCCACTTCACAGGTGTGCCTTATCAGGGTTAATTAGTGGAATTTCTTGCTTTATCAATGGGGTTGGGACCATCAGTTGTGTTGTGCAGAAGTCAGGTTAATACACAGCCGACAGCCCTATTGGACAACTGTTAAAATTCATATTATGGCAAGAACCAATCAGCTAACTAAAGAAAAACCAGTGGCCATCATTACTTTAAGAAATGAAGGTCAGTCAGTCCGGAAAATTGCAAAAACTTTAAATGTGTCCCCAAGTGGAGTCGCAAAAACCATCAAGCGCTACAACCAAACTGGCACACATGAGGACCGACCCAGGAAAGGAAGACCAAGAGTCACCTCTGCTTCTGAGGATAAGTTCATCCGAGTCACCAGCCTCAGAAATGGCAAGTTAACAGCAGCTCAGATCAGAGACCAGATGAATGCCACACAGAGTTCTAGCAGCAGACCCATCTCTAGAACAACTGTTAAGAGGAGACTGCGCCAATCAGGCCTTCATGGTCAAATAGCTGCTAGGAAACCACTGCTAAGGAGAGGCAACAAGCAGAAGAGATTTGTTTGGGCCAAGAAACACAAGGAATGGACATTAGACCAGTGGAAATCTGTGCTTTGGTCTGATGAGTCCAAATTTGAGATCTTTGGTTCCAACCGCCGTGTCTTTGTGAGACGCAGAAAAGGTGAACGGATGGATTCCACATGCCTGGTTCCCACTGTGAAGCATGGAGGAGGAGGTGTGATGGTGTGGGGGTGTTTTGCTGGTGACACTGTTGGGGATTTATTCAAAATTGAAGGCACACTGAACCAGCATGGCTACCACAGCATCCTGCAGCGACATGCCATCCCATCCGGTTTGCGTTTAGTTGGACGATCATTTATTTTTCAACAGGACAATGACCCCAAACACACCTCCAGGCTGTGTAAGGGCTATTTGACCAAGAAGGAGAGTGATGGAGTGCTGCGGCAGATGACCTGGCCTCCACAGTCACCGGACCTGAACCCAATCGAGATGGTTTGGGGTGAGCTGGACCGCAGAGTGAAGGCAAAGGGGCCAACAAGTGCTAAACACCTCTGGGAACTCCTTCAAGACTGTTGGAAAACCATTTCAGGTGACTACCTCTTGAAGCTCATGGAGAGAATGCCAAGAGTGTGCAAAGCAGTAATCAGAGCAAAGGGTGGCTATTTTGAAGAAACTAGAATATAAAACATGTTTTCAGTTATTTCACCTTTTTTTGTTAAGTACATAACTCCACATGTGTTCATTCATAGTTTTGATGCCTTCAGTGAGAATCTACAATGTAAATAGTCATGAAAATAAAGAAAACGCATTGAATGAGAAGGTGTGTCCAAACTTTTGGCCTGTACTGTATAGAAATTAAAAGGCTCACACGCAGCAGATAAAACCCGCCGCAGGATTCCTGCTTTCAGCTGCCAGACTTCTTCTTGTGCTTCCTCTCTGAGCCAACACACTCCAACAGACGTCTTCACACAAACACAGAAAGTCTAACAACTGAGTGAATATCGAGGAAGACGTCCAGCAGGGTCAGCGGGAGGATTAGCAGGACGTCAGGTGTCCATGTTGGACGTCTTTTCAGCCAATTCAGACAAACTTTAGCGATCCAATTAAAAGCACTTTAATGAAATGTTGTGGAGGAGCTCCAGCCTGAACGCCATCTGTCTGTTAACAGCAGTGACGGAGGAAGTATTCAGTCCTGCGTTCAAAACCTCAGTAAAGCTTTATATGTTGCAGTAAACTGTTGGATTTTCTCCAGCGTCCTCCCACAGCTCAAAGACATGCAGGCTGGATTAATTGGTGGCTCTAAATTGCCTGTAGGAGACGTGCAGTATTTCACAACTGTGCAATGATTTATCAGTTACTCTGCTTTATACTTATTTATTGTGTCTGCTTGTCTGTTACTTTCTGTATGTTTCCACTGGAGACGCTTAATCTTGTTGTGCTGCTGTGTGACGACAGTAAAGGCATCGATTCATTGACTGAATGTGAGTGAATGGTTGTCTGTCAGTGTAAACTCAAATCTGAATCCTTCATCGTGTTGTTTCGTCCTGTGTCTCCTGCAGGTGGACCGGACGGAGGTGATTCGCAGCTGTGTGAACCCCACCTACTCCAAGGTCTTCACATTGGACTTTTATTTTGAAGAGGTGCAGCGTCTGCGTCTCGAGCTCTACGACATCAACAGCAGCCACAACGGCCTGAAGGAGGCCGACTTCCTGGGCTCAGTGGAGTGCACGCTGGGACAGGTGAGTCACCTGGACACAGGTTCCTTTTTGCTGAGGATGGCAAAGGCATGACCGGCTCCTGTCTGCCTTACTCTGCCTCTGATTGGCTCACCCTCACATCCTTACCCTAATCCTAACCAATCTCACTGCTCATGCCTAAATCTAACCAAGCCAACCAACCAAGGCAACAAGTGCGAGCCAATCAGAGGCAGAGTCTTGACTTTGCAATCCGAGGAAACTATATACGGCCAACCAGACACACCTTTACTAACCTCGGCACCTGTTGAAGGCCGACACGTTCTCGTGTCAAATACGGCAGCTTGGTCAGCGGCCCCATGCTTCAAACTATGACGCTTAATGTGTCTCTGGCATCAGTTTTGGACGCTCAGGTACAGCGGGTTAACTATATAAATTATGAAAAAAAAAAAATAACAGGACATGAACAGCGGTGTCCTGGGGGAAAGTCCTGTGTTTGTTTGACCCATCCACTGCCCCTCTTTTCTGCCCTACGCCGACTATCTTGCTCTTTACATCAGTTAGCTGAAAGCCTGGTGCATCTCATACAGACTCTAAAGTGTGCTGTGTGCACATAGACGGATTGAGACAATGGGGCACAGATATGCAAAGGGCCCCACCACCTCTTCTACATGGGCAAAAGACACACAGACTTTGCTGTGGTTGTTGTGCGTCTCTGTGGTCATTTTGTAGCTCCTGGTGGTTGCTGTTGTGCATCTCTTTGTGATTACTGATGATGATCAAGGACTGAAAAGTTTGCTGCTGTTTTTACTCACTCTTTATTATTTTTTGCACTTTTAGCACCGATGTCTTAAATAAATAGACTTTTTTTTTGTCCTTTTGTTTGTCCATAGTTTCGACGCACCCGAGACAAACTTTTTTGTTGCCCAAAGTAGACACAGTTTCATAGCAGCCGTAAGAGTTTGCAGTTTGTCTCCTTGTGTTTGTTTTGTGCCTCGTCCTGGTTAGTATGTGCCACTTTGAGTGACATTTTGCAGCCCAGGGGCCCCTGACACTTTGGGTCTTTGGGCCTGTGCCCTGTAGGCCCATTCAGTCAGCCTGTTCTCATTCTAAAATCGTCAAAAACTGCCGCTTTGTTAGTGATTTTAATGGTGTTGTTGCATAAACATTTGAGGACCTTTTAATCGCAAGAGAAAGCTAAAGAATCGGAACATCGTGGCAATTTATAGTGTTGACAAACAGACAGTATCAGTTCACAAATAGGTGACGCTCCTACAGGTTTTCCCACATACACACACATCAGGTGCTTCCCGTCACTTAAGCTGCTGTTTCCTGTTATTTAGGCAACCAGTTCTTTTTGGTCCAACAAACCTCAGACTTTTATGTGTTCACTTCCTGTATAAATGTAGAGCCAAACTGTGATGTTGTTTTCTGAACCTAGCCACGTGCTTGTTGATGTCCCGGCATTGGTTGTGGTGTCCTGGAATCTCAACAGCAGACCCAGGAGGATACCTAGCGTGAAAAAATGCAGAAAGGCGACAGACTAAGGGGTGATATGTGATGACATGGGATGAGAATGCGTTGGTTCAGTGATCCATTGTGCTTGTGTGTCAGAATTTGACGCAGACAGCCACTGACTGAGCAGCTGGGAGTGAAAACGGGCTGTAAAGGCTCCATCATGCATCTTAACATGCAGCTGTCACTCAGAGATGTTTGTGTGGCTGTTTTCTTTGAAACTATCTTTAAGTATAATGTTGATGTTGCTCGTGACAGGAGTTGAATCAACCAATCAGCTCGCTTAATACTCAGGTTTACATGACAAGCTGAGATTCAGGAGGATCCATGAATGTGTAAATGATGGCAGAGAAGGCGTCCCATTCAGTCGTCTAAAAGTTGCTGATAAAGCCTCAGCAGGCTTCTTCTTCACGCTTCTCTTGAGCTGCTTGGCTGACTTCCTGTTGGCTCCCTCACACATGAAGGGGATGAAATCATTAAACCATACAGCTCTGTCAGACTTTCCACATGTAATTGGGCTGAGTGGATCAAATTCTGAAATCAAAGGGTCGTTTCAGAGTGTATGTTTGAAATGTTTACACCGTTCTTTGGGGGAACATGATTCAAATCCTCAAGTGGTTTGTTTTCAGCCTCTGTGTCACAACAAAAGTTTGGACGTCCTCTGAACATTGAAGCTGTGCTGATCACTTTATAAAACATCCATCGGGTTGTAGATTGACGTCCTTCCAGGAAGCTACTGGTTCCACTTCAGTCTAATGGTCAACTGACCATCTAAAGCAAAAGGATCCCCTCACCCTGTCAACAGACACTAACATGAACATTCAGTTTCGTCAAATCAACACTTTCTAAACAATAACAGCGGCATAACAAAGTGATGGCAATCATTTATCGTCGCTGTTATATGGCGGCTGATCTCGCCCTCTGGCGGTAAGGAACACCCACACCTCACTGTCTCCCCACTTTACTGACATTTTCAGCTGTTTTTCTTCTTTGAGTTAGCTGCTAACTGCTGTTAGCTGCTTTGTAAATCTCCCAGTGGTGGTTGGCAAACATAACCCGTCATTAAAACCTGACACTTGTCCCGTCCTGCCACCTCGAAGGCGTGACAATGCTGTCTCCTGACTCTGTGATTGTACCTTTAATGCTGAACAGCAGCATAATGGTGCAACATTTCTGCCTCGAACAGGCGGTGTTTCTGGTGGAACAAATATGTGACAAAGCAATTCAGAGGAAAGTTTGCTGAGCCAGGAATGGAACCAAAAAGATTTTTGACCTTATAACAAAGTGTAAAGCTTAACAGCGTGAAAGAACAAGATGACAGGGTGGTTATTTCCAAATGCTCTCTCTCATGGGATTTTGGATGCAAATTGAAAACTTGAATGGAAACAAAAAGTGTTATTAAACAGTCAAATCCAGATGATCGGACCGCTGCCCTTCTTTGTGAGTTATTAAAAGCAGAACCAGATTTTTAAGAGCCAAAAAGTTTCACCAGACCGTCTTGCTGAGGGGTCACACAAATATGAGTTATATACCAAACATACAAAATATGTCTTGTCTTCTATAAAGATTTTATTTAACACTTAACTTAAAAATGTGTAGACGTAAGCAAAGTATAATAGAACTTCTCTGATATTAATTAATCCGATATTATAAAACAAATATGTCAGAGAGTGAATCAACTGCAGTAAACAAGTTCAAAAATAAATGAGTGTCACAAAACCGAAGAGTGAGACTGAGATCTGTCAGAGGAAGTGTGTGTGTGTGTGTGTGTGTGTTGCAGGTAAACATCAGCTGTCAGTCACCTGAGCTGACAGTGTAAATGGTTGGTGGTCATGAAGCTTCTGTTAATTGACCAAAACTTCACAAAATCGCTTTAAACCAGAAAGAAACTTTTATTTCCGTCTCTTCGAGCTTTTTGTTGGAAACACTGGTGTGTTTTTTCGTCAGACGGCAGCTGAGTGTTTTGAAGAAGATAAAAACAGCATCAGAGGCTCCGTTACAGCTTGAACGCAGCACAACACACAGATTCTAATCTGAAAATATTCTCCTGACAATACCAACACAATCAGCTTTCTCTGCTTATGTAGATTATCGCCTTTGTTCTCTGGGAGAACATCAGTGAGGCTGTCAGCACGCCGGCTGCTACTCACAACATTCACAACAGAGACGAAAAAAACAAAGTGACAGAATAAAACTCTGAACATTTATTCTTCCTCTTCCTGCAGCACTCAGAGTGTTTCCACGTCTTCTGGAGTTTCTTGATTTTTTTCCTACAGAGTTTGGTGGAAATACAAATAATAGACTCTCAAATGAAAAAAAAAATCACTTAACAATATAGAAAAGTGCACGTATTGAGAAGAGGAAATGTCAGCGCTCATTTGGACTAATTAGTAAACTAATTAAGTATTCATATTGTATTTCTGCACCGTGCAGGTCAAGGACGCAGTGTTGTTGTAGAGAAAAGCAGAATAACAACTACCTCAGAGACCGTCTGCTGTTTCATTATTATCATCAGTTCCCATGTGAAGCACACTCAAACCAACAATGTGTGAGGTCACCATCAGGCGGCTTGGCAGCAGCTTTTCATCACATCCTCACTGTGACCTCGTCACATGTCCACATTTGGTCATGGACTTTCCACGTCCACGTTGACGTCCAAGGAAATGTACAGTTTGGGTTTAGGCAACAAAAGCACGTGGCTGAGTTTAGGAACAGAGAACAGGGTTTGGTTTTACAATCTTACAGAAAGTGAACTCCCGAGTGAAAGTCAGTGGTTCTTAACTGCCTTGACTTTCATTGTTGTCTTGCTGTTTCCTCCTGACACTGCGTTGAGTGCTGGTTTTTCGATGACTTTGGAGTGAGATCAGGTTGCTGCCACAAACCCCAGCAGTGTGATGAGGTGCTGAGTGTCTGTTCTGCACGTTTGGTGTTTTTTTTTTTTGTGGTCACCAAGAGTTGGAACAAGTTCAAGTTTGGTTAAAACTCTGCTCTTTGCACAGTCACTTCCTACCCAGCAGTCCAATGACAGCAGAGGAGGGGCGGGACAAATAGCCCACCATGTACAAGTGCTGAACAACAACAACAACAACAACATATCCTTATACAATGGTTCATATGATATCCTATGAGTTAGCGCTCCAGTAGTCTCTATATACAGACTCTACATTCAGTGAATGTAGAGATCTTGCCTCTGGAAGAAAAGCGGAAGAGCCCTGGTTTCCGGTTGTAGGCTGTTTGTAGTCCACGTGATATTGACCAATCACGTTTGAGCCGGCTGCAGTTGTTGCCAGGTTAAACGCTCTGTGCGGTGAACTAACGAGGCGGAACATAATTGGTGTCACTGCAAACTCTGAATCCATCGCAATGGTTCAGCATATTTACTTATATATGAACGGAAGTCTGAAACAGAAATTCTCCTCCTCCGCCCAAATCAAACCGGAATGCCAAAAAATCGGGGGTCTGCCCCCAGAGGCTGTATCGCCGTCTGCCGGAAGTCAGACGCCGAATACAGCCGATGGGTTCCGAGAATGGCGCTCCAGGAATGATGTCACGTACTTAACGTAGATTTACATAGTTAACATAAAGTTACAGAGTAAAGAAAGTTACTGTGGTTAGGGTTAGGAGAAAAACTCCGAGGTTGTCAAAATCTGGTGCTTGCTCAGTGACACTGTCACCACTGTCACCTTTCATGTGGACATGATGCATTGCTGGGCGGCATGGCAGTGTCAGGGAGAAAGGCGGGCGGGACAACAACAACAGTTAAGACGCGGAAGTCCGAGTAGGGCGGCTGGGTCCAACAACCACTGATTTTCACCTGGGAGGTCACTGTAAAGCCAGCCCCTGTTCGTTTTTCCTAAACCCAACCATGTGTGTGTGTTGAAGGAAAAGAAGTGTCTATTTGTGGTGTTGTACCGACGTAGTGCTTTGATTTTGAAAGAGATTGCGACGAAGCCGCCCCGCACATCGCTAACCTCCAGGAGGAGGGGGATGATGTGACGGAGCGGCTCTTTCACTGACTGTGGGCAGCGCACACACACACACACACACACACACACGCTCTCATTCATTTCAACCTCACTGTTATCCCTCTTCCCTCTGTTTCTTAAGCGCGACCGAGGGTGCACACTTGGTAGTTCTGCATACATTCACACAACCCTTGCAGGACTTACCTTATGGAGTACGTTACATATTCATCCAGCTGTTGCCCGCCGTCTGAGTTTGGTTGGTGAAACATTTTGCTCTCTTAAAGATGACCTGCATTATTACGTTTCTTGTTCGTTCAGTTTATGTCGTAAATAACTTGCGATGGTTAAAGTATATGCACACTGTACATTTCCTGTGAAAACAGAAGTGTATTTTGAAAACAGACAATGCATGTAACAGGCTGAAGTTGACACGGCGTCCCAGAACGTCAACAACCAACACACCCAGGGTACCTTGGACGTCATATGTGGACGTGGAAAGTCCATGACCAAACGGACATGTGACGAGGTCACAGTGAGGATGTGTTGGAAGGATACACAAGTGTTTCTCAGGAAGCGCGCCTTGAACCTAGTTTTCATTGTGACCAAACAATAGAATTACAACGTCCAGGTCAGTCACATGATTCAATAGGGCCAAAAAAAGACATTGTCCAAGAGACTTTGTGAAAGAGACGTCTGTAAATCAGAGGATAAAAACTCATTTCACTACAAGGAGTTGATCCCATGATCAACTGAATCGTCTACTAATCAGAAGATCAGCGGAAGTTCAATCCCCGGCTCCTCCAGTCCACAAGTCGTGCCCTTCCCAGGTATCCTTGGGCAAGATACTGAACCCCAAACTGCTCCTGATGGCTGTTTCATTGATTTCAGTTCAGGATCCAGTTCTCTGATAAGGACGTACCTTAAAATGACTCGGAGTTCACATCATTCAAACGCCGGTCTCTTTGGGAAAAGTCCTGTTTTTTCGAACCTATACACCACTCCATCCCGCCTCTTTGTGGGACGGCTTCCCTCTTTACTGCTGTCAATGCATCCGTCACGTGATTGCAGCCTTCCAAAATACATGGGTTGGTCATGAATTACTGGCTCGAGATTACGAAGGATATGTACGAATTTTGGTGCCTTACCTTTTGTAGGAAAACAGTTTATTAGAACAGCCACATATTAATCTCATGAGCCCACACAGACGAGTACTTTGTGCTCGGGGCAGATTGTCAGGGATTAAAAATAAAATGTAATTTAAACTGATTAAACTGTTTTTAATAAAGGAGTGTATGTGTAACTACATGGGATTTATAGTTTTATTATAGTTTAATCAAACTGGGTATCAAGAGTTATGGGATTACACTTGTATTGATTATTAAATTTATAATATGGTGACGTTGTTACTGGTATGAGGACTTCCCCAGTAATGTTTATGAGCTGATGTTTGTGAGAAAATGTTGGATTGTGGCATCGACTTCAAACACATAATTAATCAATGACATCATCTCATGTCAGACTTCCTGTACGCCAGACAGAATAACAGGATTTAAAACAAAATAAAAACAAGAAACAGCCTTCACAGATAAACAAATGTTCACTGTGTGTTTGGTCTTGTGTTTGGAGGGTTAACAGCCTGATGGACAGAGACGAGGAAACAGACCTCTTCTCCATCTGCTGTTGGTCTCATTATAAACTGGAGTTAATGCTTCTTATCAGGGAGCTTCTGTGAAACGGTGGAGCGACGCTGTGGCTCGTTTTCAGCTTCCTGTGCTGGAAGAGTTTTAACATGCAGAGCAGAAGAAGAGCAGCAGCAGCCTGTGATGAAACAATCCGCTCAGATGACGGTTGGAGAGTCGGGAGAAACCTCCTCCTCCTCGGCTTCATCTCCTCGTCTTTGTCTCTGCCAGCAACGTCGCTCGGCTCGGCTGCCAGCTCCTCCACCTTCCAGATGGCTGACGGAGTGACGGAGGTTTCTGCTAACAGGCCTGGAAGAAACACTCAGGAACACTCAGACAGTTCGGGCTCACAGGAGGAGGAAGAGGAAGAGGAGCGGTGTTTAGTGCTACTTTTCAAGGCTGCTGACTCTGCAGTTTGTTTCACTCAGGACGACTGGATTTCAACAAAAAGAGATGTCAGTGTGAAGAGTTTGACCTGAATCAAAGAAAAACTGATTCCTATTTGTCGTTCTGTTGTTTTCCAACAAAATAAACAACATCTGTCCTCAAATAAAACATGACTCAAGACTGTTAGTATGATTTATAGAAACAGCTGGTGGAGTTTCTTTTACATGCAAATTAAAAATATTCATTTCAGTCAGGGACACTTTAGTCAAAGGAAACTTTATTTCCATTTGCAGTATTATATTTGGTGGCTCTGTTCTGGGGCCTCTCTGCCCTTCCATGCGCCTACATGGAAAGTCTTCAGCCCCGATCACACAGGAAGTGTTTTGCAGGTTGCAAAACACAAGGCGCACTGCACTGCCTTTTTTTTTAATTGAATGCCACGAGTAAAAAAAACCCCACTTGCTTCAGGCAACCACCCCGTCACGTCCTTACACGAACCTTCCCATGTAATCAATCCACCATTTATGTGTCCTGCAGTAATCAGTGTGTAGCTGCTGCCATGTTGAGGCAGAGGGTGCTGTCTGTAGCTCTGGTTGAGGGTGAGAGGCTGTCAGCAGATAAACAGAGATCTGTGTGGGTACATGAGACCCTAAAAAAGAGGCTGGATCATGGGGAGTACCACCAGTTGGTCCAGGAGCTTCTCCTCCATCATGGACGTTTACAGTACTGCACTTATCTGCTGTTTTCTATTCAGATGGTGCTAACTGTGCTTTGTAAAGTCGTATAGCTCTGGGTATCCAGCAACCACTACCACCAGTTTCTAACTGTAAACTTGTTGTCGTGACCATGACAAAAAAGAGGTGACGTGGGGCGCTTCTCCACTCTGAGTTGAAGTTTTTTCAGTTCAGAGCTCTCCGACAAAAATTACAGCCACAGAAAGTGCAGAAATGTGAGCTGCATCACAGCGCAACAGCTGCAAGCAAAAAGCTTCATTCTCATTAAAAACTGTCATCTAAAGCTCCCTCCAGCTGCTGAAACACTTTCTGTGTGATCGGGGCCTTAAGGTGGAGAGAGCACTCCTCTCTGCCCTTCCATGCGCCTACATGTAAAGCCTAAGGCAGGGAGAGCAGCAGCAAAGACCCTCCAGGAACAGAATAGAGCAGCATCAATGACAAACAGAAATGACATTGATAAGTCAGACACAGCATGAAAAGGAGGAGCTGGGGTGGAGGCAGGTTGCAGAGCAGCTTGCAGAGGAGGCAGCAGCAGTAGGCAGGACAGAGCAGTTTAAACAGGGCGCCCTGAATGAGATCGGCCATATTGTTGAGCAGCACCCAGCGGCAACAAGGGGGAAGCGTGGCCATGAAGCTCTGTACCTGGACACGACACAATATCCTGGTTTCTATCAGAGTCACAGGAAAACTCTTAAACCTGATTATAACGGGACACGTGTGTTTGTAGAGACGACCACCTGTAACTTCCTGCTGCTGCCGTAACTTGGCGTGGAGCGTTGATGACTGATGTGTGATGACATCATTAAATCAGACGCTGTGATTTGATTCTGATGATGTGATTTGACACGTGTGTGTGTGTGTGTGTGTGTGTGTGTGTGTGTGTGTGTGCAGATCATCTCTCAGAGGAAACTGTCCAAAGCTCTGCTCAGACCAGGAGGCACCGTGGGGAAGGCCATCGTCACGGTGAGCGTCTCTCTCTGACTCCACCCTCACACGTGTCACAGTGATCATGTGACCTCACAGCAAAACAATAAACAAACACAGCTGACGAGCTGCGATAGCTTCCTCCGTCCAATCAGAGGTCAGCTCTGAAAAGACGGTTTGTTAAGGTCAAAGGTCGAAGTCCATCAACCAACAAAAGTCTTTCTTTCTTTCTTCTTTTGTCATTTCTGTCCTTTCTTTCATTCCTTTTTTTTAACTTTTCTTAATCCTTCCTTCATTGTTTCTTTCATTCTTTCCCTCCTTATTGCTTATTTGTTTCCTTTCCTCCCTCCTTCTTTCTTTCTTTCTTTCTTTCTTTCTTTCTTTCTGCCTTTGCCCTTTCTGTCAATCATTTCTTTCTTTTCTCAATCCTTCCTTCCTTCCTTCCTTCCTTCCTTGCTTCCTTCCTTCCTTAAGGAAGAGGATGTTCCTTCGTCTTTAACCCAGGTGTCAGTGTTGATGGGTGGGAAGCCAGTGAGGGATCAGGTTCTTGTTGCGGTGACATCATCACACAGTCAGAGTCTGTGTTGTTTCCTCTTCCTCTCCGTCCACATCAAGTTTGTTTGTCTTCAGTCTGAAACGTTTTAAACCTCCGTCAGACAGGAAGTGGGATTTTGGGTGGCTGGGAGGTTTTTCCAATCAGCTGAGAGGAGTCGGATCCTCTGAGCCGCACCGACGGGATTTCAGATTTATTTCTGTCACAGATTTTCTTTTTCATTCATCCACAAATTCACAGCTGGAAAATCCGCCTCTGATGTTTTTCTTCACCTCTGTGAACACATGAAACGCTTCAGGGGGTTTTATTGTGAAAGGGTCTCTGCGCAGGAAACAGCAAATCACAGATCAAAGCTTTTATTTCTTTTTTTTATCCTTTTCTTTCTCTGAACTTTGTTTTTCTTTTAATTCATTTGACTTTCTTTATCCCACATTTCTTTTTCCCGTCTTTCCTTCTCTGGTGCTTTCCATTTTTAGTTTCTTGACATTCACTCTCTCTCTTTCCTTCCTTTCATCCTTCCTCATTCCTACTTTTTCATTCTTCCCTTCCTTCCTTGCTTTCATATTTAACCCCCTCCCTCTTTTCCTCTTTCCTTCCTTCCTACCTTTTTTCTTTTGTCCATCCATCCTGCATTTCCTTCCTTTCTATTATTCTTACATCCTTCCTTCCTTTTTTCTCCCTCCTCTCCCTCCTCTGCTCTTCTTCCTCTTTTCTTTCTCCACAGTTAATCCTTCCTTTCTTTCCTCTTTCTTCTCTTCCTTACCTTCATCTTTGCTTGCATCATTGGATGTGTCTCTCTTTTTCTCCTCTTCATTCCTCCTCTCTTTTTTCTGCCTTCCTTGCTCCCTTCTTTTCTTCCCTTACTCTTTCTTCATTTCTTTCCTCCCCCTTTCCTTTCTTTCTACCATTCTCCACTCCCTTCTCTTTCTTGGTCCTTCCTTCCTCCTTTCTTTCATTCTTCCCCTCCATCGCTCCTTTCTAGTTTCCTCCCTCTTTCTTTTCATCCTCCCTTTCAATTAATCCTTCCATCCTTTCCTAGTTCTTCCCATCCTCACTTTTAATCATCTTTCTTTACTCCTTGTGTCCTTACAGGTATCCCTTGTTCTTTCTTTCTTTCTTTCTTTCTTTCTTTCTTTCCTATTCCTCTCTCATCCATCCTTCCTTTCCATTCCTTCCCTCCTTCCCTTTCTTCCTTCATTGTTCCTGTCCTTGTCCTTCAGCCTTCCTTCCTTATTGCTCTCCTTCTTTTTATTCTTTCTAGTTTTCTGTTCATCTTTTTATTCATCCTTCCTTTCTTTTCTTCATCTTCTTTCTTTCCACTCTTCCTTCATCATCCCCTGCTCCTCACTTGTTTCATCTCTGTATTCTGAACTCTTAACTCTGTCTCTGTCCTTCATCCTTTCTTTCACCCTCTCAGATTTCTCCTCTTTTATTCATATCTTTCCATCTCTCACTGAAGGATGTTGTGTCCTGGGTCACTTCCTTCCTTCCTTCCTTCCTTCCTTCCTTCCTTCACTCTTTCTCTTCCCTTCATTGTTTTGGTCTTGATACAGAAACTGAACTTCAGTCAGTTTCAGAGGTTTGGTTCAGCTGCAGGTTGTTGTTGTTGTTTTTGTTGTTGTTTACAGATAGAAAAAGGTGACAGATTTTTGATCAGACAGAGGAAGAAGTGTTTTTCTTTCTGTCTTTTCTTTCATCGTTCTGTTTTCCTTCTTTCCTTTCCTTGATTTCTTTCAACTCATTTTGTCTTTCTTCCTTTTTGGTTCATCATCTCCTTCCTCCCCTTCCTCTCCTCCTCTTCCTTCCTTCCATCCCACCCATGTTTTCATACTTACTTTTCTTTCTCCTTTTTCCCTCTTTCCTTGTTTCCTTCTTATATCCTTCATTTCCTTCGTCCCGTCTTATTTTTTCTCGTTCTCATGTTTTTCTTTCTTTCTTTCAAAGTTCCTCTGCTTTGTTCCTCTTCTCCTTCTTTCTCCTTCCTTTACTTTCTTTCTAACTCTTTTATTTCCTTCCTCCCTTTTCTTTGTCCTTCTTCTTTCCTGTCCTTTTCTCCTTTGTTGCTTCTCTCCTTTCTTTTTGTCTGACTTTTTCTGTCTTTCATCGTTCCTTTGTTAGTTTGTTACTTCTGACCTCCTCTGTTTGTTTCATCCTTTCAGTTCTTCTCCACATTTCCTGTTTTACTCCTTTTCTCCTGTCCTTCCTTTCATCCATCCTTTCTTTCTTCCTTCCTGTCTATTTCCTCCCCTTTTTAGTCCTGTCGTCTCTCCTCAGCACATTTTCCTCCCCTTCTTTCTTGTCCTTCATCTTCCCCTCTTTCTTTATTGTCTCTTTGTCCTTCCTCTCCTTCCTTCCTAGCTATCTTTTTTGTTTGCTTTCTTACTTTTCTTCTACCTTCATTTGTTTCCTCTTTTCCTGTTCTTACATTTCTCTTCTGTCTTTTTCTTTTCTTTTTCCCTCTTTCCTTGTTTCCTTCTTTTATCTTTCATTTCCTTTGTCCCTTCCTCATTCTTCCTTCTTTCCTTTGTTTTTCTTCCTTTCTTTAAAAGTTCCTCTGTTTTATTCCTTGTCCCCTTCTTTCTCCTTCCTTTACTTTCTTTCCATCCTTTTTATTTCCTTCCTCTTCTTTCCTCTCCTTTCTTTTTGCCCAACTTTTTTCTGTCTTACTTCTTTCCTTCTTTCACTTCTCCATATTCCTTGTTTTTCTCCTTTCTTCTTTCCTTCCTTTCATCATCCTTTCTCTTTTCCTTCAGTCCTTATTTCCTTCTCCATTCTTCCCTCTCGTCTTCAGTCCCTCCTTCTCTTCTCTCCTCCCTCTGTAATGACTCTTCTTGTCGTCTCTCTCTCTCTCTGTGTTTCCTCCCTCGGGGGGTTTCTGTCTGTTTTACATGATGATAAACACAAACTGAATTTATTTATATTTATTATTTGCCTCAGTAAAGTGAAAACATGTCACATGAAGCCTGCAGGCGTGTCTTTGTGTCTGATCTGTGATCTGTTGTTAATCTGAATATTTTCCTCTTTATGTAAAACATCTATTATCTGTGGAGTCGCTGTCGGAGGGGAATGTGTTGATGCTTCAGGGGAAACACAAGAAGAAGAAGAGAAAGATGTTTCTGTGAATCAAACTTGGAATATTTTCATTACTTGGCTTCACAGACAGAAAACTTTGATCACATTAAATGTTATTTATTAATGCTCGTTTTAACACATCGACTGGTCAGTGTTTGTTTTGACAACTGTTATAGATTTAGAGTCTTAAGGTGAAAATGTTTATTAGTTTTAGTCGCATTTTAGTCATTTTTGTCCCTCAAAGATTTAGTTGACGAAAATTCAAAATTCTTTTGTTAAAGAAAATTCATGACATTTTAGCCAACAAAAATTTGTGTCATTTTAGTTAACGAGAATTTAAAATGTTTTAGTCAATGGAAATTCAAAACATTTTGTCACCAAAAAATGTAAAATGTTTTAGTTGATGAAAATTAAAAAGAAATTTGTCCATGAAAATTCATGACATTTTAGCCAACAAAAAATTGTGTCATTTTAGTTAATAAAATGTAAAATGTTTTAGTTAACATAAATTCAAAACATTTTTTTGGATGAAAATTCAAAATGTTTTAGTCAAGGAAAATTCATGACATTTTAACCACCAAAAATTTGTGTCATATTCATCAACGTGAATTCAAAACATTTTAGTCGACAAAAACTCAAAACCTTTATTCACCAAAACATTTATAATGTTTAAGTTGAAGAAAAACTCAAAATGTCTTGTTGATGAAAATTCATGACATGTTAGCCAACAAAAAATTGTGTCATTTTAGTTAATAAAATGTAAAATGTTTTAGTTAACGTAAATTCAAAACATTTTTTTGGATGAAAATTCAAAATGTTTTAGTCAAGGAAAATTCATGACATTTTAACCACCAAAAATTTGTGTCATATTCGTCAACGTGAATTCAAAACATTTTAGTCGACAAAAACTCAAAACCTTTATTCACCAAAACATTTATAATGTTTAAGTTGAAGAAAAACTCAAAATGTCTTGTTGATGAAAATTCATGACATGTTAGCCAACAAAAAATTGTGTCATTTTAGTTAATAAAATGTAAAATGTTTTAGTTAACGTAAATTCAAAACATTTTTGTTGAAGAAAATTCCGTTTAGACATTTTAGCCAGCAAATATTTGTGTCATTTTCGTCAATGTGAATTCAAAACATTTTAGTCGACAAAAACTCAAAACCTTTTGTCATCTAAAAATTTATAATGTTTAAGTTGACGAAAACTCAAAACGTTTTTGTTGATGAAAATTCATGGCATTTTAGCCAGCAAATATTTGTGTCATATTCGTCAACGTGAATTCAAAACATTTTAGTCGACAAAAACTCAAAACCTTTATTCACCAAAACATTTATAATGTTTAAGTTGAAGAAAAACTCAAAATGTCTTGTTGATGAAAATTCATGACATGTTAGCCAACAAAAAATTGTGTCATTTTAGTTAATAAAATGTAAAATGTTTTAGTTAACGTAAATTCAAAACATTTTTTTGGATGAAAATTCAAAATGTTTTAGTCAAGGAAAATTCATGACATTTTAACCACCAAAAATTTGTGTCATATTCGTCAACGTGAATTCAAAACATTTTAGTCGACAAAAACTCAAAACCTTTATTCACCAAAACATTTATAATGTTTAAGTTGAAGAAAAACTCAAAATGTCTTGTTGATGAAAATTCATGACATGTTAGCCAACAAAAAATTGTGTCATTTTAGTTAATAAAATGTAAAATGTTTTAGTTAACGTAAATTCAAAACATTTTTGTTGAAGAAAATTCCGTTTAGACATTTTAGCCAGCAAATATTTGTGTCATTTTCGTCAATGTGAATTCAAAACATTTTAGTCGACAAAAACTCAAAACCTTTTGTCATCTAAAAATTTATAATGTTTAAGTTGACGAAAACTCAAAACGTTTTTGTTGATGAAAATTCATGGCATTTTAGCCAGCAAATATTTGTGACATTTTAGTTGACAAAAATTTTAAACATTTTAGTGGACATGTTTTCTATATGTTTTTCTCTTCAAATAGTCTCTATTTACAGACTCTACATTCAGTGAATGTAGAGTCTGTGGGCAAACCCCGGAGATCTTGCCTCCGGAAGAAAAGCGGAAGAGCCCTGGTTTCCAGTTGTAGGCTGTTTGTAGTCCGCGTGATATTGACCAATCACGTTTGAGCCGGCTGCAGTTGTTGCCAGGTTAAACGGTCCGTGTGGTGAACTAACGAGGCGGAACATAATTGGTGTCACTGCAAACTCTGAATCCATCGCAATGGTTCAGCATATTTACTTAAATATGAACGGAAGTCGGAAACAGAAATTCGCCTCCTCCGCCCAAATCAAACTAGAATGCCAAAAAATCGGGGGTCTGTCCCCAGAGGCTGTATCGCCGTCTGCCGGAAGTCAGACGCTGGAAGTCAGACGCTGGAAGTCAGACGCCGAATACAGCCGATGGGTTCTGAGGATGCTCTTCAGACTAATCCAGTGAGACTAATTCATGTGTCAGAAATTAGAATCAAGGTGACAGGTTGTTTAAACATTTCATTTAGACTACTTTTTTTTCTGCACACTTCCAAGCGGTCACTTCTCCAGCAGTGTCTGACACGTTTGAGGGCTGACTTAATGATAATAATAATAATAATAATAATAATAATAATAACTGCACTGATGAAACAGAAACGGTTCAGGATCTAAATCTTTCTCATTGTTTTGTGCAGGCTGTGTTTGTTGGTCTCAGTCTGAATATTCAGTGTTTGTTGTTGACTTAATGTCGGTGTCCTCGCTTCATAATGAGCCTCTTATCAAAGGGAAGTGTGTGTGTGTGTGTGTGTGTGTGTGTGTGTGTGCACAGATCACAGCAGAGGAGCTCACCGGGAACGACGACTACATTGAGCTCTCGTTCAGCGCCAGGAAATTGGACGACAAGGTAACTGCTGTGTGTGTGTGTGTGTGTGTGTGTGTGTGTGTGTGTGTTATCTGTAACTTCTTCATCTTGTTTCAGGAAAATAAAACTGTCGGACAGGTTTTCATTGATACAGAAGCAGTGTGAGTTAAATATCGAAGGCTCTTTGTGAGTTGAGGCTGAACCTTTTTAAATTAAACTTCACATCGTCATCGAAGTTTTGGGAGAAGCTGACTCAGAACTTTTCATACTTCTCATTTTAGCTGACTGTCAGCTGTGACTTTCCCTTTCCTTAACTTAAGATCACTGAGCTGAGTGAAATCTCACACAGCAGTAAAAAGCAGCGTTAAAAACTACGGTACTGTTCAATAACCAGTCAACTGAATCAATCAGCCATCAATCATGTGAAAGAGTACAGTAGTTGGAGCTGACACACAGTTTGTATTAATGTCTTCCACTAATTATGAAACAATGACCTGTGTGAGTGTGCAGAGTTAGAATACTTCTGACCAGGTGTCTTATAATAACATGTCAGTCTGAATGAAAGTGAACTCCATCAAACACTGTTATAACATGTAGTGTTGTTGCATGATGAAACAGTGAGTGATTATTGAGACAGAATATTTAAACGAACCTTTTGCTGTTGGAAATATGTTCAAACATATCAGAAAATAAAAGCAGCAGTTTTCCAGACATAACTCTCAGCACAGCTCTCCTCTGTTTGTCTTCAGTCAATAGTTTCTCCCTTTAAAAATCTGTGTGTGTGTGTGTGTGTGTGTGTGTGTTTGCAGGACTTCTTCAGTAAATCTGACCCGTTTCTGGAGATCTACAGGCTGAATGATGACGCCACGCTGCAGCTCGTCTACAGAACTGAGGTACAAACACACAACCACACACTGACCCGTATTTTGAACACACACTCTGCTGTCTGACCAATGTTGTAAGTTTATTTTGAAAAAGACTGAATGCAACTGACAAGCAGAAACTGGCCACTTCCTGTTAAAACAGAAGTGTATTTTGAAAAGACCAACCCAATCTCACTCTGCAGTCATCAAAATGCGGTGCTTGGTCAGTGACTTGCAGCATCAGACACTGACGAAAAATGTCGTCCTTTCACGTTGGCATGTGACACAGCTGGTCGCAGTTATTGTTTAATGGTGTCTGACGGCATCAGGGGGAAACGTGGCGGGACAACAATGAAAGTTAAGGGGGCAGAAGTCTGAGTAGGGCAATGTTCACTTCCTGTAAAGGTGCAGACACACCAAACCGACATCAAAGAACTAGCGGTGACAAAAGCCAACAGTTGCGTCGTCTACGTCGCCTCACGTCGCCCTGTGTCAGTTGCATTTGAACACACTACACGGACTACATCCGACGGCCAAGTAGCACGTACGTTCTGCGCCTGCGTGAGAGAGAGCGGAGTGAGAGAGTGGTACATCCTGTCAGCCGAGGGGTTTCCTATCTGTGCAGCCGAGCACCGCAGCACCTCCACGGACTATTACATCCAGACGGTCCCGGTGTTTCCTCCGCAGGCTCCACTTCACTCAGCTGCCCGATAAACCCGCTGCTTCTTCCCACTTTAACCTGAATAACAAACCGGGGCTCGGTGCTCCGGTTGGATCCAAACGGAGAGCCGGGGCTAGCTCAGAGACTAGCGGAGGCTAACTGGCTGTGCTTCCCTCCGGTCATGCTGCGGCTAACGCTCCGCTAGCCGCTCCCAGCTAGCTCCGGTTTGTTATTCAGGTTAAAGTGGGAAGAAGCAGCGGATCTGTGGGGCAGCTGAGTGAAGTGGAGCCTGAGGAGGAAGCACCGGTTAGCAGGGGCGAGGAAATAAAACCTGAACAGCCAATCAGAGTGATGTCTCTCACCGACAAGCTCTGCTGCCGATTCAACATGCTCAAAGCCGCCAACGCCGAAGTGCTGACGGTGCGGGACACACCGCAAAAACTAGGCCGACAGACGCTCACCGACGGCCCAACTCGGCCATCGGCTTGGTGTGTCTGGTGGGCCTTAAGACTGTAAAGTCAAAGCCTGTTCTTTTTTCTTAAACCCAACCACATGTTGCTGAAGGAAAAAAACAAGATTATTTGCAGTGTTGTACTGAAATAGTGCTTTTATTTTGAAACAGACTGCAAATTTCCTGTGAAAACAGAAGGGACGAGGTGGGAGTGAGAACGTGTTGGTTAAATACATCCATATGTCCGACTTGCTAAACTCTACACTGCTGCTGATATTCATTTGTGTCCTGCGTTACAACAAGAGTTTATGCTGTAATATATATTTTTTTGCAGACCGGACAGGACTTAATTTCGATATCAGGTAGAGCCATCCTAACTTCCTGTGTTGTTGTCTTGCACAGCAGAATAATGACAAAACAGTTCCTTATCTTAATATCAAATATTGTGCCTTGAAAAGTGAAGTCTGAGGTTTGTGTGTGTGATTATTTGTTTTTTGGCAGCTCTGTCTCACTGCGTCGTTTATATCTGTCATTTCATTTCAGAGCTGTCAGACACAAACTGATGTAAACACGAGTTCTGAGATTAATTTCTGATATAAAATCGACTTCATGTAACGTTCAGAGTGTGATTTCATCGCTCATCAAAAACGTTACCTTCAGTTTTATTTAACCACAGCGGAGCTTTGGAGACAACAGAGACGTTTGAGGATGAGAGTAATAATCTGTGAAAGATGCTCCTGCGTCTCTGTGAACGCTGTAAAATCATTTCATTGATCGTAAAGAAAGAAAATCAGCAGTTTGGTTTTTTCTGTCTCACAGACTGTGATGAATAATCTGAACCCGGTGTGGAAAACCTTCAAAGTTTCTCTCAACTCGCTCTGCAGCGGGGACCACGAACGCAAGCTGCAGGTACACACACACACACACACACACACACACACACACACACACACACACACACACTGTGTCTCTTGTATCAGTCGATGGATGTTGTGGCTCCAGTCTAAATGTGGACGCCTGATTGGCTGCAGGTCAAACTGACGGCTGTTGGATATTTACAGGTAGCATGTGATGGTGATGGAAACCTTGTATCTCCACTTTCCTTTTATTTTGACATTTATTGATTTTATGAAAGCTGGTAAATGGCAGCATACAGACCGTCATCATTTAACGGCACCAGGAGCAGACACGATTTCACACCGACAGAAGAAAGTGGAGAGTTCATCCCCAAATCAACAACACATATTTCTCCTCTCACCTGTAGAGCTGTTCATCAGTCTGGATTGTTTTGCAGAGTGTTGGAGATATCGACTGTCAGGATGTCTGCCTTCTCTCTAATATACTGGAGCTTGATGGAACATGGCTCGCAGAGCTCAGAGTGCCGAAATGTCTCTCTCCAGGGAACATGACCCGGGTTGTTGTGTTTCATGTAGGAACTATTTTCTGTCTACCAAACTACACCGGCCAACCATATCACCATGCAGAAGGAAGTGTGCATCTACTCATGGACGTGTGACAGCACGAGATGTAAACGTTAATGGCGTCCTCCTCGGCTAAACGTTAGCTAGCTCAGTGGTGCTTGTTGTTATTGTTGATGTTTGACATGTTGTTGGGAAACTGTGTCAAACATCTGGACAACAACTAAAACCAACCTGGTCTCATTCTGAAGTCTGTGAAATCTGGCATTTGGTCAGTGACTTCTGGTGTCAGACGCAAACAATAACAGCCGTCCTTTCAGGTCGGAATGACGCATGACCAGTCACCATTGTTGTTTGATTGTGCCCAGCGGCATCATGGGGAAACGTGGCAGGACAACAACGAAAGTTAAAGTGGGTTGTTAAGCCAAATCCTGTTCTTTCTTCCTAAACCCAACCAAATGTGTGTGTTGTTGAAGGAAAAAAAAAGTAAATTCACCGTGTTGTAACGACGTAGTTCTTTTATTTTGAAAGAGACTGTATGCAAACTGTACATTTCCTGTGAAAACAGAAGTGTATTTTGAAAACAGACAATGCATGTAACAGGCTGAAGTTGACACGGCGTCCCAGAACGTCAGCAATCAACACACCCAGGGTACCTTGGACGTCATATGTGGACGTGGAAAGTCCATGACCAAACGTGGACATGTGACGAGGTCACAGTGAGGATGTGATGCAAAAACACGACTGTTTCTCCTGGTCCAGAGGAACAAATCCATCATCTGTCCTGTTGGCTTGTTATTATCAACGCCGCTGCCCCTCAATCAGCTCAGGGGCCAGAGGTTGGGCCCCCTGTCAGCAGCACAGAGATGAGGTCTGAGGGTCAACGACCTCCAGTAGAAATGATCAGAACAGGAAGTTGTTCAGAGGTGACAAGACAAACTAATGACTTTTAGAGAACCTCTCTGAATACAAACAGGACTTTAAATCTTTACACAGAGATGATCAGACTGAACCTGAAGCAGAGCTCAGTGTGTTTCATTTATATAATATACTAACAATTTAAAGTCCAGAGCTCGCTGTGTCTGTAATTAATTCATTCAAATAAGAAGTTCAAAGAGAGCTCTGTTCCATTTTGTTTTGTTCTAAGTAGGTCACATTTTGTTTTGCTGTGGAGGAAACCTGCTGATTAACACACACTGATACTCAAGAGAAAGAAAATATATATCAGTGTATGTCACAGTATATCTGTTGTACTTCTTACTGTTAGTAAACAGTATGACATCTTTTGGTGGGCGGGGCTTAGCTGGAGGCAAAACAATCCTCCACAGACATTAGCTAGCGCTAGCTAACAAGTTGTGTTGTCTTGCTTTAGATGATGGAGGAAGATGATGTGAGGGTGCGTTCAGAAACACTCATTGTGAGTGTGGGAGCGCACTCTGACACAAACTGGAGCGTTGATAAATTGGGAGCGCTGTCTTAGTCTCGCTCACCAGACCTTTCTCAAGAAAAGAAAGGTCTGGCTGGGCCGACTCTCACTTTGAGATTGGAGAAAAAAACGCAGCAACGGTGCGCTTGCAAAAATATTGCCGGGGGGAAACAGGTTTTGGTGTAACACGCCGACAAAAATATCACCTACAGGACGCGAACCATGGCAGAAAAATGGCTACATCCCCGCAAGATCAAACACCGCAAAAGTTAGTAAAGGACGTGTTGAAAACAGTTGAAAACTGCTACACAACCGGAGGTGGTAGGGCGGGACTTCAGCGGGTGGCTCGTTCCGCCCAATGAGAGGCTGATCTCTGCAGCGAACTTCCACCCACTCAGACTAGCACTGTCTGAATGTAGCGTTGGGTTATCCAGAGCAGCGCACTCTCAGAGTGGCAGAGCGCACTCTGGACACTCTGTCTGTGGAGACGGAGCAGCAGAGCGATGATGATGTCACAGGAAGCCAATCTTACAAAGGAGGACCACACTTGTTTGTTTTGCTATGGAAGCTAACGTTAGCTAATGTGCTAAAAAGTTAGCGTTGCAGAGAAATCCAATCTTCCTCTTAATCCCTCCCCAGTTTCTGATGAGGTGGACATGATAACCCTTAATACACATAACCTTATTCATCCCTACAACAGGAAATACTTTTTCCCTAACCTGATATGAAGTGTGCGCTGCACATGTGAGCATTTTTGATGATGGCCTCCGTCCAGTCCTTTGGTCTTATCACATTTAACCATAGTTGTCTTTGTTTTTGTTGACGGGCAGTGGCGGCTGGTTTTGAGCCATGACTCCTTCTATTCTGGCTCCCAATAACACAACAAGACAAACACATTTTAACACTCCTGTGTAGCCTACAGCCCTGTGGGGGAGAGGCAGCTGCACCTCCAGCTGATAACATGACATCAGCCCTAAAATGGTCTGTAGCTCCACCCGAGGATCTAAGGCTGTGAACCGGCTCAAACAGGGTCAACATTTCTGCTATGTAGCTCAGGTTCAGTCCCAGACGAGCTTTAAAAGTGATCAGTGAAGTATTAAACACACAGGGAGCCGGGGGAGAGACGGGAGGATTGGGGTGATGTGATGTCGTCTATTGAAACCAGTAAGAAGCCGAGCTGGAGGCGAGCGTGACTTTTGGTTTCACAATAACATTTGTGTTTGAGAAACATAAAAGTCTGTTTATGCTCGAGCAGTTTGAGTCTTTAACTCTGCACTAATAGTTTCTCTAAATGTTGATCCGTGTTTCATAAATCTCTTCTCTGCAGCTTTGCTGTAAAGTTTCTGTCAGTTTCTCTGAGAGTCGTTGAGCTCTGACAAACATGCATTTCTCCCCCCATAAAAAAAACATTTGAAAAGATGATTTTTAAATCCTGCATTGTTTACATGCATCTTTACTTCCTTTCAGCCTCCTCTCTCTTGGCTGCCTCTGACAGCACGTTACTGCCTGCAGCTGTTGATCGGTGCAGCAGGATGCGAATCGTGACGTCTCTGTGCTTTTAAAATTTCTCTCCATAGAGACATAAACAAACTAATCTGCAGCGTTTCTCCAAACTGTTTGTCTGTGAGAGAAAATATAACAAAATAAAGATTCTGTAGAAGACAAAGGAAATCTGAGCATTGTTTCAGGGTCTGACAGAAACCAGACAAACATTTTATATTCCAGGTCGAAGTTTTAAGACAAAGTAAAAGCAGAGGAATGATCAGTGAGTGCAGGAAACTTTGTCGCTGCAGTTGAGCAACATCGCAGAGCTGCAGTTAATTATGTCTCCTGAAATGAGACGAATAAATGTTCTTATTAAGAAGAATAAAACAGAATAATTTCTCCCTCTCTGTGAGCTGTATGAGCAAATTAATCTGCTGTCTGTGAACGTTAAGTCTGAGGTCTGTTATTAATGCTTCAGTGTGTGCTGATGTTACACCTGGAGGGGATCATGCATTTGTAGTAGTTTAAAATACATATCATACATATATTTATACTCACTTATACTGATATTATAGTACAGTTATATATAGTTATATAGTAACTAATAGCATAACACAGCCACGGGAAACAGGCAAACAGAAACCAGGAATGTAGAAGCAGGGCTCCTCGTGGAGGACAGAAGGCTGAGTGGTTCACCAGGGAGCAGACAAAGCAGGAGAGTCAGAGGCAGGCGAGGTCGGCAACAAGGAAGCAGTCCAGGGATTAACGCTGGAAAGTCTTGCGTGAAAATGACCAAGAACATGCTGGGGTCTTTATAGTGCCAGGGAGCAATGAGCCACAGGTGAGCGGAGCTGGCTTTGTGACGTGGGTGTGGGGGACCGGCAGGAGCAGGAGATGTGTGGACAGGTGATAGGCTGGCAGGTAGGTCTAGTGGAGAGGCGGGTGAGTGCGGAGCTACTGGGTGAACTGAGAGAAAGGCATGTATGGCAGGTCGGAAGTGCACACTGTGACATATTTGGACAGCTCACTCTTGGAGCCTGCCTCAAGTGGACATTAGAGGAACTGCGTTTTTTGGCACTTCAACATTGGCTTCACTTTTCAGCCCTGCAGGTTACTGCTCGAGTAACACACCTGATTATTTACAGGCTCCTTCACTTGTAGTCGTCAGTCCCTGGAGCTCAGGTTTGTCCTGAATAAAAGCCTCAGAGAGAGACATTAAGTCAGTTTAGTGACTGTTATTGTTCCTCTGATAATGAAACTGAATTTCCTCTTCATAAACAGAACATTTATCAAGTTGATTGAAGACACGTTGATTTAAGAGTTGTTGTTTCTGTGTCCTGAGCTGCAAACATCCACACTGTCCTCATTCTTAATTCACTTTACAGAGTTTGACTCAGTTGTTTCCAGCCGGGGAAACAGCCACGCAACACAAGACCTTATCATCTGCTCTGGAAGCAGGGGACCATGTGAACGTCTTGATTCAGTTTCTTCCTCACGCACTGGACGTAAGACAAAAGATGGAGTGCCATCTTACTGAGAGAGATTACTGTATGACTCTATTTCATAACCAGCTCTACTGGAATCATGTTTTATTTGCAGACTTAAAGTGAATCTGTGCTAATCGAGAGCCAACCCAGTCTGTAGATGTTCATTTCTCCTCGTCCACTGGGTAAACCCTGCTGATGAAGATCATTGGATATAATTTACAATTTCAGAGCAGCTTTGTTTAACGACTTCAAGCCTGAAGGAGTTCAGACCTTACCGGACAGGTTTAATTTGATGGACTTCCACAGAGGTCTGCACCTCGCTGCGAGTCTGTTCGCTAAATTAGAAACCTGGAGCAGGACTTCACAGATTTCAGCAGGTTTCAGGGAGGAAACCTCCCAGCTGCTAATTTAGTCGAATTTTTTCCCCTGTGAGCTGAGTGAATGAGGCTGTGAGTGTGACAGCTCATTAAAACTCTCCGTGTGTTCCCTCTCACGTAGAAAAACGGAAAAGATTTTCTCTCTTTAAACACTGAGGGGTCAGGTTAATGTGTGTGAAGACTCGCAGAGAGAGAGGAAGAGGAAGACAGCCATCACTTCTGCTGCTGTGATGCTCAGTTTAATGAGGTGTGGAGGACACTCACACAGTCAAGTCAGTTTTTATTCATACAGCCCCAAAATCATGACCAAATATCTCAGGACACTTTTCATATCGAGCAGGTTGAGACCGTACGGTACAATTTAGACCCGAGGATGAAAACAAATTCTCACCAAGAGCAAGAACTCTGCTCCTCTAATGTGAAACAGTGGCGGGAAAAACCTCCTTTAAAGAGGCAGAAACCTTCAGCTGAACAACGACTCTGTGGTGGGCGACCATCTGCCTCCGTCAGCTGCGTTCAGAGAGACAAAGACACAGAGATGCACAGTAATTAACAGCCGTGATAATAATAGAAATATGACTAATACCAATTATACCAGTGCGTATATAATAGAGTACTATTCATAGTCACAGTAACAACAGTAATGACAATAGAGGCATGACTAATAATAACAATAAAAACAGCAGCAGTGGGCGTCAAGCAGGAAGACGACAGCAGGCGCGACCACAATCCAAGAACCTGCGAGGCGAGAAACACAAAGAGTTCTTTTCATCACGCCTCCTCTCTCCTCACATGACCTGGAAATCACTCCCCCTCCGCCATCATGAAGGATCTCCCAATCCCTTAAATGCACCTTGAGGAGACGAGGAGAGAGGAGGCCGCTGGAGGAGCTTAGAGCGAGGAAACACCATGGATGTATAAAGCGAACTGGATCCAGCATTCAAGGCGAGGCCCTGTTCTTTCCTATAAAAGTTGCTCAGTGGTAAATGGACTGCACTTGAATAGCATGTTTGTAGTCTTTGACCGCTCAAAGCACTACCATACATGGTGCCATCTAATTAATACTCAGTAACCACTCTAACGCTCTCACACATCAATGAAACAGCCATCAGGAGCAGTTCAGGGCTCAGTATCTTGCCCAAGGATACCTGGGAAGGGTACGACTTGTGGACTGGAGGAGCCGGGGATTGAACTTCCGCTGATCTTCTGATTAGTATACGACCCGCTCCACCTGCTGAGCTACAGCCGCCCCAATGGCGCATGAAGCAAAAAAAATTAATCTGCTGCTTACAAACTTTCGCGGACGATCAGGGCTGCTGCCACACAGTTCGACTCATAGAGCAGGCGCACTAGAGACTTCCGTCGGTCGAGCCTTCTGGTGTCGCCCTCCACAAACTTGAATGGGGATAAAACGATTCAGTCGCTCAGTGGATCCAGTGATTTACAGACGTCTCTTCCACAAAGTCTCTTGGACAGTTTCTTGTTTTGGCCCTATTGAATCATGTGACTGACCTGGGCGTTGTAATTCTATTGTTTGGTCACAACGAAAACTAGGGTAAAGGCACACTTCCTGGGGTCCAACACATCCTCACTGTGACCTCGTCACATGTCCGTTTGGTCATGGACTTTCCACGTCCACATATGACGTCCAAGGTACCCTGGGTGTGTTGGTTGTTGACGTTCTGGGACGCTGTGTCAACTTCAGCCTGTTACATGCATTGTCTGTTTTCAAAATACACTTCTGTTTTCACAGGAAATGTACAGTTTGCATACAGTCTCTTTCAAAATAAAAGCACTATGTCGGTACAACACCACGAATTGACGTCTTTATCCTTTAAAGGAATACTCTGACGATTTGGGAGTTATGCCCTTTCTCTATCATTTTCATATTGAGACAACATGATCGATATCTTTTTTGTGTCTGTACGTCCAGTGGCTGGGTCTCAGCAGTTAGCATTGTGGCTTAGCTTAGCGAATACAATTGAAGTCTATAGGGGGTCAGTAGCCTACTCGTAAAAGTGAACAAATGAACGTTACAGAAACCCTGAAGCTGGTATTTCTGCACGTGCATTTAAAATAAACATGTTTAAACATTAATTTGAAAAACGAGAGTCCTTTTTAGTCGTTTTAGAAGAAGTTTGATACACGGAACTATAGTGTGTTTACGTCCTGCGCTGTGATCCGCGGAGGGATACCGCTGAGACCCAGCCACTGGACGTACAGACACAAAAAAGATATCGATCACGTTGTCTCAATATGAAAATGATAGAGAAAGGGCATAACTCCCAAATCGTCGGAGTATTCCTTTAACAACACACACGTAGTTGGGTTTAGGAATAAAGAACAGGGTTTGGCTTTATAATCTTACAGGAAGTGAACACCGGCCTCCTGGGTGAAAGTCAGTGGTTGTTGGACGGCCAAATAATAAAAAAATAATAATAAGGAGATATATCCTGTGTACCACATCTTCATGTGCTATAGATAGAACTGTTGCATTGTGGGTAATACAGGCACCAGGCTTTGATAAAGAAGAGGAATGTGTGGATTTAAAAATCAGCTTTGGTTTTTAATGTTTTTGTTATTTTTTCTTAGTTTTTTAACCGTCTAAATGATAAATGTGTGAAGAACTCACGTGCACTTTAATGTTGTTGTAGCTCAGCCTGCAGGTGATGTGCTGCTGTGAGTTAATATGTTCATGTGTCCACTGCTCCACACGGCTGTCAAGAATTTATGGGCAATATAACAGATATATATTTACATATTGGGGAATTTTGCTTCTCTGCCTCACAGAGCAGGATTAATCACACACACACACACACACACACACACACACACACACACACACACGCACGCTCCAGTCCTCATTTCAGTCTGGTGAATGGCCCACTGAAACTCCTGCATGAATATATGAAAACATAAAATCACCAGACTGAAATGAGAACTGGAGCACATGTGTGTGTGTGTGTGTGGGTGTGTGTGTGTGTGTGTGTGTGTGCTCTGTAAATTCATGAGACCGTGGTCTTCCTCTCGCTCGGAGACTGTCGGCGTTCTTCTTCACGTCCTCCGATCTATTTTTCATGAACTCGGTCAAACTGTCCTGATTCAGTCCTTGTCTGATTTATTCACTTCCTGTTGCTCGTGCTGGTCCCAGTGCTGCCGGTCAAACTGGTCCCAGTGCTGCCGGTAAAATCACTCCCAGTGGTTCTGGAGGGAGGACCCATCATGTGGATGGAGGGTCCAGCAGGACTCTAAAGTGTATTTTTACCCATCTCCATGTTTAACAAGTGATAGTCTGACTTTCAGCATCAGTATCTGAATGTCTGTTTTCATCAGATAAAAAACAAACTGCTGTCACATGTGATACGTTTTATTTTTGTCAGTTTTGGTGGCTTGAGTGAATAATTTATATTTATGTCATAGTACAATTTTGTTTTTCTATGTTAATGTAAAAATATTCTGCCTTAGGTCACGTGGTGCTCATTTTTAGACAAATCAGATGGAAATATGGATGAATTTATAAACAGGACTCTTCTTAAAATCTCTTGTTAGAAAAACAAAAGATTCAAATGAAAGGATGTTTTTTTTCTCCCAGAAAGTTTCCCACAATCTCTTGTGTATTGTTTATATGTTGTCATATTTGTGAACATGTGTCATCATGTATTGTGTGTCCAAAATACAATAAAGTTCAGGTGCAGTTCTTAATTAACACGAGCAGTGTGTAAGATTTGGGCAGATTTGTGGTGTCCAGCGGTGAGAATTGTAGATTGCAACCAGTTGAAACTTCTCCTGGTTAGAATTCCTGAAGTGTCCATTGTTCTGGAGGTTTTTACCAGGAGCTGAGTTATCCACAGAGGTCTCTTCCTCTCAGAAACAAACAGAGCAGCTGATTAAAATCGGTAAAAACACTGAATAAAACAGTTTCAGGTCAAAATTCAGTGTTTTTTCAAACCGGTCTCATTCTGAAGTCGTCGAAATCTGGTGCTTGGTCAGTGACTCCTGGTGTCAGACACCAACAAAAAAAAGACATCATTTCATAACGGCATGATACGCAGCCGGATACTGTTACTGTTTAACGGCGCTCAGCGGCATCAGGGGGAAACACCTGAGAGGCTGGTGTTCACTTCCTGTAAGACTGTAAAGCCAAACCCTCTTCTTTTAAGTTGAAGGAAAAAAACAACAATTTGCAGTGTTGTACCGACGTAGTGCTTTTATTTTGAAAGAGACTGCATGCAAACTGTTCATTTCCTGTGAAAACAGAAGTGTATTTTGAAAACACACAATGCATGTAACAGGCTAGGTAATGGGGAAAAAAATGGTAGAAACTTCAGGAAGAGCAACTGAGGAGGGGTCGCTCTTCCAGGACGGACAGACGTGCAATAGATGTCGTACAGAACAGATCAACATGATGTGTTGGTTTATCCTACACTGCTTAGCACGTCAGAGACGGGCTGCCAGCCCAGTGCCTGCTAATGTGAGCTCACCTTTTTTGTCTGATAATTTAAGATCCAGACATTCAGCAGGTTTTTACCGGGAACTGAATTATCCACAGAGGCCTCTTCCTCTGCAAAACAAACAGACCAGCTGATTTAAACCAGTTAAAACACTGAATAAAGACGTTATATTAAAAAAAAGAAGACGCTTCCTGTGATGGAGCAGCTGCTAACTACAGTGCCCAGTGTGAAAACACGAATGTCCCTCTTGAGAGCCAGTGTTTGGTTTGTCCATTCTGGGCCACTGTAGAAACATCCCGGTGCAACATGGCGATCTCTGTAGACGAGGACCTGCTCCCTTTGTACGTAGATATAAGGGGCTCATTTTGAAGTAACAAAACAACAGTGGTTCTTATTTTTATATTTGAAATCAGACTAATTATATTATATTCCATTCCTGCAGATATGTCCCCCTGAATCCTGCACACTGGACCTTTAAGAGTTAAACTTAAACCACAAAATATTACTTAAGAGAAGCAAACTGTGTGATGTGTGTGGGGTCCAGATTTATGAGAAGAAATGTTTCATCCATGGAGCTTTGGATGTATATTTCATGTTTCAATAATATCCGAACTGTGATGAATTTCTGCTGGGAAAGCTGAACCTCTGTGGATAAAACATGATGTCACGGCTCAGAAAACAGCGAGCTTGTACCAATCAGCATGACTCACAGGCAGAGGTGAAGATAAGAGGTCACTTGAATCAATAAACAGGCGAGGGTGAAAACCAGGTGATCAGTCAGAGCAGGGAAACTTATCCAGAGAAGGCTCCGCCACAGAATCACAGAATCATCAATCTGAGGGTCAGGCAGGAAGAACAGAGGCTGGGGGGCTGAGTGGATGCAAACAAGGAGCTCTGGCAGAGGCAGAGTGGAGATGAGTATACTGCAGGACTAATGAGGGACAGGAGGAGCAGGTGGGCCGGGAAGGTCAGCTGATGGGAACGGCTGGGAAAGAGGTTACAGCAGCACATTAATAAACATGGATGGATTACTGAAGGAGCACACTGGGCACAGGCCCAGGGGCCCAAAGTGACAGGCCCCATGGATTTTACCTGCAAAATGTCACTCAAAGAGACAAGTAATGACCGCGAAGGGACTCAAAACAGCCGCAAAGAGATTCTAGATGACTACAGAGAGACATGAAGACACTACAAAGAGACAAGTACTGACCATGAATGTTACAAACTTTTCAGCAGTGTTGTATGTTCATCTGTCCACACACTTTTGGCCATTTACTGTGAACATCTCAGCAACACACTGTATCTGCTGACTGAGCTGCGACCTCTTCTGTAAAATCTCATTTATCTAAAGCCGCCAAACAAGTAAACAGACTCGTGATCTTCATCTGCAACAACAGACTTCTAATTAGAGACAAAACAATTACATGAACTGCTGCGTGTCATCGTTAATGTGACTGAATGATAATTACTGTAATCAGAGTGTGATGAAGCTTCACTTAATGACACAATAACAAACTGAAATCTCTCCTCTTAAATCTTTTTCTGAAGCGTCTCCGTCTCTCTGTCCTCTCAGTGCACCGTGTGGGACTGGGACTCAAACGGGAAACACGACTACATCGGCGAGTTCGAGGCCACGTTCAAAGAGATGAGAGGAGCCATCGATGGACGACAGGTAGGAGAGGATTCCTGCACACCTCCATTGATCAGCCTCTCAGAGTCTCTCACCAGCTGCAGAGATGTGCTGCACATTTTCTGTCTCCGCTGTTTGAACCTTAAATGCTTTTAATATCTGCATTTAAATTCATGATGAATTATATAAACATGTAGATTTTAAATCAGCCGAGAAAACATTTGTCACACAGGAGAGTGTTCAGTGATGGGATGAGTTGGAGGGTGTTACGTAATCACTGAGAGTGTTGAGGCCAACGATTTATACAAACACCAGGTTAGACAGAGCTTAAAGTTTCATCCTGGTGTATTATTAAACAAACTGTTTACTCTGCCTTAATTTGAGAGGAAGAAACAGGTGGTGTCTTTTCTTGCACAGAAGTGAAGCTTGTCATGGTGAGATGGCAGGTGGATCATGTAGAAGGGCACTTTTCCCTCTAAGTACGAGTCTGATGTGAGTCTTAATCAGTGCTGGAAAGTATCCAAATCCTTTATCTAACCAAAAGTACGAATGACACACTATTAAAATACTCCACTATGATTAAAACTCCTGCATTAAGAAAAAGTAACAAAGTTTTAGCCACAAATATACTCAGCATTTCAAAAGTAAAATTCAGTCAGGACCACCTCAGTCAAAGAAAACTATTTGCGATTTGATATTTGGTGATATGACTGTGTTCTGGGACCTCTCCACTCTCCCCATGCCTACGTAGAAAGCTTAAGGTGGAGAGACCACACCTCTCTGCCCTTCCATGCGCCTACATGGAATGCCTAAGACAGGGAGAGCAGCAGCAAAGACCCTCCAGGAGCAGAACAGAGCAGCATTAATGACAAACAGAAATGACATTGATAAGTCAGACACAGCATGAAAAGGAGGAGCTGGGGTGGAGGCAGGTTGCAGAGCAGCTTGCAGAGGAAGCAGCAACAGTAGGCAGGCCAGAGCAGTTTAAATAGGGCGCCCTGAATGAGACAGGAATGATGTGATCTATCAGCTGACTCCCTTCCATCAATCAGCTGATCTTTGAGTTGATTGGGCTGTTTGAGATCAGCTGATGTAGCTGGGATGTGAGCTGAGCTTGACATTGTGACCTGCCTGAACTAACACGATGCTCAATGCACATATACAGAGTGTCTCTGTCATCAGGATCAGGAAAACACACCCTCCTCCTGCCTCCTGCTCTGTCCTAAGCCCCTCCCACCAGACGATCACTGGGATATGCACACGCTTCATACAGACCCTCAGTGTTTCCCATACATTGATTTATTTAATCTCATTTAGTTGTTGAGTTGCCCACAGCTCATTCTCTCAGCCCCTCCCTGCTCCGCCCTCTCTCTGTTTATCAGACCACAAATACAACAAGAATTAGCAGCTAGCTACCCCACGCTCCCTCCGCCTCGCTCCTCACCGCTGTCCATGCTTCGCTGGGAGGAGAGCTGGAGGCTTGAGAGACGGCCCTTTGCTCTGCATAAAGCCTACAGCGACAGGTGTCACAGCAGCAGCATTGGCTTTAACCTGTGTAATGGCAGCAACAGAAAGTTCGCAAATCTGGCAGGGAGTCGGGGATGTTCACTCTCTAGAACTGGGGTCTGCACTGGCTGGATTTGGGTAACTGAGGTTGCTGATTGCTCTCCTCCTGGCAAGGTGGTCTGTGGTGCTGGGACTGAGACAGAAGACACACTGTGATTCAAACCTTACGCTAACAGTAGCTACGAAAACTGAACTTGAAGCCACAGCCGTGAGCCTTTAGCTCCAGTTAGCAGAAGGCTAAACTATTACCAACATTTTCTCTCCATCTCTGAAACACTATTGTCTCTTTTAGACTCTATTCAATCAGTCCATCTTCATTTTTGGGTGTTGCTCTGCAGTGTAGACAGTCATTGCCAAATGCTCGAACAGCAACTTTCTCTGCAGGATTCTCCTCCATTGAATCAGGCTTTCACTGAAGGGACGTTCATCTGCATTTGTAGAGCAGCCAACAGGAACGCTGTCTCTCTGAAATGACCTGTGAATGACCTGAAAACAGCCCAGAGGAGGTGCAGGGGTGTAGTTTTCTCTCAGTCCTCTTTAAATACAACACGCTCAGAGATTACTGAGGGATTTTTGCCCAATGAAGCCAAAATAAAAACTGCCTACATCAGCTTTAATCATGTAGAAATATGTGAGCAGAACCCTCATTTCATAGTCAGTTGAGGTGAAGCTCATTTTCTCTGCTCCATATGTTTTTGGGTAGTTTCAATATATCTTTTGATTAAAAGAGAATTTACATGGTGCGGTCTGTAGTTGATTTACAGCAACATGACGTATAATCACTGTGTTCTCCAGCGCCACGTAGTGGACACAGGAAGTGCCCACGCTTTATGAACGATATACCTTCTCTCTCCTGCTTACCATGTCAGACTCTCACAGAAATGAAAAGCTGGCCGGCATCCTGTCAGTTCCTCTTACAGTGCCCGATAATTGCTAGATATATAAAGTATCCTAAAAATATTCCAGCAAAGTAAAAGAATCTCTGAACTGTCCTTAAGAACTTGTGTAAATGCTCCACTCCAGGTGTTTGAGCAGTTCAGGTTAATATTTCATTTGGCTGTGGACACAGACGCAGACAGCTGTGGCTGGAGGCTGTTTGGTTCAGATTCCTCCGGGAGGCAGATGTCTGACAGAAAGTCCTGTTTCTCCTTCAGCTGCTCGATCAATTCATCAATTCAGAGGCTCAGTGAGCGTCAGACTGAGTGACACCAGCTCACACACTCACTGACACACTGTTACACACTGTTACACACAGCAGACCGCACACACTGGAGGCTCGTGGAGTTTTATTATGTCGACATCCACATCCAGCAGAACACTGAGACAATACACCACCGCCAGCGAAACTTCTGCATTCAGAAGTCAGAGTAAGTTTTATAAACAGAGTGGAGAGTGGTTATTTTATTTTCATGACTGCAGACTAACTGTACAATGATCCTCTTGTTGTGTGGGCGCTTGAATCCTGATGTGGGTCCCGTCTATCACCCCACACACTTTTGGGAAGCCAGCAACATCAAAGAAGTGCTGCTATCTCATCCTTCTCCTGTTTGGACGGGAACTTCACCACCGTGTTCAGCAGACGGGTGAGGCCGTTTGAAACCTGGTGAACGACGTGGCAAACAGTTGAGCTGTGTACATGAATTGCTTTGCCAAAAACTGATTGGAAAGATCGCGTTGCATAAACCCGCAGAGCAATCATTAATTGTAACAGGGCTGAAAGAGTGCAGCTTTGGAAAGTTGAGTGATCCAGCTCCAACTCCAAATCATAAATTAACCTTAATGGTCAAATGTGTAGTACAAAATCAGTTGCTCATCATTAACGGTGTCCATCAGGTCCTCTTCTTGGGATGCTTCATTTTCCTCTTTGGTCACCAAAAACTCAGCCATGTTGCCATGGAGATGCAGTCAGGCGTGTCTTGTGTTTTTTACTTTGGTCGCTGAGGCCCTCTGTGCAATGGTTTAAAAAACTCTTAGCAATTCCTTAAGTATAAGATTAAGATAAGGAGAAAAACTCAAGGAAACCTTAAGGATTTTTTGTGCAACTGATTTTATTTAAGGGAAATCTTAACTCAGATTTAAAGGACTTTATTTACTTAGGATGCTTTGTGCAACTGGATCTTGAGTTATCAGAGATAAAAGGTGAGAAACCTCGGTTTGTAACGTGAAACTGATTCATTCAGTGTTGCTACCTGATTTAATCACTTGGTCTGTTTTGGAGAGGAGAGCTTTTCAGATAATTTGACTCTTGGTGAAAACAATGAGCCCTGAAGGAATCCTGACTGGGAGTTCATGCTCGACACATGGGAGAACTTTCAGCTGCTCCTAATCTGCAGTCCTCACAGCTGGGTGTCAATAATCCTACACACTGCTCGTTTAAAGATGATGAACGTGGGAAACATCGAACCTGCTAAACATCAGCGAGTTAGTGTTGTCAGTGTGAGCATGCTGCCCTGGCTGACTCTTCATCTTGTGTGTCTCTTTGGGAAAGACAACAACCGTCTCCAGCTGAAAACATGGATCAGTAGTAGCAACCATTTGACTGGAATTATCCTCCCTGGAGCGCTAATGTGAATACAAACTGTCTGCAGCAGACTTTAACCCCTGGAGGTTTAAAAAGAAATTACCTGATCTCCGTCAGGTCCTGCAGCTCCAGGATTCCTTGAAAGTGCCAATTAGCAGCGTGACCTGCCCTTTAAAAACGCACCTGTGGGACTATGACGCTGTAGGGTTTAGGTGGACAGCCGGTGTGATGTAATTACCTGGGACGCCGGAGGCAGAGGCAGACATAATGAAGACACAGCTGTCAAGAAGAAGAGCTGTTGGACAGAAATGAGGCAGTCGCTAATTAAAGTGCTCCATGTTAACGCCGCTCTGTTTCCAAATGCTCAGGTTGTGTGTTTTCTCTGGAAACTCCCTGAAGATGACACCACACGGCTGAAAACACACTAACAATGTGACTGTTAAGCAGAGACGTTCCTCTGAGCTGTCTCATTATCAGTGACGAGAGTGTTTTCACTGTAATGATCCTCGGTGACAGTGGTCTGATAAAATAATGCCTCTGTCAGAGCCTCGCCTCCTCCACTTTGGACACATTTGAATGAAATCCATCTTCTGAGGCTGAAACATGACACTGATAAATGCATCATTTATTTTACTGTCACCTGGACTCAGGACAGTTATTGATCATCTCACCTTTCACTCTCCTCCACCAGCACTCTGTCATGTTTCTGATGACACAGAAAACTCTCCGACGTAGCCGTCTATTTCTCCGACCCAGACCATCAATATGTTAGTCTGTCTGTCGATACTTTCTCACATCCCCCTCTGTTCTGAGGCTGAGAGTCACTGTAACTACACCAGTCCAGTCTTTAAGTTTTATTTCCATCCTTCTCCGCAGACATTGTGAAATTTACAAAAATAAAAAACAAAAAACAAATACAATTATTACTAGAGTCTCTCAACAGATGTCCAGCATTTAGACGTGCCCAACAATAGTCTCCCATGTGAATTTTCTGATAATAGACAGGTCCCAAAAAGTTAGCGCAGCAACAGAAAATATATTGAATTGTCCAAACAGGCCACTTAAACAAATATGATCAGATAGAAACCAAATAAAGGTGCAAAATGGCAGTCACCATGTGCGCCTCTTGGTCAATGCAGAACATTATTATTTTGGGGCCGTATGTACTTCCTTTGCAGCCATGTTAGTGCTCTCTGCCGCCGTACTGCCTCAGCCCATAATGCAACAGGTGTGACCCCATTACTCTTAATCAAAATAAACTTACATAAAAGGACAACAGTTTTCTTTAACTGAACAATATTTTTAAAGGTGGTATATTTTAAATAATCTTTAAATTAAAGTTACCCTTTAACTACCTATTTTTGATCAGTTTTTAATGACAATGAATTTTAATGTTGAGGAAATTATGACAGAAAATATGAAACGCATTTCAATTAAATTGCAGTAAAAATGTCTCTCAGTTACAGTTCCTGTAGTTTGAACTATATTTTGACATGATAAATAATAAAAATATGATAAATTAATATAATTTCCACTTTGTAGAAATAATTTAGCAGCATTTATTCTTTAAACAAAATATGAGACATTCTAATCATAACTTAATCCATTATTTATTTACTAACTACATATTAGTAAGCAGATGTCTTTAGTTAATAAACAAAGCATGCTGGCTTGTGTGCTTTGGGTGTCTGAGCAGTAACTTTACAAACTTTGGTTTGATGGATCTGTTCACAATAAATATACAAACACAGGTTTTTAATGAATGTGCAGACATGTGAATGTCTGAATGTTGGGATAAGGGAGACAAGGAGATGTGTAACAAAGTTTTTGGAGAGCGATTTGGGAGTCTGGAGGAGCAGAAGGGCAACAAAAGTTGTTCCCCAGTTTGGAGGATTGGGAGCGGAGGTGTGAGCTCGCTGTTGTTTCGTGCTCATCATTAGTCAGTAGGTTTGGCTCTGGTTGTCTTTGTGCATCAGGAACAATATGAGATTTTAATTGCTTGAGTTCACCAAAACGCTCAACCTTGAAAAGTTGGACTGACGCCCAAAAGCTGGCTCGATTCTGGCAGTAAATGTCTTCAACAAGCAGCAGGGTGCAGCCAGAAGGAGGCTCCACACAGTTCATTATTGTCAGAGCTGTACGAGGTGCAGAGCTGTGCATGAACATGATGAGGACTGTACCCAACTCAGAATTATGTCAGTCCAATCAGATCTGGCCGTTTAATACGAATATTCAATAATAAGGTTTTTATTTCCATATAAAGTTTTAAAGTTTAAACAGGGGACGTCAGTGCCACAGCCAGAGACTGTGTCGTATTAAGTATCTATGAGCTGTACATTCATCACCTTGAAGCAGAGGAGAGAAGATAATGTGACCTCAAAGCATTACGGTGGGAAGTTTCTCCTCTGCGCCGCTGCCTCACGTCCGCAGCTGTCTTAGCAAAGAGTAGAGTGTAAGTCAAGAGCGCTCACTCTGCAGCAAAATCTGGGGACCCAAATGTCCCCAGAAATACACTGCACAGCTCACTGAGTAGCCAAAGACAAAAAATAAGACTGTTCAACTTGAAACAATCTAAGTGGACTGAGAGGTCTCTGACTGATTCGAATCTCCGCATTTCATGAGGCAGCCCTAAACACGATCATAAAACACTGGCCTAAACTGTCCGCTGCCAGAAGAAAATGTTGCCATTGTTTCTGCAAAATATGTTGCATTTGTACGTTTCATACGCATCATATTACAGTTTATACAGTGATGTAATGTAAGAGCTGACTGGTCATCTGAGGGTGGATGGGATGGTGGAGGCCTGAGCTCAGGTGAGACACCTGCTAATCTGCAGACCATTGTTCAAGACCAACAAACAACAAAACTGATTGATTCTTAGCAACATGTTGCTGTTTTTCCACCGGGGATAGTGCCATGAGACATCACCGCGTTTCCTGCCAGGATAGTGCCACTAAAAAAAGCATCGTTTTTTATGGAGACATCAGCAGCGTCACCCGCCATGATTGTGCCACCAGAACCAGGTATTCGAAGCCAAATCTATTTTTGTGCCAAACAAAACCGCACATTAACCACAAAGTTTCAAAGTATCTGCTACATAATAAATGTGACGTATCTGTTGTTTGCAAAATTGTACAATGCAAACATTTTTTCGTGGCATGCGGGTGTGTTGAAGCCTGTATCCTCAGCGATATGTGTTTCTCCCTACCTAAATCTGAATGGCGGCACAGTGGTGTAGTCATTAGCTCTCATAGCAAGAGAGTTGGGGGAGCCCTTCTGTGTCCAAAGACACAGTCCAAAGACATGCAGGTTAATTGGTGACTCGAATGTGAGTGTGAATGGTTGTCTGGCAACCTTGCCTTTCGACCAATGTCAGCTGGGATAGGTTCCAGCACCCCCACGACCCCCGACAGGATATGTGGTTACAGAAAATATATCTGAACCATCCATTTTCTTCACCTAACCATGGTGGAGGCTGTTACACATTTTAACATGAAGGAAACACAACAGGATGGGGAACAGACTTCGACACAACACCTGCATGGCTGCTGCAACCAGCAATTCAGACGACAATCAAGATTTTAATATGTTATAAAATGAACTGCAGAAATGAACTGGTCCACTGTTTGGGGGACTGTGATCTCGGTTCATTTTCAAATTGTGAACTGTGAACGTGACCTTTTTCATTTTAATCTGTGAGAACTGAACTCTGAGCTCACTGTTGTGAAGCATGAACTTGCACCACACTGATGAGGTGACCTTTTATTTTATTTTACTGTCGACTGTTAGAATATTTCTCACTGGACAGCACAAAGAGAGCAAAGAGCAAAACAACACACTTTAACCAAGACAATCAAACAACTACAGAGAGTTGTAAAAACACCGTTAGGGTAGAAATACTGATGTGTTTAATTTTGAGTGGGGCTGTTGGCTTCGCAGCAGTGGAACACAAAGCACCTAACACATCATGTAAATATGATATTAGAAGGAAAAGTACAATTAAAACTATTTAAAAATAAATGAAAATATAAACACAAACTTTAACATCTTGAGAACTTGTGTCCTGAACATGTTTATGAACCACAAGCTGTGACCTGAAGGTCTGGGGGCACTGTAGGTCCCTGATTAGTCAGAGACATCTTTCACTGTAAACCCTCTGAAACAGAAGGTCTTTTCATCCCTGCTGTCATCCAGCAGAGGAGGAGAAACATTGAGAGCAGTCAGAAAGTCCCGCCAGGGAACCCCTCCTCTGTCTCCTCTTCTTCTGTTCAGGTTTTATTTATTGGCCTCCTTCCTCAGCTGACAGTCGGCTCCCGACTCTGAGAATCCCTCCGAGCTGAAACCTCCGGGGGAGCTCTCTCTTCACGCTCCTCCATCCATCTATCCTGACACAAATAGAGTCTGAGCCACTGTGTGTCACTGGGTGTCCACAGTTTCATGTAATGGAGTCAGAGTGAATCCTCTGCGGCCGCGTTTGGGCAGCTGAAGGATTGTCTTCAGCCCGGAGGGTTTGTGGTTTATATGGCCGTCTGACAGACCTCCTCTCTCTCAGCACAAGCTCTGTTTGGAGGCGGCTTCACTTTGGTCGAGGGATTTTCCAAGATTGTGATTATGAGATTACATATAAGTAATTTATACATCAGGCCTGTACTGCTGATTTATATAGCATAAATACAGACATAACTTTACAGTGTTCTTGTGGTGCAGTGAAACAGACGTTTTAGGCTCCTTTCACACCTGCCCTGTTTGGTTCAGTTTAATCAAGCTCTAGTTGGTTTGCCCCCTCAGTGCAGTTCGTTTGTGCAGGTGTGAACACACCAAAACAACCGGACCGAGACCTTCTTGAAGAGGTGGTCTCAGTCCGGTTCCAAAGGAACTCTGGTGCGGTTGGTTTGTGGTGAGAAGGTGTTCCGACCTGGATGTGAAGCAACTGCAGTCACATGACACATTGTTTGGGTTAAACATGAGCATGTTACAGTCCTGGAGGATTATTAATGTGCACCTCCTCCTGTACTGCCTTAATATGCACATTCAGCACATCCAATGCATCAAAACATTGTTTTCTAGTTGGAGCCGCGCCTCGTTTTCAAACTGTATGCTTTGACTAAAATGAACAATGACAGCAATATAGTCCACGATGAGCAGCGCTAAAATCAACCTGCGTAGTTGTCCCTCCATTGTGACATTAGAAAGTGTCACATTTATCTTGCAAGTGTACTCTTCTTCAACGTTTGCTTTACTTCCTGGATTTTTCCCACATGGAAATTCTGACCAATCAAGATGTAAAATGACTGGTTTTAGGGGCACAATCCGCACTGGAAAAGAAGTGATGAAATGATGAACAACTGCTTTTTGCTGCACTATCACCGGTGAAACTATGGTTGCTAGAAAACACATTAAAAACAACTTGGAAACATGTATGATAACTGGTTTTGTTGTTTGGCAGGCGTCTGGCCCAGGTGTTGAGCCATCCATCCTCTCCTCCACCTCTAGATGACAATGTCAGCTCATAAACTGTGTTCCTTTAGAAACGTTGATATGATATGTATGAAATGTACAAATGTTATGTACTGATGGTTTGCAGAAACGTACAACATGTTCCTGGCAACATTGGCTACTGGGCTGTTTTAGTCTGGACAACAAGGTCTAAATCCGAAGTTGTTAAAAACCTGCGCTTGGTCAGTGACTTCTGGCGTCAGACACACAAAAAAAGCCGACCTTTCATGTCCACATGATGCAGTGAGTTGCTGTTATTTTCTAACAGCGCCTGGCAGTGTCAGCGGGAAACATGGCCGGACAACAACGAAAGTTAAGGTGACAGAAGCCTGAGTAGGGAGGGTGGGATGGTTCACTTCCTGTAAGACTGTCCCTGTTTTCTGTCCTAATCCCAACCACGTGTTTGTTGTTTAAGGATATAAAACATTGATTCACAGTGTTGTACTGGTGTCGTGCTTTTATTTTGAAAGACACTGTATGCAAACTGTACATTTCCTGTAAAAACAGAAGTGTATTTTGAAAACAGACAATGCATGTAACAGGCTGAAGTTGACACGGCGTCCCAGAACGTCAACAACCAACACACCCAGGGTACCTTGGACGTTGTATCTCGACAGAACCATAAACTACTTTTCACATTAAGGACACAATAAATTAAGTTTAAAACTAAAACAAACCAAAAACAAATAAAAATAGCAGTTAATACATTAGGATGAAATTGGTTATTGTGCTTTATATAATTAAAATCCTGATGTAAACATCTGTATTATTCATGAACAGTTCGGAGGGGAAGCTTTGGGAATAATGACTTTATTATTAATGCACTGATACTTTAAGATAAATAATTTATTTGCATTTTTACTTTTTAATGAGATTATTTGCATAATATAAAGTAAAAATACACATTACATACAGTATATCATTTTTACATTAAATACATGCAGACAGGGTGAAGCCTCAGCAGCGAGGCGCTGCAGCTTGTTGCAATAAACGACTTTAATTTTGTTCAACATGGCTGCTAATGATGTTCTTTTTTTAAACGAGCTGTATCTCTGTAGACTGAAGAGATTATTGAGACATATAAAGTCACTCAGCTGTGTTAATGCAGTCATGCTCCTCTGGTTATAACCTTAATGTGAGAACTCACTCATGGTTTTTATACAACCTGTTTATGGCTGAATTATCATCTCAGCAATCAGCTTCACCTGCAGAGGACAAACCTGACTGATCACAAATCAGCTGGAGGCTTTTATTTTGAAATCACCTGAGCCAGGTGCTGCAGGTTGTTTGATGATGTTGATGACAGGAAACAAACAGCTGATTGTCTCCTCGGGCAGACACAGATTATCACTGTGAGACAAACACACACACACAGATCCCTGAGCTACGCGCACACACACACACACACACACACACATACACACACACACACTGAGGAGGAGTGATTGGTGTGTTCACCTGGAAGCAGCAGCTGCTTGGTGTTTAGCTGCTCTCTTGGTGTCTGTAAATACTCATTCATCAGCTGTTTGTTACCAGCTGACCTGAAACACATCCAATCATATTCCATCATGTTCATGCAGGTGTTTCTTGAATTTTTCACCAGTTTGTATCAAACATCAGGAGCAGTGGTGGTCTCTCTCTCTTTATTTTTTCAGTTTAGGTTTACGTTAAGTTGTAAGGCACATTTTAAACACTGTTCAAAGTGTTTTACATGATGAATTAAAAACATAAAAAAGGAAAGAAAAGCAGGATAAGACATTAAAATGCAAATTAAAAGAACAGAAGGAAATTAAAAATTATGAACAGGAACACAAATACAAAACAGGAGCGTGAGAGACATGATGACATGATTACAAATGTAGTAAGTTACAAAAAGTTTTAAAATTAAAATTATAATAAAATTAATTCTGTCTTTGAAATATTTTAATGCTCAAGAATTTTGAATTCCACTTTATTTTTTTTTTCTCAAAGTAGAAACCACTGCTCTGTCCATGTCCATGCTCATATTTTTGTCTTGTGCTCAAGTCTCTGATAAAAAAATTGATCTCAATAAGACTGAAATGAAAAACTGAAAAAAAGAATAAACAAAAATATTTATTCTTTTTTTATTTCTGTTATGTACAAAAAGGATTTATTGTCTGATTATAGTCATACTGTGTTTTTACTTGTTTTTGCATTGTTATTATTTTATGCACCAAATGAAATCCTCGTTAACTGCTGTAGGCTGAAACAGGAATATAGATGGAATGACCTCTGTTTGTCTGGTGAATTGTAAATACAGAGTATATATTATGTAAAACAAGTATTTGATTTATAAAGGAGGACGACCTGACATTTATTTTCTGCCTGTCTGTGTTTTCAGGTTCAGTGGCCGTGCATAAATCCCAAATACAAAACCAAGAAGAAGAACTACAAGAACTCTGGTATCGTCATCCTGAACCAGTGCAAGGTGAGTGATTATTAATCTGTTGGTTTATTAAAACTGTCACTCAGGCTGTGTTCATGTGCTGCAGCAAAATCTGACATGTGAGGCTCACAAACAGCATCAGTTTGGTTTGAACAAAATCAAACCTGGAATAACAATCCAACAGCAGCCGAAAAAGCAAAATTTAACGACAAATCTTAATGACACTACTTAGCAATGACAGTATAAGAGCTGTTAATTATAAAAACAAATATTCCATCTGCAGTGCCACAAGGCTCTGTCCCAAGTCCACTGCTTTTGTAGTGTTAATATGTCACTACTAGAGGTCATGATCTGTGAGCACGGTGTTGATATTCGTCTCTATGCAGACGACACTCAACTCTATGTAGCTGTTAATCCTGTGGGATTATCTGCCTCGTTATAAAAACATTTCTTTTTTAAATGAAATAAACTTTTCACCCAACAAGTGAACAAAACAATACCGCTCTCTGCAACATACTCCATTTGTTGTCATAAATTAAACTTCATGAAGCTCATGACGAGGGTCCACGACATAATTACAGAACACCAACAACCAACACACCCAGGTTACCTTGGACGTCATATGTGGACGTGGAAAGTCCATGACCAAACGTGGACATGTGACGAGATCACAGTGAGAATATGTTGGTTTGGTTTAAATTTGAAAGTGGAAGAGAAAATATTTTGATATTAAAGCACATTTTTTACCACTTTATTTTTATACCCACAACTTTCAGAAAACAATGTGTCATAATTTCTGCTTTGTGTCAGAATATGTGTTAAAACAGAGATGACTCACTATTTCTCTGGAGTCACAGTTCTCCTGCTGAAAGTCTTCTGCATCTTAAATTTGTGCTTAAAAACCTTTGCAAAAACCATTTCTATGCTTGAGGGAGGTTTAAATGTTGCACTATTGATAAAAGGTAAATGTAAATGAATGCAATGCAAACAGATTCAACTAATAAATAATGACTTAAAATCACTGCAAAGGCCACTGTGCTCTCCATTATTATGCATCCATTCTTTTCCTTTGTTTGAGGTTTAACTGGAGCTCTTTTGATTACATCATCTTCTTCTGCAGACTTCTGAGTGGACAATTAGTGCCACCTGCTCCTTACCTCAGTGAACCAACTCCCAGCGTTCACATCACAGCAGTGGAGGGACAAGCACAAAAATTCAGTTGCAGTTTGCTCCACATCGGATGGAAACCAACCAGTAACTCTGAGGGAGAAATTATTTCAGTTGTGGTTGTGGGCGCTTCATAGCTCCTGGTCCTGACAGAAAACTGACAGTCCTGATATTAAAATCCTTAATGACACCTCATTACCTTTATATTTCTCTCTCCAGACTGACTGTTGTTTTTCACCCATTTCTCAACACATGCTGTCAGTGAGCTGATAAAGAAACAGTGGGATCAGTGTACATCATTTTAGATTATGAGTAATCATCGTATTTGGAGGCTAATTAAAGATTTAACTAGTGACTTTTTAAGACATGCATGGTTTCTTCAACTGTCAAGGCAACAAGGGAAGAACCTGAATGCACACAGAAGCAGGCAGACAAGATCAGCTCATTGATTTAATCAGGAAGTTGCAAAAATAACGAAGGCAGCGTGAACAGGATGGCTTATCAAACATGGTTAGCACAGAATCAGGAATCAGGATAAGACAGGAGACTCATGGCAGCTGGCACAGACTGAGGAAGGGCAGCTGGTTTAAGTACTGCAGGACTGATTAGGGAATGAGGTGCAGGTGAGGAGGTGGGCGGGGACACTCAGCTGAGGGGAATGAAGTGATTGCAGGTCAGATGGGAGTGAAGAAGAGAGAAGTGTGAGGTCATCAGGTGGACAGACAGGGCCTTTCCAAAACCAGACGCACTCCCACTCCGTCAAGGACTGTAACTCAGTTTATAGCTGAATGAAGCTCCTTTATCAAGGTGTAGGGTTTAAATACAGCAGCAGCTTTAGGACAAACTTCCCTCTCTGCAGTGGAAGAAGGAGCTGTCGTTATATCTGGTAACCATGGAGAAAAGTAGAATAACTCCCACTTTATGTTTTTTATACGTATTTGTATCACTTTTATTTGATTTGTGCTGCTATTTACTTTAATTTTGGTGGTGTATAAAATCTTTTTGCCACCAAGATAAATAAATGAATTGATGAATAAATAAGTAAATAAACAAACCATACATTAAAGGGAATAAAACGTATCCCTGAGATTCACTGGTGACATTTTTTGTCTTTTACTTTTCTAAACATTTTGTTTTTCTCAGCTGCTTGGTTTTTGCAACAGTTCCTGTTACACTTTAAAATAAACATGACTTCAGGTTTACAGAGACTAGAGAGGTGTAGATTTGATCCTAAATCAAATGTAGCATTTAAGATGTTAGCATCTGTATGACAAAATTTAATGTCTCTTAAGCCCCTTTTACACTGCCAGATTTTCAGCGAATGTTGGGCCGTTTTGCCGGCAAGCTGCGAGTGTTTAGACACACAGAGGTGGATTGGCGAGATGATCCGAGGTGCCCAATTTTCCGCCTCGTAGGTTAGACATATTGGTGGAACCCTTTTTGGTTTAAAAAGAACGAGGTGCCCTTCTGCTACAGGAGGGGCTGTTGATGACTTGTGGGAGGAGCTGTTGATGACGCCGCACATGTGAGCCACTGGCGGTGGATAAACAGGAAACAGCTGACAGACACTGTAAAGATGATCAACTGGGGAGACAAGGAATTGCGCGCCCTCCTTGTCCTCGCAAACGAAGAGGCCATTAACCGTCAGATGACGGGGACGGTGAAGAACGGGCCGACTTACGAGAGAATCACCGAAGGACTGACCAGCCGCGGCTTCCCTCCCACGTCACTGTTTACGTCACACGCTGAGCTACATGTTTTGTTACTTGCTCACGCCCCCCATTGCCCCAAAAAAGGCACATTCTGTATAAACAAAAGTAGGTAGGCAGCATTTTGCTGCACTCCCCGATTTTGTTTTTATACTGCCAATGCTGAAAAAAGACTGATTGCGCTTTCCTGCAAATTTGCACAATTCCTGTTTAAAAAGGGCTTAAATTTGAATAGTTGACACTCCTCAGGGGAGACGTGTGAACTTTATTTGTACAAGTGTCTTCCATGACGAACACAGTTCTGTGTTGCACGTGGTCAATACAGTAAGTTGGTGCAACGGTGCAGGCTCGCTGTTGGAGGGTTTAATAAATCACTTCTACTTCTTATTAGTTGGTCTGGGACAACACTCAGTGTGGCGGACACTCAGCATTAACATGGAAATAGAGTGTAAGTGGTTAGGGTGAGTGTGTCGGGGGCGGTTTGGGAAAGGCCTGCAGAGAATATCACTGACGGTGAATGTGGCTGCAGACAGGACCAGAGAGGCAGACTGTGAGCACAGCTGAGGGACACTGTGTGACATTAACAGCATCTGATTTTTTTTTAAAAAATTATCTTTTCCCTTTTTCCCCTTGAAGTGTCCCGTCACTGGATGTTTCCTCCCAGTTAAAGACATTAAAACTTGATCATTCAAGTGAAGATGAAGCTTTTTCTCTGAGCTTCTTGTTTTTCGGAGGCTGCCGTCGGCGTCTGGCTGACAGACGGAGCCAATTATGCGGCGCTGAGCAGCCTGACTAACCTGACATTTCCTGCCAGACGAAGCTGAACGGCGCTCAGACGCCGAGCAAGGGGGGTCGGGGGAATCCTGCCGCCGAATGAAAGCCAGATTACATTTAGCCTGATGACACTTGACACATGAAGAGTTCTCGCTTCAGAGCCAGTTAACGGCAGCTTGAAGAGAGTGACACACAGCGAGGTGTAGCACAACACAGAAACAAATTACTGAAGGCGGGGGGCTCATTTACTCTGAGTGGAGACAGGAAATGAAAGCAAATGTTTTAAGAGCAGGAGGAGTTGGTGTGGAGATGACAGAATGAGAGCAGCTTTACTAACCAGCTCCAGGTTATGATGGTTCATCCATCTTCAGCTGCGGCTCTGCCCTCCTTACATCAGCTGATGCTTAATGATAATCCAGCTGCACATACTTTCATAAAGATCCTCTCTGATCTCATTCTGTCACAGCAGCCAGGGGCCGATTCACAGGGGCCCCAGGGGGCCTCAGGCATGATGCCAACAGTCCAGAGATATGAGGATATTCAGGTTACTGTAATATATGGAGAAGACCTCAGGAACATGTAGAAGCTTTGCTTGAAAAGTGACTTCAATTATAACTTCATCATCAAAATAGCTGCAGATTAAAGTTTCTTTAAATTGACAAACTGTTGCAGCATTCATCTTTATTAAAGGGTGACTTTGGTATTTTTTGACCTGGACACTACTTGTTTTTTTAATCCCCATACAGTGATGCAGATGAGGGCATTATTATGTTTGCCAGGGACACATATTACATGGAGGGTCTGAGGGTCCACCTCTAGGAAATTCTGAGCCTCGAACACTTCATTTCCTGCATTCTGGTGAATTTTACTGCATCAATTTATGGTGGAAATGTATTTATTATTGTGAAGGAAAACTAAATTCAGGTGACAGGTGATGATTCAAAATCAAATATGAATAAATATATGATGTCATTAACCTTAGGCCACGGCACTGGCAGAAGTCTGCGCCTCAAGCAGAGGACAGACCAGGACCAGTGAACTCATCCTCAGGTGTAAAAGTGGTGGCATGGCCCTTTAAGTTGTTCTCTTTCATGAAACATGATGTTTAAGTGAAACCTTTAAATCGTTAAAACATCTCTGTTTAAACCTGCGTGAGTTTTGATTGGACGCGACTCGTCAGCTGGTCGACAAACAGCTGTTCACTGAGGATGAATGAAACAGCTGATGCAAGTGTGACTTCAGCGCTCCGTTTGATGTTACATCATGTAGGCCTCTGAATTATTAAATATTCATCTTCACGTGTCTGCTTTGTTTTTTCTGTCTGCAGATCATCAAGATGCACTCCTTCCTGGATTACATCATGGGAGGCTGTCAGATCCAGTTTACAGTGAGTGCGAGCGCACACACACACACACACGTGCGCAGAGTTCACACTCAGGTCGTCTTCCTGCCTCATATTCCCGTCAGGAGTGCATCCCATTTCTGAGAGTAATTTCTGATGTCACCATGGAAACGGTAACCACGGTGACACGTTCAGCAGCCTCAGTGTCCCAGTTAACACCGGCATCTCTCACTGGGGTGTGACCAGTGTGAGCAGCCCGACGCTGCTGCTCATTTCCTCTCATTATTGTAAATATTCCTTAGTTCATAAACTTTTAAAACAATGTGGGACAAAGTTTATAAAACCACAGATTTCCTTCAAATCTCTTGATTCACACACAAACACACTGAAATGTAAATTATAATAAATAATGAAGTTATGACGTGTGTAAGACTTAAATAAAAACAGAATGAAATGATTTTTAAAACTTTATACTTTATGTTCAATTAAAAGGGAAATTTCGGTTTATTTCAACCTGTCTCCTATCGTCCTAAATTTGTTTCAAGTGACTAGTGACATAAAAATAATAGTTAGCATGTTAGCCGTTAGCCTAGATACAGCGTCAGACCTGTTAAAACGTAAGTGAACGGGCAACCTTCAAGTGCAAAGTTAGTCCACTAAACAAGCTTTTTTTCCACAAAGACCGCCTCATATCGTTAGGATAAATGTCAGAGAACATATAGAAAACGACATGTACACGTGTTGTCTTACCTTACCGGTGTGCTGCCATGTTTGTTTACCATTTAGCTCTGCTTTACAAAGCGCGGCCGAAATATTGTGAGAACAACAGCGATCTCATATCGTGCCTGAAATCTCGCGAGAACAAGCAGCAACAGCTGGAAGGCAGAACCGGACAGTAGCATGAAAAGTTCATTCATTTATTTTATGAAAGATTTATAGAATAATGGCTGACTTTTTGCCAGACTTCGACTTTGTGGAGGAGGAATTTGATTTTGCAGAGTTTGATGGCCGCCCTTACTTATTTGAGCCAGAACACACTGACGAAGAGCTTCGTGAAATTGAAGAACGGAGGAGGAGAGAGAGAGAGAGAGGCGCAACAGGTAGAGGACGAGAGAGGAGGAATGGCTGCTGCAAGGCTGCGTAGCTCTGGAGATTGGTGGTGTACCTGTGAATGCTGTGCCCCAGTGCCCACAGAAGAGGAATGCCTCTGTTGCAAGGAATGGGACCGGTTGCAGCCTTATTTTCAAGGTCTGGATGTGACCGAGGACGAGACACCTCCACCTGGAGTAGTATCCAGCTGGGCTTTATCTAGAGCTCGCCAGATATATTTCGGCCGCGCTTTGGAAAGCAGAGCTAGATGGTAAACAATCATGGCAGCACACCGGTAAGGTAAGACAACACGTTTACATGTCGTTTTCTATATGTTCTCTGACATTTATCCTAACGATATGAGGCGGTCTTTGTGGAAAAAAAGCTTGTTTAGTGGACTAACTTTGCACTTGAAGGTTGCCCGTTCACTTACGTTTTAACAGGTCTGACGCTACTATGCGCCCCGGCTGTATCTAGGCTAACGGCTAACATGCTAACTATTATTTCTATGTCACTAGTCACTTGAAACAAATTTAGGACGATAGGAGACAGGTTGAAATAAACCGAAATTTCCCTTTAACTAAAAAGAGACGATATTTAATGTTCAAGCTAATAAACTTTATTGTTTTTTTTTTTTATAAGTAATGATGATACTAACTCCATTTCTCAGTAGCATGGTGGTGACATCACTACTTTTTGAGTCAAATATCTTTAGACTAGTGAAGCTGATTAATTGACTGAGTAGCGCAGTAATGTCTCCTAAAGTTACAAGCTATTTTTTCAGGAAAAACTCTGAGGTGCGGCAGACTGTTTTTCTGCAGAGGTCTGGATAAAACTGGATGCAAACTGGTGCGAATAAAACAATTTGTGTAAATGAATTATATGTAAAGATACGTTTAGACGTGAAGTCCCAGCAGCTGGTGCGATGGACCCAATGGACGTGACACAACTGACACAAAATACGCGAATTAAGTGCTGCCTATAAAGCAAGAAGTGCGATTTCGCATCATATGCTTATTCACAAGAACTGAAAAATCTTAACTTCAGCGACCAGCTGGCGCAGCGATAGCCAATCAGCAGTGAGATCCTTTGGGGGACGTATGACGCCAAGGATATGCCGGCGGAAGTTCATTCATCGATTCAGTGATTTCATGCGCGTGTGGCACGAGTCATTCACATGTATGAAGTGAGTCAACACTAAATATTCCAGCATTCAAACCTACGTGAGGAACACGACGCGAAAATTTGCATTGCGTTTGGTGTGAACAGGACATGAGGATAATCAAACTGAGAATAAGTCATGTGACTGATGCCAGCACTTCCTGTATGACATCACACACTAATCCTTCAGTTTATTCTGCTTGCTGCTTCGCTATTGGCTTTTCTTGGCCAGACCCGCCCTCCTCTGCCTCTGATTGGCTACACTGCACTTCTTCATGCGTCTCTCTCGTGTCTCGTCCACAGACTGTGAATATTTAGTGGATTCACAGTGAACACCAGAGAAACAGACACAACAAGGGCCGAGAGAGGAGCTGAGAGACAGAGGACAGAGAGGGACAGACTGATGTCACGTGTTATCTGCAGGACATGTTCATGTTCTAATGTCCAGAAAAAAAAGTTATTTTTATTGTTTATATTACAGTCTTTATTTATGATGGTTTAATTGAGTGAAAAATATAGTTTGGAATTCAGTTTTTGAATTAGTGACAGAGCCAGAGAGCCGACTGAAAGAGGCCGAGACAGAGACGTGTTAAAGAGGAAGACAGACAGAAATAGGCCGACTGATGGTGTCATGTTATTGGAGGACATGTTCACATGGCAAAAGAAGAAGAAATATTATAAATTTAATTTTGATTTAATTTAATATTAGTCTGTTATTTTATAAACAGTCCAACTGAACTTTTTTTTGCTGCCTGTTTGTTTGGCTGACATAAAGTCAAAAAATAATAGTTTTGCAAGCACCAGTTAATTTTGTCATTTCCTCATAGCTTAGCTCCAACATTTCTCTGGAGACAGTTTCAGTGTAGTAAAACTTTATTTGATGTAGAGTAACTGGTAGCTGAGCTCACTACATTTTCCCAGTAGCTTGACCTGTACTGAACTTCTGTTTTTATTCTGACTGCTTGTTGAAAAGTATGAGGACGCTCTTCATCTCCAGCTTTGTCCTGAAGATCTCAGGTCATCAGCAAAACGTTTCCTACAGTTAAATACACCTCAACTCCCCTGAAACTCAGAGGAACACTGACTTCAGTTCTGTGTACTTCCTCCTCTAACATCTTAAAACATCTTCCTTGAGTCAGATTCAGACACGACGCCGCTCAGCGTCTTCCTGTTGTTCACTCATGTAAACATTCAGCTCAACAGCACAACAAAGCTGCTTCACTTCCTGCAGCCGAATCCCACTTCTCCCCAAGTGTTTAAATGTTTAATTAGCGGGAAACACTTTCCTCCAACCTGCAGTCAGTCAGGAGAAGAAAGGAAAGTATTTCTGAATTAATGTGCAGAGGTTTAATCGCCCAGGAGGGTCAGAAACTCACTCAGCAGGTAAACAAGCCAGGAAGCTTCAGTTTAGTAAGAAAACAGGAGCGAGGTGTGTTTCTCTGCAGTGGCGTGTCCAATCAGCTGTTTGTTTGTTGCTTCATGTCGTCTCCGGAGGAAACTCTGACTGCAGGTTATTTTGGTTCACAGTCGACTGAATAAAGACGACGAGACTTTTTCTTTCTTCTTGTATTTACAGACAGACACTTAATTTACAAGGATTCTCTCTGGAGCCTGAGTCTCTACTTACGCTCTGCTAAAGTTGATTTATATTTATAGAATAACTCAATGATATCTGTGCAAGCTATATTTAAATATAGAAAAAGTGTTTTCCATGTGACACTTATATTCATCGCAACACCTCCATCCTGCCACTGAGACAGTGGGACTCAGTGGTGTAGTGGTGCTTGATGGAGAGGGTGTACTATGACGTAGATACGTAGGTTACTGAAGAGTAATGCCGGGTTCAGGCTACACGAAATCAGCCCGGTTATAGCCAAACATGGCGTCCTATGGTGTCGGCTCAGATCGTGAACAACAATGAGTTTCGATTGTGATAATCCATCCTTTCATCTTGTGCAGTGTGTCATAGTAGATGGCAACCGACGTCACGTCCGAACAGAAAGTCTTGCATGCTTGCTTTTCTCTTTGTCTTCCACGACTTCTCCCGTCACAGCTGTGACTTTGACCAGTAGGAACACAGAGCAATCTGCTGCCATGGAAACTGTACGACAACAACAGCCCAGCCTTTTAGATATTTGCTCTCGAGACGTTACCACATTAGAAACAGGCTTTAATTTCACATTCCCTCTGTAGTTTGATCATTTTATCTTTAATCCACTCCCATTTGTCCCGTTTAATTTCATCAGAGATATTGGATAAAGGAGATACCCCACCACAGGCTTAAGAAAACGGTTACTCTTCCTGTCTCCTAAGTGGGCGTGGTTAGCTCTCCCTCCAATCAGAGCCTGTTCTCCCTCTTTGCGCCTGATTTTACTGCCTGTTTATCAAGATCACGAGATTTTGCGAGAACTTGTTTTCTGAGACGGACAGGGTTCAAACAAAGTTAACTTTCTCTTGATCTGTGCGGATGAAAAATGCAGCTTTAGTGTCAGAATGTTGGTAAGATGTGTGGCTTGTGGAAAACGAACCCAATATTTACTTTAGTGACTACAGGGCGAAAGAAGTGACCATAAATTGTGATCACGTTCATTTTCCTCATTGACGACAATACATTCAGAGCTGCCGCAAGTCTCCTACGGGGGCGTGGCGCTGACGTCACTGAATCAGGAAGTGAGCTTATCCAATATCTCTGATTTAATGCATCGCGCCATCATTTCAAACTCAACACTTCCTGTATCTGTTTAAAATTAAAAGCTCCTTATCATTTCAGCTGAGAGAATCCCTTTATTCTTTAAACAGGCTGTTATTGTGAAATATTTGCTGAAACTTCCTGTGGAGGATTCAGTGACTGTCATAGTTTTCATGCGGTACTTCAAATATAGCTCCGCCCATCTGGTGACACTTTTTACATTCGGCTGAAACATGAACAGACACAGTGACTGAAATAGTGACCAGTGACCAACGTAGTCTCTCATGTCTGTCGGCCAAGTCATGGCGAGATTTTATGACTCCACAGTCGCTTAATCTGAAATAGTGACAAACGTCATGTAGTCTGAACCTGGCAAATGTGGGTATACTGCCTTTTATAGTCAAATAGCTTTTTGACTGATAGGCAGGTACACTGTAAAAGGACATAAAAAGAGGTGTGTATACCCCATATACCCACCTATACCCTCCATCACACCACTGGTGTCACCAGCGGTAATTGCAGATGAGCGGCGCCAGTAGCTAGCTCCCACAGCGCAGAGCGGCCAAAGCTAGCTGACCAGTGGAGACCAGATGGTGGGAAGTAGCACTACATGCTGTCTGTCAGCAAAGCCAACAGAATACACAATAAAAGTCGAAACATTTACATCACAAAACATCAGAATTTCACCACCTCTAAATGGATGGCGCTTTGAAATGTGGCTCACTGAGTCAATGGAGCGCCAGACTAAAGAACAGGTTTCGTATATTTCACATCATTTTGATTTTTTTTTACTTAAAAATGAACTGGTTAGTCATAGGTGCTGAGCTATTGAGAGCAAACACAGCCCAACCTGTCCTCACTTTAAACTGCATATTAGCATGCTAATGTTTAGCAGGTATAATGTTTATCCCGTTAGCTTGTTAGAGAAAACAAATGTTCGCAGGTCAGTGCTAAACAAACGTGAGCTCTGACCTGCATCATACAGGCTTCATCTGATGTGAATGAGACATGACGAAAACACTGACAGCACTTTAACATCTGAGGAAACTGTAAAAGGTTAGAGCTAACTGATGAGCTGATGCTGGTCTCTGATTGGCTGTCGTGTCTGCAGGTAGCCATCGACTTCACGGCCTCTAATGGAGATCCTCGTAACAGCTGCTCGCTGCACTACATCCACCCGTACCAGCCCAACGAGTACCTGAAGGCTCTGGTGGCTGTGGGCGAGATCTGCCAGGACTACGACAGGTGGGTCTGCATCACAGCACAGCAGCCAATCAAATGAGTCCATTTATTAAAGGAAAAATACAGGTTAGGTTAAAGGTTAAATTAGAGGCAGTTAGTGATGCTCCTCTGCTCCTGTGACTAAATGTTTTATTCACATCCAGAAGAACTGAAGAGGAGAAATAACGACTCACGTCCGCCCGTGCTCTTAATTCTAACTCGCTCCAAGCTGTCGGGTTTGTCTCTCTGAGTTTTCTTCTTCTGGCTGAGAGACTTTAAAAGCCTTCAGGCGTCACTTTCTGTCCCACACAGGCTTTTATAATTTTACATTTTTTATAAAAGGTTGTATTTTATTCTCTGTGAAGAGAAGCCCTGATGTTCAAAGTTAAACAGATCGTTCTTTCTTTCTTCAGGGCGACGGCAGAATGAAATGTTTAGTTTGAAAAACACACTCAGAAGCTCCACAGTCCTCTGATGGTGTCATTTGCTTAATGTTTGGATATTTTAAATTTGCATCTGGAGCCATATCGGCATTAAAACACAAACAGTCATTTATGTGCTTTGATTTTATGAGACCTAAATGTGTTTCTGTTCCCTCACTGTTTGTCACCTTTTTAGTCGTGTGATCCGAGCTGTAAGTAATCAGGGTTCATTTCTCTGCTTTGTGTTGAAGTAGCGGCATTCTGAATGAGCTCGTT